>NC_066322.1:21492476-21800682 GCF_022539315.1 Serinus canaria | reverse complement strand
AGTTCCAGCTCCTGGCACACATAATTTTCAGAGACAACTTTTCTTTTTTCTTTTTTTGTTTTTTGTTTGGTTTCTTGTGAAAGGACATGTGTTTCATCAGTAGTCTGGATAAGATTTGTAAGATATTTGAGCTACCTGCTCAAGCCACAAGACCCTATTGCTGAAATAAAGGGCAAAAAGAGCACAAGAAAGCCATCCAAAATAACCATTCTCTCACCCATGTCTGAGAAACATACACTAAATTTTTTTTATCTAAATAGCATATTTTACTAAGATAATAAAAAACCTAACCTTTTCTCCATTAGCTAACAGTATGTTCTAATAAATAAATTTTTTAATTCCTTTAAAAATCAGACTAATTATTTCACTATGAAATAAAATAGACATTTTTGACATGTCTTTTGCAATTTAAAATTATTTTATTCTCATGGGATTCAAGCCACTGTCCCTTAAATCATGCCAGGGGCATGTGAATGATAATGAAAATGGAAGCAAAGTCTGAAAAGACTTATATAAAAAAGTTTACTTGGATTTTAAAATTTCTCAAAGCATAAGCTCAAAACTATAAATAAGTGTATAACTATTGTATATTAAACCAACTGAAATTTAAAAAACATTGAAATGACCTTTCCAGTTCAGTTATTCTTCACTTTTTAGAAAAAATATTTAAAGTATACAATAATAAATCATTAGCTCACATTTTTCTCATACTGAATGAGATCCACATTTGTTTTCAGGGGTTATACATGGTATCTGTAATCCTCAAACTAAGACCCTGTTCCAGGTCCCATCTTGCCTTTTACAGACTTGTAAAACAAATCACATTCTGTCATTTCCCAAGACTTCTTAGTCACCCACAAGAGATTGGAGAATTTTTTTTAAATTTTTTTTTTTTAATTAAAAAAAAAAAAAAAAAAGCTAAAGAGCAAAAGCAGCCCCATAGCAGAATGCAAAAGGTAGCAACATAGCAGCAAGCAAGGTAAGAGATATTTACAGAGAAGTTGCACTTAATAAATAGAAAACATTTAATATACACACCAATGTTTTCCAGCTGCCTAAAACCCAGTAATTCCTGCTAACTGGTTTCATGCATAATCCCCACAAGGAATATTTAGAAGCCATTTCTTTGGCACAGAACTATTTTAATGTTCTTACAGTTTATATAATACTTTAGTCTAGTTACAAGCTAGTTTCTGGTCACTGTGTACTACAAAAGATTTCTCCTTTCCTCCGAGTTGCAGGAAAAAGAGAGGAGCTGCTGTGCATGAGCCCTGGATACATTTCAGCTGGGGATGTTTCTTTGACAGTAAGAGACAAGATGAGAGCACAGACAACCCACAGTACTCCAATGAATTAACATCAGATGACTTTGGTGACTGTGACAAGCAATATTTTGAATCCAAGCCATGTAGAGGGCCTAATTCTGTTCAGGCATAAATTGGAGCAACCCCACTGAAGCAAATCCAGATTGCTGCAGAGGTATCACAGGATGCACACACTGCAGCTCTGGGCACTGCAGGGCTCCCAGGGCACAAGCTGCTCATGGACACACAGGCTCTGTTCCCTGGAGAAACCCTAGGGCTATGGGAAAATACTCCCCACACCTTTATCTCTGGAAAGGAACCAGCCATGGAGACAAACACCAATCCCCACTCACTCTTCCACAGCAGCAACTTCTCTCTGCAAGAACTGCAAGTTACTGCAGTAGCCAAAGATTGCCCTGACATGTCTCAGAGCTCCTGTTTTAGGATCATTTCTCCAGCACCATAAAGCAAGCTGCAATCCTTCTCCTTGAGATCCTATGTGACACCAGTGCCAGCTCCCCTTGCTCCATTTCCCACCTCCTTCCCAGCTTTCCTCTTCCTAAACCAGTGCACTGGCAGGACTAGCAGCAGGTTTTTCATCTTTTTCTTCACTGTTTTCAGCCTCCTGGGACTCAGAGCTGGTGTCAGGGCATAGCAGCACCTCCACATGCACAGGAGGGAGGAAGGCCCTGTGCTCCCAGCCTGACCAGCCAAGGCAGGAGCAGCTTGCACATGGAGCAGTCCTTCCCAGTGCTGCCTCTGTCCTGAATGGCTTTGCCATTCTTGTTCATTCCCTCTGGACATGAGGAGCTGAAGATGTGGGCATTACCTTACCACTGCAATGGGATACCTCTACATTTTGGCAAAAACTTGAAGGCAGTTGTGTTGTCACCTATGTCTCCTGTGGCTACAAAAAGTAAATGCATTTATAATTTGCATATGCAAGTTATTACCCAGGTTTCATTAATCTGTTCCTAAAAATGCTAAGAAAGTGGAAGAACTATTTAAGTATGGATCAAGAGGATAATTTATTTGTTATTTAGTAAAGCAATGCATCCATGTTTATTTAACAGTTTCCCCCAGCCACTGGTACACCATTATCAAATTAAATAGTATCTAATCAGGCTATCAGATTATTGTATTCTTTTATGAACCAGCAAATGCTTAATGGGTTTCATTTTAGAAATAAGGACATTCATATTGCAGGAGATTAATGCTATGAAAAAAATATCTATATTAATATCTCTGAGCAATAAGGGATATGAATTAATGGATAGATGACCTAGTTACAAAAATGTGATGCTTTTTTAAAAAATTCAATATTAAGTATCTAGCAATGTTAATACTTTGAATATATTTCAATAAAGAAGACTTCTGTTATGTGAAAATGTTACACATTCTGACACAGAAACACGAGTTTGGTTTTAATTGAAAGAAATCCCGGCACCCTCCTCCCGGGAAGGGGGATGGATATATGTGCTGCTAATGGAGCTGGCGTTCCGAGGCTGGCTGGGCAGTGCCCACTGCTGCCTGCCCCAGTCTCAGCCCAGCAGTAGCACTCTGCTGATGGCCACAAAGGTGTTTTGGCCCACACGGATCCCTCCAGGTGTCCGGGCCACGCTGCTGAGCAGCTGCAGCTGACAGCAGAAGGAGCTCGGGGGAGCCGATGGGGCCGGCACTCCCCAGCACTGCGCAGAGAGCCCCGAACGCTCCGGGACAGCCTCTGCCGAGGAAAGGCTGGGGGAAGGATCTGCAGCTGCCTCCAAGGCCTCAGCCAATCTGCACCTCTGTGTGCACCACCTCCAGTTTCTGTATTGCATATCTAAGCAGTTCTATACTCTTTCAAAGCTGAATTGAGCACAGATTTCATCATTAGTTCTTTGTGAAAGTAAGAAAAATGCCCAAAATACGTCCTCTCATTAATAGTATTTTTCTTTGTCTTATACCACAATTGCTTCTGCTTGCTCAACCAATTATTCCTCCCTGCTCTACCCAGTTCCTACTGCTCAGCTTCAAAGCAGCCAGTCATTTCCTACATTCCATCACTATGCCATAAAAATGCTTCACACCAAGATGTTTCAGACTCGAGGCACTTAAATCAAGGTTAGACCTTGCAATTTTACAGCAGTAATGCCTCCAGAAATGAAGCTAAGGCCATGTCAACTTCATAATTTTTTAATGCTATGTCTTATTCCGGGATGGAGAATTTTTTAGGGAAGCTTGAAAGACTGAGAAAAACTGAATGTTTTTTAGTAGCTTCCTGTTGTTTGTCTTAAAATGTTATCACAGTGAGTCAGTAGCTCAGACTTGTGAATGCTATCCTACCTCATCTCTCTGGTCATTACTCAGCCAAGCCTTTCTAAAATATTTAAGTAATCGTTCTCTCTCTATTAAAACAACAGATGGAATTCCCAACCTTCAATTTTATGTCAGGATTCTGCAGTAATTTATTAACAGCTTGAACTCTGTTCTCTTGAGGGTTTAACCTGATGGTTGAACCCAATTACATTACAGTCCTTTGTTCATCAAGGGACATATGTAATATGATATTAAATATGAAACAACTCGTGCCTGAATAATGTAGTCTTTGTGATACAAATTGATGGAGTGCGGAAGCCCAAATTCCAAGATCATAAATGATTCTTATTTCTGATTTTATATCACAAAAATTCAGGACTAATTCTGCTGCTGTCAGCTGATTTACTAATGTGAAACTGGCATAAATTAGAGCTGAATCATGGTTTGTCTCTCTCATTATTGTCAAGGCATGCTGAAATCCTAGTCATGCACTCACAAGCTGGTTTGTGACTCCCAGAATATACATTTACATCAGCATATCTCTCCTCCAGATCATCTCAGTCCCACCAACACAAGCTAGAGGAACCCCCCACACACAAAGTATCCAGACTGTAATTCCATGAAGCTCAGAGTGTCTCACCACAGCATGGAAACCTCCCACACAGAGTGGGAAATCTGCTTTGCTGTGGCAGTTATATTTGCCATTGTAAAATCACTCCTTTTAAGCTAACTTTGGCAGGTTAGTATATTGCTTTTTCCATTATGAGTCTTCCCTTCCCACCCTATTTTTTTTCCTTCTTGCATCACAGTGCAAGCCTTGAATGTTCATTATTTTGCTTCTCCCACAATTAGCTCCAAGTCCCACACTTTCTGGATGGCATGGCATTCCTGAGCTCTTCCATCTTCCATGTGCCCCTGCTTTTTACCTAGGTTCCAGACACTTCCAATGCATTAAAAAAAAAAAAAAATTAAGAAGTTAGGCCAATGAATCTCTAATAACCAGGGAACCTTGTAGGCAGAAAATGTCACTGGCTAAAGATATCTTGCTTTTTTTGAGGCCATTTACATGTTTATCCCAAGGCTCAATGTCTAGCTGAAGCATTGCTGTCAAAATAGTTCCCCAGTAACACAGGGGACCAAATGCATTTGTTTTCGTGTTAAGTTGTAATTACAGCAGCAAAAAAGTGTATTTGAAATATCCAGCACACTGAAATTAGCAGGCTGCCAGCATACTTGGCTCACAATAGGAAGGACAAGATGGCTGGAATCACATATCCCTGAAGTGCAGAGCTCAGAAAACCCACACCTAAAGTGGGAGAGAATCAGTCTATCATCCATGGGGGAGAAAAAAGCACCTCAAAAGTATAAATATCTTGACTGAGGACAGATATTTCAGAGAGATTATTTGTACTTCAGAAGAATAAAGTCACTTGACTACAAAGAGAGTAACTGGCCGGTCAGGTATGGGAACCAACAGTGTGGGTGCCTAAACAGGGAGCAATTCTGCTCATGGTGCTCAAGGGGAAAAATATGTACATTAAATAAAACCACCAGCCCTGATGCTTTAAAACAACACTTTAAAACACCTGACCAAAAGGTCCTGCTCAAAATCATCTTGGTTAATAGTCCTTATATACGAAGTCTAGAGATGGCCAGGAAGATCAGACCTTTTGCTTTGCCAGATGTCATTCTGCTAGAAAAACTCTATTTGTACTTCTAACTCAGAAAAAATGTAGTTCAAAGACTGAAATTATGTTTCCATCCCATGAAGCAGTTTTGCTGCCAACTCTAAAAACTTTAAAACCAAGAATGGATTTTGAAATTATTTCATCAGAGAGCAATAACACTTTCTTTATGGTTCAGTTTACCATGTGTAATTGCCAGTGTTAATCTACACAGAAGTATTCTAAATCCCAGTCCTAAAGAAACTCTAACCTCATCTAAGTTTCTTTTCTGGAACTGAGCAAGAACAAAGCCCACAGCTGAGTTTTGAAGGAAGTCTAGGGAGTTTGAAATCATTATCTTTCATATAGAAGGAACTTCTTTTAACTTTTTATATGCTCATTTACTTGTTTTGATCCTTTAGGTTCTCAAAACTTGTCATATTTTTAATATATCTTTCTGGTATGAATTTAAAATCCAGTCAAAAAGGATGACTGACTCCATCCCAAACCTTTGTGAAGGAGGACTTTGGCTGCTTTGTTCTAAGTGCCTCCATCTATCTGACAACTCCCTTTGCCTGGAAAGAGAAGATTGCTTAGGAAGGTTGGCCCCTTCCAGCTGAATCACTGGAATACACAACAAACAAGCAAACCAAACCAAATCATCTCCTGTCCTTGTTCACACATTTTTATACAATCATCTTTTCCCCTTCCATAAAGCATGAGCCCAGCACCTCTGAAAAGCAGTCAGGTTTTTTTCATTGCAACTCCTCCTGCAGTCCAAGTTGAACTGACATCAAGTTCTATTTTAATTATTCTATTGTGTTTTTGGTGTTTGAACAATCATATTTCATGGCAGAGACAGCTGCAGTTCAAAAGCACACACAAATATCTATTTTTTTGGGTAATTATCAATCTGCCATGGGTAATAGTAATAATTTCAGATGGATAAGAGAATTATTGGCAAGCCTGCCCCAAGACTGAGGTGTGTAGTCCTTGGTCTCTCCCTTTGTGAATGCACTGCTATGGGAGGTGATGATACTGAAGCAATTGCATCAAATCTTCAACCACCCCAGTATGAGTATTAGATCTGAAATAAAAAGTTTGCTTTTGTGACAGAGAAAGTATTACCTATCTTAAAATTATATTCCCATCTTGTTACACCAGAACCTGCCAAGCCCCTGCCCTCCCCAGCTCCCAGCAGGCTGGTGACACCCTGCTGTGGCCTCTCTCTTCCATCTCTGGGGAAGTCTGATGCTCTCTCACACAGGCCCCATCCCACCAGACCACAAGGCTGAACTCCACGCTGGGGGTGACCTGTGCTTTTTAGACAAGAGCAAGTGAACCAAGAGTTTCCAGCTCTCAAAATGCTCACACATTTCAAGACTTAAGGGAGCCAATTTTAGAAGTGTTCCATTAAGCCTTTACTTTGTTCACTGCCAAAATCTCTTAAGATTTTGAAGTGTGTCTCATCTCTGCCTTACCAGGCTGTGAGGAGTTCTAGAGCCCCCATGGGACACAGGGTCAGACAGCTCAGGAGCTCAGTCTCCTGCACTGCAGGCGCATCAGATGTTTTTCTCTACTGGGAATTGTTTTCCCCATCATTCTGAGCAGTGTAATACAGTAACACATTGCATGGTGGAAAAGAGAACTTTTTAAAAATCAAATATCTTTAGTTAGCAACACACAAACCAGAGAGCACCAGACTTCCCACTTATGAGTCGGTTGCTTAGCACTTACCAAAGGGACACAAACACTTGCATAATCCAAGATTTCTATGAGTCCAAATCTTGCATATTTAAGCAATGTGCAGAGTCAGAGTTACTACAAACTCAGCTTTGGCATGCTATCTATTGGATTATAATCAAACATGAATTAATTTGGGCTATTGCTTTTTAAATGCTCGTGGGACATTTTTAAAGCACGTTCTCTGTAGAGAAAGAGAAATAAGTAACATTGCTCATGCTATGAGCAACATAACCTTACAACAGTTCTTAGCTAGTACACAGTAAACTGGATATGAAAAATCAAGGGGCTCTTCAAAACCTGGTTCTTCAGCAGCTCTGTCATACAAAGATGGCACTGTCACACAGCTGAAGAGGCCGAGCCCGGAAAACAGAAGGGATGTTCAAAGTTGACACATGAATCCTTTTAAACCCTCAGTGCCTTGGCACACTGCTGAGCCTGGCCTTGTCCTCCTCACACTCACCCCATTAAAGGCAATGAGAGTGAGGTCTTGGAGGAGTTGAAACTAGGCCCTATATGGGGAATTTTACAGAGGTCACACTGGTTGGTAGATGCTTTTAGTTGGCTAAAAAAGCAAGTAGTGAGCTGTTATCTTCCTCACCCTGATGGGTTTGGGGTTTTGTTTGTTTGGGATTTTTTTTCTGCAGCATAAGTAAAGTAACTGATTTAATTGGGTTTTTTTTTTTGTTGTTGTTCTCTAGTAATAAAAAAATAAAATAAAGGCTATGGATTAATTACAAAAGCAGTAGTGCTTCTTAACAGCAAATCAAACCTTACCTTAGAGCTCTCTTAAACCAACAGACAAGCAATGGGGAGGGTAGGACTTTTGCTTCTCAGGAAAACAACAATATTAATTTTACAGTTAAAAGTTCCCTTCTTATTTTGCTCTTATACAATACTATTTCTGTACAAAACTAGTTGGTTTGGGTTTCTTCATATACACAGCAAGAGAGCTCGTGATGCACGCTACCCTGGAGCATTACCTCAAGCAAAAAACCTCTTCTGTATCAAGCTGGCAGCATGCACATGAAATCCATACTCTGCTGGAAAATACTGATCCCTCTGAGTAAGAGCTAAGTGAATTTCACTGATCCAGTCAGGCAGGTAGCTTATCATCCTGTATGCAGAGAGGAGAGGGAACAGGGCTCTCTAGAGACAAGGATCCAGAATAGGCTAGAGAGAAAGGACACCTGACTGTCCAAGCTTTATCTGTTTATTCAGCTGCTCTGTAAAGCTCTTGCCACACATGAGTAGAACTCAGGGAAGAGGCAGATGCCAGATCCTAGACTCTCAAGTTATGTACAGGAGCAACTGAGAAATCATTAATAGAGCTGCCACAGAAAGAATAAAAGGACTCTCTAGACCACAAAGCTCTTCATCCCAAGAGTAACTCTAGGTCTCTGAAGAGTAGAGTAAAAAAAAAAAAAACTACAAATTTCTTCTTATAGTTTGACTAAACTAAAAAAAAATAAGGTACAAAAGCAGTGCTTTGCTTCATTAGACAATTCCCAGGCACGAGCAATAAAAGTTAATGTTAATACTGATCAATTTAGATGACATGAAGATGATTGTTTATAGTGCTCTACTAAGTCATAAACAAGCCCTCAAAAGAAGTTGCACTCAACAGCCTGCAGTGCACATACAGCCTTTGTCTGGTGTTTGGCACGGGGCTGGGTGAAGAGAGCTACAGAAAAAGCTCTGTGCTCATTTTTCTAGCTCCTAAGGCTTCAAAAGTGACATCTCCACTAAAATGAGCTATGTGAAAACAGCATGACTGTCGATAATTTCATCATCACCATGTCATCAGCAAATACCTGATAATTATCTCAAAGCAATCGTTCTTATTTGCTCATTATTTTAAAGCACAGAAATATTAGGGGAAGAAGTAAAAGCAGCCCTAAATGGGGACCAGAAGCTGTGTCCCACTGCTGACAGGAACAGTGTTCCATAGCTCCTAGGTGTGAGGCACAGCTCCCTCAGACCTCAGTTCAGATCCATGCCAGCCACAGTCAGCAGCACCTCATACATAACAATCAGCCTGGTTCAAGCATCATTCAAGATATTTTTCTTCTTTTCCAGTGTCAGCAGAGATAAACAGCTTCAATAAGGGCATCAGAGCTACAGCAAGGGAAAGGCAGTCTTGCAAGGAAGTTAAACCCAATTAAAAGAGAGCTAATTCTCTGCAACCACTGAGGGTACCCACGTGTTCAATGCAGAAAGTTACCTACCATTGAAATTAGCTAATACATCTGCATTCTGTCCTGAAGGAAAGCCTTCACTATCTTGCTCAATAAGTGACTTCATCCAAATAATTGGAGGTTTCTGCCACATGAGAGGTGGTTTGTACCATTGGTATGGGATAAAAACAACATGGTAGAAATCCCCTTTTTTACTGGAGCTTTCACCAGAACTGTCTAAAAATATATTTCTTGGTGTCCTCAGGTCACAGTAGAAGACAGGTAATAAAGCCTTCAGTGTGAAGGTGTGTTAGGATACTCCCACCTCCTGCCTTCAGGGATGGAAAGGAACCATGGGCAAGCACATAGGCAATCTCTGCAGGCAGCAGCAGAGTGGCTTCAACCAACAGATTCTAGATCACATGAATTATGTGTCTACTGTCTGCACCCCTAAATACTCTTTCCAGCTCAGCAGAAATCAGTCCTGACAGAATCCCCCCCTCATATCACAAAAACAAGTGTGTGGGGTTTTGTCTGCCTGTGTATTATGTGAATGCTGGTTTATGCTGATTGCTACCTCAGGTCACAGATAAAGAAAACAAAAATTCAATGCTAGATTGAAGTAGACTGAATTATGCTATTTTTAGCTTTTTTTTAAAAATTAGTTTGAATAATTAGCTTAACTTTTGTTGTAAGACAGAAAACCTATGAAGTGCTGTATCTTTTCCTTATTGGAGATAAAATACATGAGTCTAAGTCTTCTACAAGTACCCACAAATATTTGTGTCCTCATTTATAATCCTTAAAAAACAGTTTTAGAAGATTTTTTTTTTCCTGTGAGAGAGCATAATCTTCATCCAATGTGCAGAGGAAAGAGGCTCTCTTCTCAAGTGGAACCCTTTACATTCCTATATGCCTTGAACAAACAAAATTGCCAATTGAAATGCCAGTGCTAGTTCTTGCAATGAACCCCCTCCATATGTGCTGGAGAAAAAGCAATGAATCACAGAGGGAAACAGAGGCTAAAGCAAATCAACCCTTTCCCATTAAATGCTACCATATTACCATTTCAATTAGCTAATATTGATACTATAATTTTGTATGTTGGTGATTGCACGTGCAATATATAACAGCAAATTACTGCAATCACCAACTGTTGAACAAGTGCTTCTGACTCACCAGCTACTCTTTGATCTTAAAATGTTAGTTTCCTATTAACAGTTAAGTACCATAAATGTACATTAATATAAATGAGAAAGGAGGTAAGTTTACCAAACACAAGAAAAAAACTAGTCAAGGGAAAAGGCCCAGCAGTGAGTAATCACAAATGTGATGGCAGTCTCCCTACTATGCTCTTTCCTTTCCTTGCTAGCTCACAGTAAAAATCACAGTGGTTGTTACTGCTGAGGAGAATTCAACACTAAAACAATCCCTCACACCCCTGAGCATTTCAGACTGCTCCCCTTCCCCAGTTTCCTTGACCTCAAAGTGCTCTGTAGGCACTAGTCATTGTTCTCTTTCATGAGGAGCTGTGTAGAGAATTTATATTGATATAGTCAGAGAACCTGAGATTATAATCAAGACTTAATTCTCATTTTTGCTAAGATTGCCTTACATCATGATAGAGTAAGACAACATCAGCAGGCATCATGTTCTTATAACTGGGTAGCTGCCTGGTTTTGCTCTGGCTAAGAATGCAGTTAAGGTGAGGGGAACACCAAGAGAGAAACCAGAGTCAGATAGTAGCAGAGATAATCTTTAACAAAGCTAAATTGAATATTATCTGCATGTTCATTAATTACTTTGCTGTTATTGTGCTCAGATGTCATAATGGCACCACACCATGCAGTAGTATATGCTCCATTTAGTGTATAATGTGTTTTCTAATATATCAGCACATAGAAATTGAAAGGCTGTTTTCTGGGCTTAAAAATACCTGACATTGCTAAGCTCACAACTGACTATATTATCTAGTGTAGACAGCTGAGAATGTGAGAAGGTTCACTAGAAAGCGTTTCACAAAAAATTCTAATTCTCTTCAAAGAAAGGTTAGTCCATACAAAAATGCAGAGTCTATTAAAAGATGCTCAATAAGATACATTGCATGTTCTCCAAATGTCCGTTACAGATGGCTTTCTGTCTGTAATTGTGATTTGAAAAAATACTGATTTATGTTCCACAGAACACAGGAAAAAAATACAGAAGGAAATTAGAGCCAGCCACTAGAAAGGAACAGACTCTACCAAGTAAATTGCAAAGCTGTAGGAAGAGCTCCTATTACTCAGGGTTGAAACTCTCCTAACATCCAGGGAAGAGGGCTGAATGATGTGCAACATGTCAACATGTCCTTATTTAGGGACTGCTGCCTTGGACAAGCTGCCAAACAAGGGGAAAGCAACTGGACTATGAGAAAAGTAGGTAAAAATGTGTAGTGCTTTGGCTCAGAAGTCACATGTATGGAAAGCCCATAAGCATGCACTAGTCACAGCAAAACACTGCACACCTCATGCCTGAGTAACCCCTGCCATGGGCACGGAGAAGTCACAGCATCCCAGGCTTCTGTTAAAGGGATTTACTAAAGCACTTCTGGAGCTGCTCCCTGCTCTCACAACTGCCTGCTCTCTGGGCTGTGGATGGAGGTACCAAGAGACATTCCCATGAATGTGCCCTGCTAGAGATTCTGCAGAGGATGCTCTTCGTGACAGGCCACACTCATTCCCATTGCTCCCAAAATGTGCTGCGAAGGTGGCACGTTCTGCTGCTTATCTAAGGAAGCTCGGCTTTTTAAAGACTTAATTCCACACCATTTTCTTAAAAATTCTCATCATCTTGGAGGACTCAGTAGATTGCAACAGGAAGTTTATTCTCCTCTATTCTTCAGACATACAGGGGCTGTATGACCTTTTTTGTGGGCCCCTTTTCTGTGCCCTAAACACTGTCTCAGCATGTGCAGCAACACAAACCTAATGGAATGCATGGCCACGTGAGAATAGGCTCCAGCAGCACCATTGCACTGAAATTAAGAGTTCAGATTCTTATCACAACTTTCCTTTCTGAATTTCACCACTGAAACTGATTTAAAATCTTTATTATCAAAGCACTCTCCTCCACGAGAATTCTACAAAGTTGCAGCTAAATCCTGTGACAGAGCATTCTGCCTTCCCACCTTTGGGGCCTCCTGAATGCAACAACCAAAGTCAGCACCAGTCAGTCAGAGCCTTCTCTGTATATCAAGAACATGGTTAGCAGGTATTCTCTGAAAATAAGCAATTTGCTCACTCCTCCAGACACTTGTGGACAAATAAGGACTACAGGCCCTATCTGCTGAGTGTTCTGAACTATTTCATAAAGTAGAGGTTTGATGGTTTGGAACAAATGAAGAAAAATGGCTCCTCATTTTTATAATATTTATTCATTGGAAAATGAGAATTCATCAAACTGCTTCTGCAGTTGAATCCTACCAAGTTTATGGAACTGGGACCAACATCTGCAAAGTGGGTTTAGTTTTACTGCATTCAGTTAACTGAAATATATAACTCACACACCTATAAAATAGGCTACTCAGCTGGAAAATCAATGTCTCTTCAGCTTGTGGCATTTTAGTAGGTAGAGTTGTTCTTAAATCATTATTTGTTGTTATGGTCAGAACTGCTAAACAGCATAATCCACCAAATCATTCTGTAAGGACAAAACAAGTAGTTGTTGTTCAGCACTCCATCAACAACCCCTCTACCAGATGCCTTCTCAATCTTCTCTTCATCATCCAAACTCAGCTGTAATACTTCTGAATACCATTTTTTCCAAATAAATCCCAATAATATAGTGTGCAAGGTATAGATTTTCAGTTAGTTGAGAGCTCTGTGGCTGTTGAGAACTAGGTGTGTGCACTGAAGTCAGGTACAGGAGTTCCAGGGGACTCCTGTGGGGCTGCAGCTTTGGAGAGTTGGGTCACATCTTCCACTGCAGCATTTACATCAGCAAGGTCACTGGGTGCTTAAGGGCAACCAGCACAGTCATTTATAAATTAAGATGTTAACATCAGGTGAATTAAGATTGCACCACTGAGTTAAATGTTGATTTCCTTGATTATTTTCCTAGAGCCTACTTTTAAGGACACAAATTCATGGAATGTGACATCAGGTGGAAGGTTCATAATTTATATAAATTATAAACTAGACTGATGGTGCAAAGATCAAGCAAGTAAAGACAGTGCTAGGAAAGAAAATAAATTTTCAGATTGGGCACATTGTTGTACACATTTTTGGATCCTGCAAGGCATCACACAGAACAGTACAAAAATTTATAAATAAAAATAAATGCTAGAAACCAATTTGATGCAGCCACTCAGTCATAAAGAGAATTATTTAGATGTATTCACTGCTGCTGAATAATATACTTTTCATAAATTTTTATGTGTAGTCAGTATCTCACTATCTGTAAAGCGGCATTGTTTTCAACTCCTTAAAACTGGTATAATTTAATAAATTAAGCTCCTATTTTCCAGACTCCTCCTCGCTTTAGGGTAAATACTTTGCAAAAATTTAGCCAAGAAAGACATAGCCTTTACATATACATACATATGCCCATGTAAGTTTATATAAGACTGAAGAAAGAAGTCATTTGTGATGTTCATGTTAGTAGTTCTGAGGACTTTAAGCAGCACTTGTGTCCCCTCCTCTGGAGCAGCAGTACACTTGGCAGGGAGATTCTGTGCTAGGAGCTGTGTGTTGGCAATAGGACTTTTGCCAAATATGTGAAAATGTATCCTAATTTAGCCAAGTCATAAACCATAACAAGCCATGCCCTGCAAGTGTCCCTATGTCCTGCTGTACCTGCTGGATACGTGCAGCTACATTCTTGGATTATTTCAGTGGAAATGCTCAGATTCAGGGTAAAGCACGATTTTATTTGCAAATTTTCTTCTGGACTTTTCTTGGGTCTTCCTAGGCTGTCTGGGTCTGGAATCAGTGAAAGAAGACTTTTCTCTGGTGCTGTCTGCACTTCCTGCTGGCCTTAGAGCTTGTGGGAGAGAAAAGTGTCTGATTTACACACAGAACCAGAAAGGGTTGAACTTTAGTGGGAGAGAACAGAGGGTAGACTTCAACCGAGGCAACAAACTGACACTCAGCATGGAGGAGGAATAAAGGGACATCTGAGGAGCAGCTGTGTTCCCTGAGAACCATCAAGTCTGGGAAGGCAAAGAAACATAAAGGAGGGAGGAGGTAATCACTACATCCAAATGGGCAACAGGAAAGGAACCAGAAAGGGAGATGGCTCACCTTGAGTCCACGACTTCACAGAAAGGTCAAAATCCATGTAGGTAACTAGAAAAGGCTGAACAAAAGTTTGGTGACAAAGAGTCCAGTGGCAAGGCCTCAATCCCACCGAGGCACCTGAGGCGCTCCATTCCTTCTCTGGGCTTTTGGAGATGCTTGTCTGTGCTGAAATTCGTGGTGATGAGACTGAGAAACCTGGGACAAGGAAATGCTTCATCACAGGCATTATGGTTGGGAATGGGACTGAGACAAAAGACCTGAGAAGGAGATCTGGAAGGGGAGAGTGTATCTCCTGAGAAACACCATATGCAGTCTGAGACTGTGCTGAAAACCGACACTGGACTCACAGAAGAAATAGGTTAAGGAGGCAGGTATGGGAAAAGAGAAACTGTGTGACTTTAAGCAGTTTTTAAAAAGTGATACCGAAATATTCCAAAGTACAAATTATGTTTGCACTGACATTGATTTCAGGCAGACCCCGACTGTCCTTGCTAGCAGTGGCTTGAGATGTGTAGCATTTGGATCCTCGGGGATGCACGGCTACTTTAGACACCCCCATCCCTAAAATGTACCCGACACGCCTAAGCACGGCCACCGGCCCCTCACGGAGGAGCCACAGATGGGCCTGGGGCTCCGTCACTCTCGCTCCGGGGCTCCGCTTCCCTCGGGAGCAGCAGCAGGGCGGACGGGAGCTGCGGCTGGGATGGCGCCGGCGAGACAGACGCCGGCTGCCTCTGGCCCGCCTATGCCCAGGCGGAGATACCCACAGCGGCACTTCCAGGCCTCCGCGGGAGCCGCCGGCGCGGCTCGAAGAAGGGGCCGACCCGCAAACTCTGCCCGGGGCGCTTCTCCGAGCCCCGGCCGGGGGCAGCCGCTCACCTCCGACACGAAACGCATCATTCGCAATTAGCGGTTTGATGTGATACGGGAGCGCGTGGTTTGCATTACGGAAGAAATGACCTGATAATCGCCCGGCAGCAGCTTGCAGATGTGCTAAGTGACTCCGGTCCCGCTCCCCGGTGGCATCTCCCGCTCCCCGGCGCCTTCGCTGCTCCCCTGCGCGCAGCAGTGGCTCAGTGGCCCCGGGCTGGGCACCGCAGGGCACCTTAGAGCGCGGAGGCTGGAGGGATAAGCATTGCTTTTGATCTAAGAAAAAGCAGTAAAAATAGTCAAATACTTTCTGGTATGAAAGTGTTTCTGCCTGAAATGTTTTACAAACAGAATTCGAGGAGCTGAAATTTGGAAAGAGAAGAGGAAATAGCGTTAGCGGGGGGACAAAGTCCCAGGTTAAAGGGGTGGGAATGTCCTGTGGTTCCCGGCGAACGAAGCGCTGCTGTGGCCGCCCCACAGCCCCTCTGCCCCCCGGGCCCACGGCCGTCCCCGTCCCGCCGCACCGACGGCTCGGGCTCACCGGCGCACTGCGAGGTGTCCTCAGGGGACGGGGGAAACAGCAAAGCTGTGGCTGCCCTCAAACGTTACCTTACAGCTGCCGCAATCGCTTCTGTAACCTGCCCCCATCCACTGATTTGCCAAGTCTTTGTGAATACCAGACTATATCATTTCTTTATAAACGCATTTAATCACTAACCACCAAACAAGCGTGTTTCGTTTAAGCATTTATAAGAGAACAAAATCAAACTCGCTTGCAATATGAAACCTGAAAGAGCTGAAGGCTCCAGAGAGCCGAGGTTGGTTGCTTTTGCTTTCAGGCTGGCCAGCAGAGCGCAGTGGATGCAGTTGCTGGGGCTGTGGTGCTCTCCGAAGTTGCCCGCTTTCAGAGGGGTAACTGCTGCGGCTCTGCGTGCAGACACGTGAGTAAGAAACCTCTCGGCATCAGCTTGCGTGTTGTCTCCGCGACTTAGTAAAATTATTTATGCTGGGGTAGTAAGAGTTGGCAACCCATCTTATGTGTTCTACCGTGACTTTCAATGAGTCAAGGACGTTTTAAGTCCAGGGAAGATCGCTGACAGATTTTCTTGGTTAAAATATTGCAGCATTTCCCATTAGCGTTATCTCCTGGAAATAGCATAAAGAGCACTACACAGCAACTTTGTAATTGATTGTCGTTTTATAGAAGTTCTATTTCCCTTGGCAAGTCCATCACGTTTGGGAAGAGAGCTCGTGCCAGAAAGCCTGTTTCCTTCCAGCTTTCATAAATAAAAAAAAAAAAAAAAAAAAAAAAAAACCAAAAAAAAAAAAAAAAAAACAACTCCCCCCCCCACACACACACACAAAAGGAAAAAAAAAAAAAAAAAAGAGAACCAGAAAAAACCTCACATCACCACACCAAACCAAGAACAAGATGCAAGGAACCAAGATTTGTTATGTGTACAATGTAGTTCAGCTTTTCAGCACTGTGTTTCAAACTTGAGGAATGATGTTTTGTGATAGAGTAGTTACGGGATAGAAAAGTGGCAGAAGATGCTGGACTGGGTGGAAGAGTGGATTATATTCATGAAGCAACAGGATCTGGTTCTCCAGCTAATGAGAAATGGCAGCTTATATTTTGAACATCCGAGAAAGAGGCCTCCTGAGGGAGCAAACAGTGAGAGTTGTGCTGCTTTCACAAGAACAAGGCCACAATACCCAGTGGCCAAGCTCTGTTCCTCCTCCAGGGTGTGCCTGAACCTTCACCTGGGTACCACATGAGGTGTGGCATCTATGGCTATACCACAGTGCGTTTAACTTACAGATCACACTTGGAAACTGTGGAGAGAGTGGGTGAAAATATGTGACAGGCAGCTCGAATATGCACGGTTTGCTCCTGGATCCGGTTTTGGGTTGGGCTTTTCAAAGTTTGTGTTGCAGACCGAGTGGCGGCAGTGACTCGATTTTTTGATTAATTCCCATTTGGTACTTCTCTAAGGAGACTTGTCAGGAGGCAAGGCTTGGGAAAATGTAATTTCAAATGATTGGGACCGATTTACAGGCAACAGCAAGAGACTGGGATCACCTCGTCCTTCCTCCTGCCCCAGTGCTGGACTGTACCCTGAAATAAACTATTTTTGAAGCGCCCGTATGCAGAGCATTTTTGCAGTTACACACAAAATAAAGGGATCTAAGAACAAAAGATTGTTCTGGACAGTCAAACTGGAATGAGTTGGAAGGATACATTTAGGAAGTGGTTTCTTGGACACTAATTAGGACCATTTGCTTGGGGTTGCCATTATTATCCTTTAAGACTGGAGGGCACGATAGATCAAATGATTTATATATCATTAACAATTCTTGTTAACCATAAACAGGGTTGGGCTTTTCCATACTGATTACCAAGTAATGCAATAAGGACTTGTTTTATTTCTTCTGCAGCGTTCATAGGAGCAAGCTAATGCAAAAATGAGTCCCAAAAAAAGTGTTTCAACTCTTTTTTTCTCCTTTTTTTTTTTTTTAATAGGTGACTATTAGCTTTTTTCATTCTATGAGATTGGCTGCAAAACTGAAGCCAGTCATCTCTTTGTGGCTTCCACAGATAGAACACTGTCATTTGCTGCACCTGATCCAAGTTCCCCAGTGAATGTGTTTTAATTGTCATAAACCACAAACTGAACCATATTTAAACGTGTATTTTCAACAGTGCATCACTGAACCCCTTTCACTTTCGTTTATGCTACAAGTAACAGGCTACAATCCCATAATACAATTATTTTCCCTTTAAAATAAACTAAGAAAGTGAGCATATGGGATCTGTAAATCCCACAGGTGTATCTAACATTACTTTTGTAATGATGTAAGCAACATGATGGCCAAACATCGTTGGTACCCAGGAGTTTAGACTATTGAAAAGTGCGGGCGGCAGGGACAGACAGCGTTGTGTGTTGCGCTGGGTGTTGTGTGCTGTGGAGTGTGGTGTTTGCTCTGTATTGCTGTGTGCTCTGCGTGCCGTGGTGTGTGTTGCTGTGCTCTGTGCTCTTTGTGTGTTTCTGTGCTCTGTGTTGTGTGTTCAGTGTGCTCTGCGTGTGTGCTCTGTGTGCTGTAGTGTGTGTTCTGTGTGCTCTGTGAGTGTGTTGCTGTGCTCTGTGCTGTGTGTTCTGTGTGCTCTGTGTGTGTGCTCTATGTGCTGTGTGTGCACTGTGAGCACGGCCGGGGCCGGCTGTCGCTCCTCACCGGCACAGGCGGATGACCGGGGTGGCGGAGCGCTCCCGCCGCGTACCGGGAAAATCCGCCCTTTGGGATAAGCCCATCCCCTTCGACTGCTCCGGAGGATGCTCCGACGCCTCTGCACAGCGAGCTCGGCCATGCCTAGGCACCAGAGCGGGGCCCGGCCCCGGAGCCCTCCCGAGGGGCAGGCGAGGAAGCCGCCGCCGCCGGGCTGGGCCGGGCTGCGCGGTTCCGCCGCGGGTCTCCGGGCCCTCCGGCCCAAGGGGGATGATCCCGCCGCCTTGGGGCAGGGCCGAAGCGGCTCCCTGACACACTTGCTACCGGATTAAATCCCCGGCACTGAGGTGGGGGATGGGAGAAAGAAAGGCTCCATAGAATCGCTTGGGTTCCTGAATAATTTAAATTCTTTTTATTTGATTGAACATTGGTCTGTTTGGCATCCAAGTTTGTAAAAACCTTAGAAAGACAAAAGAATTCGGTTTGCAAGCATAATACGAAGTGTAAAGCACACCACAGATATTCATGAGCACCCAGGAGGTACTGAGCACTCCTGTACATTCGAGGCCCTTGCCAGGAGCTCCCACATCTTTGTTTCATTAACACGGAGCCCTCCTTTATTTCCTGCTAAAGTCACCGACATCCGGACCGCTGTATTTATTGTCTCGCACGACTTCTTCTACAGATCTTCATTAAGGCTGAATGGCACTCACACAACATGTTCTATCATAGTGTCGATGAATTGCTGCGCCTAGAAAACACTAAATGAATCCCCAGCCCTAAAGGTATTCCTGAGATGAAGCTGGTCTGCTGTCCCCGCCGAGCACTCTGCCAGCGGGGGGACTCGCAGGCCGTGGTGGCCTTCGGGACATCCCGGTGCCTCGCAGCAGCTCCATGATGGACCTTGGCTGGGAGGGTTTGGGGTAACCCGGAGGGACTGAAGTAAATGGAAAGGCTTAGGGGGTTTATTTATTTATTTATTTTATTTTTGGTGCTTTGAAATGAAACAGTTTCATTTAGATGGGAAGCTATTGTCAGTTTCCTGGTGTCCCATTTTGATGCTCTCTCAGTTTGGGTTGAACGAAATGTCTTGAAACCAATTCCAAAAAAAAAAAAAAAAAAAAAAAAAAAAGCTTGTACAGGCTTCCAGATGCTAAGATTTAGATCATTTGAACGTCAGCGCAGCCTTCTGGTAACAAAAAACATCCAAATGGATTTCATTTGTGTGTTAACATCCGTCAGATGGGAGAGTAGCACAGTTTAGAGCTGAAGTCTGTTTTCATGGCTTTAGCAACTGGGTCCACATGAACATCTCGTCTGGCAAGTCAATAGGTTGAAGTTACATTGAATAGACCGAGTCCAAATATCTGAAATGACTCGGAATGGTTGTGCTAACAAATACTGATGTAATGTATGAGGCCATTACTGCTGTTTATACAGATTCGCGTGGGCATGCAAATAGGTGGAGAGGGGGGTCATTGCGGGGAGAGACAGCTCTGGAGGGACCGAGCGGGCGGCGCGCCCTGCAGCAGCGGGCGGGACCCGGGCCCGTGCCGAGGTACCGCCCGTGGCTCCGCGTTCCGTGCGCAGCAACCGAGCGTCGGTCCCTGTCGCTGAGCGAGCACCGGCCCCGCAGCGTGCTGGGTCCTGTCCCGGCTGTCCGTGCTGGGTGGGGAATTGGTAAGGCACGGGCCGGTGCTGCTGCCGCAGCAGCAGTAATGAAATAAAGCATAACATTAGTTAGGCACGACGCAGCAGGTGGCTTATTATGAGCCTTGCATATTCCTCTGCCTCTTGCTCCCATCAGAGCGCTGGTAATTGGGGGAAAAAATATATTTTAGGCGATTTAGAGAGTAACAGGAGGAACGGGGCAGAGTCCGCGGCTGGGGCGTCCAGCGGGCCAGAGCCGGAGCCCGGCTGGGCTTCTCCCTCAAAGTCGCAGCGACAGCAACCGTAGTGATTATGATACTAATAATTCTTATTGTTGTACCTTGGCGCAGATGGCGGCTGCTCTCTCAGGGAGGTTAAGAAGACAGCAAGTCCCATGAAGGCCGCTTCCCGGCACGCACAAACAGACGGATTCAGCTACCCCTGCCTCGGAGTTGCTCCCGCTTTTGCTCGGGATGCCTTTAAACTTCCTGGTCGCCAGCGGATTTAACGAAACCTTATTCTAAAAGCTCTCGCCATCCGAACCACGGGAGCAAGACGGGTTTGCAATGGCCCCGGAGCTGGCACAGCAAGCCCTGCGTGATGAAAGCTCATGGTCCCTGCCCCAAATCCACTCCTCCTGCAGAGACATACTAGGCTTTTAGGTTCTCCACCATCAGTACCCACACGAACACACACACACATACACACACACACACACAACCCTGACCCACGTCCCTGGCCGGTTTCTCCAGGTGAGCCGCTGCTGTTGCGTGGGATGTGCCCTTTGCTGCCCGCCCGCGTTCACGGGGACCACGGGCACGACCCGCCGCGGCGCCCGGGCTGCCCACGGTCCCCCAGCCCTGTCCGCGGGAGGGCGGGAGCGGGGCCTCCCCCCGCTGGCCGGGACGGAGCCGGGGCGGGGAGAGATGCTCCCGGTGCCACCGCGCTGTTCCCGGCTGCTGCCGAGCTGCCGGCCCGCCGGCAGAGCCTGAGCATACTGGGACCCGCCGCTCTGCCCAAAGCTCACGGGCGGACTCCCACCCGCCGGTGCGCACCCCGGCGGGAAGCCGAGTCCGCCCTGCTTCCTCCGCTCGCCGCCGGGGCTCCGCTGACAAACTCCAAGGACGATCATTAGCGTCCATTGCCTTTTGGTTTTTTTTCAGATAGATTACCAAGCTGGCCACGTAGACCTGAGGGTCACATGGCTCGGGGGAGAAGGACAGAAACTGTCTCAGGAGTTAAGAGGAACGGGCAAACAAAGCCAAAGCGAGAAGTCATCTCGTGTGGCTGCTGCAGAAACAGCTGCCCGGCCACAGGGTCCTCGCAGTGAGCTCCCTCCTGAGAGAGCCGCTCCGCCGGGGCAGGCGGGAGGCGCGGCCGCAGCCCGTCCGCAGCCCGGCCGGGAGCCGGCTCCTGCCTCCCCGTCGGCTCCCCGCTTCCCCCTGGGAGGAAGCACGAGAAATTACTCCCGACCCTATATTCTTCTATTGTTTTGAGCCTGTGGATCAATTGTCATCAGTACTGTCACCTAAGAAGCAATGATTCCGATTCATCTTGGCATCTGATTTTATTCTAATGGGTTAAATTGGGTTCACTTTTACAATTATCCCAGGTTTGACTGCGTAGTATTGCATGACAACTCACAGTTTCATCGGGTTTGGCAAAGCGAGGTTGCTCCATGAATCCGTATATCATATCACATCAGATCAGGCTGAAGTTTGCTGTTTAGCGACTCCATTTGAGAGGCTTTTTATGAAAGTGGGAAGGGTTGATGCAGTCCATGGTTGGTTCAATGCGATTTGAAAAAAAAATGTGGAGAGATGGCAACAACCCGGGGTTTGCTGCTCAGCTGTGAATAAGCACAGAACGAAAAAAACGACGTGATGGGGAAACGCTCAGCTCGCTACAATATTTTTAACAGCCTCTCGGTCCTCGCCTTTTTTTAATTTCCTAATATGTTCTTTGCTTTATTAGTTTTATTTACAACCAGCTCCCCATTAACACCTCACCTGATTACTGAGGAGCTGAGACAGCTAATCAAGAAAATCCAGCAAACCAGCCAAAATCGAGAGGTGGGATTTATTTTTTTTTCCTACCATTCAGGCTTCTTCTTTATTTATTTGTTTTGTTTTCGGAAATATTTCGAAACAAACAGAAAATAAAAGGCAGGTATCAGTGCATATTGGCGAAAGGTCAGAGGTTAGAAATTCACGTCAGTTCTGTATCAGAGGCTATGCAGAGGGCGGGAAGAGAGAGGGAGAGAAGGGAGGAAAAAAAAATCTTTCCACCAAGCAGCTTGTTTATTTTAATTAACATAGGGATCCTCTGCTAGGAGCAAGGAACAACCTCCATCTACTGGCTAGATCATTGTGTCTCTTCTCCATTCAAAACCCATCCCTCATCACTCATTAAGGAGAGTACAATTTTGGAAGAAGCTTCTAAGGTCTCAAGGTAAGCTCCTGCATGAGTCTTTGCTAGCAATGCAGCTATTTGGACCTCACGGATGTAATTTGCAGGGTGTTTCTTTGGCGTAGTGGTGTTGTTTTTGGTTGGGATTTTTTTTTTTGACAACACAGAACGGCACTTTCCCCAGGTGTATTCGCAGATAACATTTCATGCATCTATGTTTTAATCTAGAAATATAGCTCAGCTTGGGAAGCCTGAGCCTTTCAGCTCAATTAAAAAAAAAAAAAAAGCCCCTTCTTTTGTGCTTCTTTTAATTTTTTCTTTTTTAATGGAATGGCTTCTTTCACCTGTCTGTAATCCAGTCTGTAAGGTATTCCTTTTCAAAAGCAGCAAAATATGATAATTTCCAATGGCTTAATTACAAGCGGAGTGCAAATACGATTACAGCTAATACCAGACAACTATGGAGCTGACAGTGCTGAGGTCCTAGGCAGTGAACAGTTTCATGTTAGACAATAATCTGCCTCTCTTGCTTTCTTCTGGCTGTGTGATCACTTGTTTGTGGTCAGTCACAGCGCTTGGCTATGGAAGATATGTGTTTGGGATTACTGTGCAAAACACCTAGTTGTTTCTTATTTAAATATCATCTCCCTAAGCAGATGAATACGTGTCTTAATTGACATGTTTTCAGATTACCGGGAGCTACAAGCACATTGGAGGTTTGGGGAGTTTTAATCCGATGCCGGTTTCGGTTAAAGACACCCTGCGCTTGTGTCTCTCGCAGCGCCAGCCCAGCGCAGCCTGGCAGGGGAGGAGAGGGGCTGGTGCCCGCGTCTGGCTGCCATGCACCGGCTTTAACATGTCCCTAGCACAGCGATCCGTTACGGAACACTCGAGAGGACTCAAGGGAGGAGAAAGATGGTGATGGTAAAATACGTTGTATCTGACTCCGAAGTGGAATTTTAAATAATGTATTTTAAAATAAAAAATAATTTTTGAAATTGAGATAAAATAAACCGCAACCTATTTGAATACTGAAAACTATATTAGCTACATTTGGTGCCACCACCAAGAGATGTAATTCTATTCAGATTTCCCTTCTTTGTGTCTAGATTGGTTGCAGTTCCCGCGGACTTTACAAACAGATGAGACTGATCATTAATAGCACTGCACTCCACCACAAGCTCGTAGAGCAGAAAATAGCGTTAGGATTTAAAAATAGACCTGGCTTTAACCACCCGACTTGCAGGCAACAGGATCGTAATCCTGTTGCTGTTATTACTACTCGCTTTAAATTTCTGGAAATGATTAAACTGGAAGTGTCTTGAAAAGTTCAGGTGCTGACGGAGAGGGTGTGAAGCTCTGGTGCCCTGCGGGGCGGGAGGCGGCTGGCCCGGGCAGTGCCCCGCGCCTGCAGCCGGACACACCACGGCCTCAAATGCGGCAGGCGAAATCCAAACCACTTCTCTTCAAAGAACACCTCCTCCTCCCCACCCCCACCCCCCGCCTGAACACCCTCCCCCTTCTCCTAATTACTGTTGGTCAATTATTAATTTGCATATAGACCTTGTCCTAAATCCCCCGAACTAAATACAAGATCGTTCACGCTGTGATAGGCTTTAGCCCGTAGCCCGTGGCCAGGGAGAACGCGGGCTCGGTGGCAGAGCGGATCCCTGGGACCGCACGCTGAAACCTTCCCAGGGCACACGCTAATTGCGAAGGTGGAAGGGGCTCCGGGCAGCGCCCGCGGAGCTGCGGGCAGGGGCTGCAGCCGGCCAGCGGGATGTCCGGGAGCTCTCCAGCCCTGCGTGGGCAGGCAAACACTGTACCTGCGGAAACCTCCACAGCGATGCATCCCTCATTCTCCCCATCAGCCCCCCATTAGGTCGGGGAGTTCGGGTAGAGCCTTACAGAGAGGAAAAGACCGAGAGCGCCTGTCACGTTACTAAAATATTCTGAATATTGCACATCAGAAATTCTTTCTCAAATGCTACTGCAAAAAGAGATAAAAGCGCCCTGCGATGAGAAACTGTCGTTCACAGGCAAAGTGCTAATGCCGATGGATTCATGAGGGCCAGGCTCGTAGATTTGGATTTTAGGTTCCCTGTCGTGTTCTTTGTGAGCTTTTCTCTCCCCCACCCCCCAAGCAAACCAGCAAAACTGTACGGAATCCCTCGTGCTATAATGGCAACCTCTCGCTACCAGCCTGCCTTAGAGCAGCGGAGTTCCAGTTCACAGCGAGGAATGAGATCTCAGGAACATTGAAATAGATTTACCTTGATCTCCTACAGGCCTTTTGGAAACGGAGAAGTCACGTTTGATGCTAGCAACAAACTTTTAGTGTCCCTTTAGGTAAGAAGTGGTCTGCCAGCATTAGGATGTTAATCAGAAAACGCCTTGGAAACCCCTGTCCTCCTTTACTGGAGCAGCAGTAGCTAGTAGCGTATCCTTAACCGTACCTGATGGAGCAGAAAGAAAGGACCCTCTAATTAATTAAGTGTGTCTAACCGGAGGAGGCTCAGCCATTTCTGAGTTTTGTTATGAGTCTGCCCAATTACTCCTAACGGCGCCGTCGAGCTAAGGTAGAGACGGGAATTTAGCAAGCAATATTTTCCGTGTCTCTGCCTTGGATGCTTTGACGCCGCACCTGCACAGCGTTTCGGCGAACCCGAGACAGCAAACGCGAGATATATGGGGGGAGAGGGCAGCCGTGCCCGCACCCGAGGCACCCGAGGAGGGGGCACAACCTGCTTGGGGGGCGCAGGATCCTACTTTAGCTTCCGATGGGGCTGGGCCCAGAGGCAGCCGGGGACTTGCCTCAGACCCTTCCCTGCTCCCGGCGGGCACGATGAGTTTGACGGTCCTCAGCCCGGCAGGGACACGGTCACAGTGGGACGGCGGCGGCTCTTCCGAGAGGGCTCTGCGGGGCCGGCCCGGGCGGGCGGGGGTCGGCGAGGTTCCTGCCTGGCACACACCGGGGTATCTTTGGCAACCCGAACGCCACGGGAAATGCAGACCATTTCCAGGAGAGCACATGCAACGTCAAACAGGGGCAGGGTGAGTTACCCCGACAACATAACTGGAGAAGAATACGGAAAAATTTCCTTCGAAGGGGAAAACACCCAGAACAAACCCTGAACGTGCTTGTAGAGCGCAAAGACTATATTGCAATGATTAGAAACAAACTCGTCTCTAAGGGAGATTTTTTGACCTCTGTCGACAGCCATCGCTGCGATTCTCCGAGCCAGGCGAGCGCAAGCTGGCGGTACCTGCCGGGCGCAGGGCGAGCCCTCCCGCACAGGGGTTCGCCCCCGCCCGCAGCGCCGCCGCCCCTCCCTTCCCTTCGCTTCCCTTCCCTCCTCCCGGGCCGCTCGACAAAGCCACCGGCCCCGCAACAGGGCTGGCCCGGGCCACGCAGCCCCGCGGGGGTGCCGGCCGCTCTCCCGTTGCCCGGCGGGGCTGCGGGCCACAGGGAAGCACCTCCGCCGGTCTCCCCGGGCAGCCGGCGTCGCGGAGAGGCGACGGGAAGGAGGAGGTGGAGGAAGATTGGGGATCTCGAGCGAATAGCTCCCGTATCCCGGATTGAATCACCTTGTTTATTTTTCCTGATGTCTTGTTGTGCTAATTGACTTGTTTTCTCCAAGGAAAGCTTATCTTTTCCTCCTCCTTCCCCACACACAGATATTTTTTTTTTTCTTCCAGTCCAGGAGTGCTCTGCAGAAGACTACGGCTTCTGGAGGGATCTGCCCTTTTTAAAGGAGATTCCCTCAGCCCTTTTTGAGACTCGTTGGTTTTATAGCTATTACTCTCTTATTAAAACACACACATATATACAACACATTGATTCCCATCCAAAAGGGCTAATTACATTACTTACAGTAAATAGCAGCCCTGCTGTCCAGGGTCTAGTGTGCCAACACAGAAAAAAAATCCCGGCTTATTTCACTTGATTGACTTCATCTTTGTGTGAAATTGTGTTTTATGAGCTGTATTCTGGCACTCGGAGGAATGTAACAACATTCAATCTGCAAATAACATTAATTTTAGCTACTTAGGGGGAAAGAGAGGGGAGGAAACTTGCTGCCTGAATCTTGGGTTACATGGAAGAGGTGACTCGAGGAGCCCCTGAGGATGTCTCTGGGATGCTTTGGAAAGGAAGTGGGGGCTGGGGTACTTCTTTCACTAGTCGCGCTAGGGGTTGGTGTGGAGTGTTCCCCAGGGAGCGGGGAGCGCAGGACTGCCGCCAGGAAGATCCTTCGGTAGGGATCGAGGTGTCAGGAAACAGCCAGCAGCTGTTTCAGGGAAAGGCAAGGAAGAGTGGTGTGAAAAGTAAGTAGGAAAACGGGGAACGGAGGGGAGGGAGAGCAGACAGAGAGATTAGCCTGGAAGGAATGCATCGCCCGCTCCCCTGCACACAATGATAGCTCGCAGTCCGCGGGCAGGGGAGAGGGTCCCGCCGGGGCGTCCCCGCCCGGCCAGGACCGGCCCCGCGGAGGGGCCGCATCCTGCTGTGACTACGGGCGGGGGCACCGCGGGGCAGCAGAGCGGGCAGCGCCCCGGGAAGCGCTCGAACTGGCGGGTCGCCCCTGCCTCCGCGGCTCTCCCCAGGCTCAGCACCCCCCGGCGGGCCCGGGGAGCGCTCCGGCCGCTCCGGCCCGGCTCGGCTGCCCGGCACCGGCGCTCCTCTTTCTTCTCCCGCTCTCGCTGCGGAGCCAGGCACGGCGGGGCCAGCCCGAGCTGCCGCCGAACGGAGGTTCCCGCGGCGCGGCCCGGGAGGAGCGGGGCCCCGGGGGGGGAGAGCGGGCCACCCTGCCCCTCGCCAGGCGCCGTCGCCGCCAACTCCCGGGACTCCGTGTTTGGGGGAGGTAATAAATCCCACCCCACCCACAGCCCCGACCGTAATGTTTGTCACTGCTTGCCCATCACTAGGGGTTGAGAGGAGTATGACAGGTCTTTGTTGTCTGAATAAAAATCAGTGGCAGCTCAAGGGAGAGAACTCCTCCTACTAAATTATCAAAAATGGGCTGGCTTTAGTCTCTTAACAAATTGGACAGAGCTCCGGAAAGCAGCAGTCCCAAATCCAACCTACAGGCACTGGGAACTTTAAAGCAACCAGGGACTGCTGAAAATAGCACTTCTTTTTGCTTTCTTTGTATTCAAAACTATATCCTTTCCCGACTGATTCTACCGCCCCAGGTCCCAGTCTCTCCAGTCAGAAGCCCCCAGCTCTCCAGAACAGTAACAGATCCTTTAGCTAGCTTTTATTATTTTATTTTTTTAAACTAATTATTATTACGTTTTCTCCCCCTTGTTTGTTTTCTGCACATCTTCAGGAAGCCCTCAGTGCTTGCACAAAGAGAAGCTCCTATTTGCAACCTCCCTCCCTGCGCTGTGCGCCTCGGTGTAAACATTTTGGATGATCTAAAGACTCTGGGGTCTGTATATGGAAATAGTGGGGTGCAGAGCAGAAGAAAATACTTGTCCTTTCCGTCCCCCAGCCATGCTTTTCCACGGGATCTCCGGAGGCCACATCCAAGGAATCATGGAGGAGATGGAGAGGCGATCCAAGACTGAGTCCCGCCTGGCCAAAGGGGGACAGATGAACGGCCGAGATACGGTAAGAATGGAGCTGGAGCTCTTTGCAAGGGAATCCCTGCAAGCATGGAGCCGCATCGGGACAGACCCTGACTTTGGGGAAGAGAAAGACGCTGCTTCCCTCTGTCCCTTCCCTGTCACCCCTTGCTTGTGGAATTCCTTCCGACGCTCCCTGTAAACCCACCCGTAACGCTGGGTGCTGTGCTGGCCAGGCTCGGTTATACATTTGTCTAATCCATGTCGCTGCGTGTGCTCTCTGGATTAGCGGGGAATCTGTTCTAAACCGTAGCAGGGACGGGGTTTCAGCCCTTGCGGCGCAGCAGCCTTTTGCCCCCGCGGCTGCCTGCGGCCGCTCTACCAATGCGAGCAGGGCTGCAGCTGGAGGTCCCGAGGTGTGCTTTATTTTTATTCTGCGCTTCTGGCACCTCCTAAATTAAACCTCAAACCGCGACTACTTACTTTTCGTAACTGTTTTTGGTCTGAAGTGTATGATTGATACAGAGGCACCGCTCTCTCTGAGTGTTTTGCCGGCCGACTACTTTGCTTAGAAAGTAATATCTCCTCTTTACTTAGTCAAAAGGACCAAAGTTCTCGGATATGTACTAAGGGATGGCGGAGAAATCGAGTGTCACGCTGCGCTTTGTGCAAAGCGAGATCTCCCTTTCTCCAACTTGTAGGGCTTCCGCCGATCGCGCACAAGGCTCAGCACACAAAGTAACGGCCTGGAAAACTGCTTTAAGGTTTTGGGACATAAGGTCCTTTACCCCCTCTCTTAAACTCATGCTTTGTTACATGAGGATTTGTAATGTAAATTTAACTCACCTTTTCATTGCTAAAAAAGAAAGGGAGCGAGGAGCAGAACTTCAGATTGAAAAATGAGTGCAGAGTTGCCACTTTAAAACGGTTGAGACTTTAGAACAAGATGTTTGGGATTTTTTTCCTATGTAACTTTATCAGCAAAAGCTGCCCCAAGTTTCACGGCCGAGCTTTTGTCTCCGCCGTCCCTCCATCTCCCTTTGTCCCGAGCGGCACTCCTCGTGGGGAGCAGATCAATGGGAACTCGCAGAAGTTTACTGAGAAAAAGATACTGGTTTGAGCTGAAACCAGCCCGTGTCACCGTTCTGCCCACGTCCCTGGCCGGGCGGGTGAGCGTTCATACTCGCTGCTCTTTACACCATCCACCTGTCTCCTTTCTCTTACTCCTGTTTTAAAAGGCCTATCTTTCCTTAGAGACGTGGTTGCGGCTTGTTTAAATACGGGTGAAAATTTGCCATAGAATGAATGCAAGTCTGAACCCTCTGCCATGAACTTTAGAAACAGCAAACCAGTATTCTTCTACTTTAAAACGTTGTTCCTGCGAAGTGCTTTAAGATTACAACGCTAAAAAAAAAAAACGGGGAAGCCTCAGACTTTAAGTTCAGAACCTCAGAAAAGAATGGGCTCTGCTTTTCCTACTGCGGCCTAATCCTTTGCTTTCACGTATTGGAATGGCACGAGATCGTAAGGAGAGGTTTACTGTGAATCACGGTAAATACTTTAGTAGCGGGGATGGCCCCGGTTCCCCCTTAAACTTCCCCCCGGGAGCCAGGAGTTTGGTCCCAGAGAGCCGTGCCTTTGTACGAGCCCCGGGCCCTGCGCAGGACCCGTCCCCAGCCCGGCCTGCCTGCCTGTCTTTCTCTCCCTGTCTCATCCCTTGTGGTGTGGTTGTTTTGCAGAACATGCCCCCCATGAGCCCCGAGAAGCCTGCTTTGTGTGCTGGTTGTGGAGGGAAGATCTCAGACAGATATTACCTGCTGGCTGTTGACAAACAATGGCACCTCAGGTGTCTTAAATGCTGTGAATGTAAACTGGCTTTGGAGTCAGAACTCACCTGCTTTGCCAAGGACGGCAGTATTTACTGCAAGGAGGATTACTACAGGTACAGCAATCAGTCCTCATGGGTTCAAAACACATTCCCTCAAAAGGCACTGTGAACCGAAACGCTCTTTTCTCCACACGGGCTTTCAAAGGTAGCTTTTCGCAGTCAGCGATTCCTAAATCCTTAGTCCCCTCAGAAAAGTCTCGCACGTTTCCAAACTGAACGGGCCGTCAGGGGACGCGCTGACTGAGCATGTGGCCGTGCACAAACAGGCGAAGGCTCTCCCGCTGCTCGGCGGTTTCCCTCCGTAAAGACCCGACCGAAATTCCCCTCTGGCCGCAGCTGGCCGGTTTTCCCGAGGGCCGGAGCCCGCCGCCCCGCCCAGCCCCGCGGCCGGGCCCGGGGAGCGGGCCCCGCTGGTCCGTGTGTTGCAGCTGTCCCGCTGGCCAGCGCCCCGCGGCTCTCCTCGTCTTGACAGGAACGCCAGGAGAGCGGGGGCCGATTCCCTCCGCTCCGGCCCGCCTGGCCCCGTGCTCACGGGCAGCGGCAGGGCCTTCGCCAAAGTCCGGGAGAATGGGTCAGCTCGGCGGGGAAGGCGAGCCGCTCCCCCTGGGACCTCAGGGCCTGTTCCCTGAGGCGGTCCCGACACCAAGCGGGCCAGGGGCCACAGCCGGTGTCACTGGCCGTCCTGGGGCCGGGGGGGCGCGACCCTGTCGGGGACAGGCTCCCTCACGTGGCCGGGAGGGAAGGCGGGAGGCACTGGGGCAAGCTCTGCCTTCGCCGTTCTAGTTGATGCCCACTTTCCTGTTTCTTTCAGAAGGTTCTCCGTGCAGAGATGTGCCCGCTGCCACCTTGGGATCTCAGCCTCTGAAATGGTCATGAGAGCCAGGGAATCGGTTTATCACCTGAGCTGCTTCACCTGCACCACCTGCAACAAGACTCTGACCACGGGAGATCACTTTGGCATGAAGGACAACCTGGTTTACTGCAGGGCCCACTTCGAGTCCCTTTTGCAAGGAGAATACCCCCCTCAGCTGAGCTACACCGAGCTGGCTGCCAAGAGCGGAGGGCTGGCCCTGCCTTACTTCAACGGCACTGGCACGGTCCAGAAGGGGAGGCCCAGGAAACGAAAGAGCCCTGCCTTGGGAGTGGACATCGTCAGCTACAACTCAGGTGGGAAACACATGCCGAGTCTGCCTCCCGCTCCCCCGAACAGAGCGTTCTCGGGCTTCCCCTCAGCCAGGCAGTGCGTGAATAACTCAGCCAGGCCAAATCTTGCTTAACCATTGGAAAATCAAACAAACAGCCCTCTGAGGGTTGGAGCATTTGCAGGAAAGCTAACAGCAGCCCTCCTCAAAGGCTGTCTTTGCCTATTAATGTCAAACACCCAAACTTAGCCACTTCCCAGGGTAAAGACAAAAAAAAAAAAAAAAAAAAAAAAAAAAAAAAAAAAAAAAAAAAAAAAACCCCACAAAACCAAAAAACCTAACCCAACCCCAAAACCACATAGCTTTCTCTGCTAGAATCTCAGAGATGCAGTTATCATTATTATATTTGATTAGGTAAAAAAAAAAAATCACCACTTAAACCTCAAATTAGGAGTAACCAAATGAATCAGAAAAAATTGAATGAAAGTTGTAGTATATGGTTCCTCCAATACCAATGTAGTATGCATATAATTCAATTTATATATTGAATTTATAGTGATTAATTCTTCAGGCTGAATAATTCTGTTTTACTGACACATAAATGATCAAACTGTACAAGAGGTCAACGAATAAATGTTGTTTCTTGTAACTAAACCCTAAGAAATGTAATTAAGGAGAATGATTTCTGTTCTCTCAACAGTAGGAAAGAACAAGTGTTGCCCTGTATTAAATATCTTTTATAACTTCAGTCACTTGAGTATCCAAACCGTGTATAAATAGGGCTAGTGGCCAGAGGTAAAGAAGTTTCAGGTATGACCAAGCAGTTGAGGCAGAGTTTCATTAGACGAAGGACGAAAGCAGGAAGGGTAAATACGAACTGGCAAACTTCCGACTCCACAATCATTTTAGAGAAACTTAAGCTTCCCATGGACAGAAAGTGAGGAAAGAAAGCCGTGGGAAGCAGGAGTGAGGCAAGGTGTGCTTCCCCGTGAAGCGTGGAGCTGTCCCGGCTGGGGCAGGGAGCCGGGGGCTCCGGGCCCAGGGCTGCGGACCGCTGGCCCCACGGGGGAGCCGGGAGAGGGGTCAGGGCCTCCCCTTCCGACACTCGCGGATCGGTAACAGTGCACCGCTCTCGGCCCGGAGCTCTCTCTCCTGCACCGTTCAACCCGCTGCCACTAAGATCCATAAGGAATCTTCCACCGCCCCCCTGCCCTCCCCACCCCTCCCCCGGCACCTCCTCTGGGGCCACTCGTGAAACGGGCTTTAGCTGGGAACCAGGGAGCTGTGCAAGGCGATTTCATCTCCTCTGATGCGTAGACCTTGGAGCCAGGGTAATCACTGCGCTAATTGTTCCTTGTTAATTGAAGATGACATTGGAATCCCTGGCTACGGAGCGGCTTCCAATCAATCCTGAAAGCTGCTAAAGAAAAGGGAACCTGTAGCGCAGCCAGGATTCATTCAGCCCCAGCTTCCAATGGTGGATTTCCCGTGTGCCCGCTCTCCGCTCTGGTCTCTATCCCTGGTCCACACACAGCGTCACCCAATTTCCCAGACTCCTAAAGGGAAATAATCCTAGGGACAATCTAGCCTTAAAATTTGATTCAGAAGTTATGGTAAAATGAAGAGTTATGGATATGATAAAGCTCCCCTTAAACTTCAGATCAGGACTCAAGAGAGACATTATTTGGGAATGCTGACATAATCTTTGTGTGCTGGTCTTAAAGCGCCCCTTCTTTACAACAACGAGCCATATAAGATGTACCACTGACTCTAAATCAGATTTAAAAGCACCACCCATTATCAAAACACAACTCATTGCATTGAGAACTCACAGAATCCTCCGGGCAGCGGAGAGAAAAAAGAACAAACCATAACAAATCAGCAAACGCTCTGAGGCTTTGGACTCAGGTGACTGAGAAATCTTTTCCGTTAGGGCCGTGATTTTATTCTTTTTTATAAGCATTATCTAGCTATGTCCAGGGTTGACACATGGTCTCGAGAAAGTTTGCAGCCAAACCGTGCATCCGGTCCATTGACCCACTGCGCCCCAAATCTAGGGGGAGGAAAGCGAATCTGGAACAGCTACGAAATGAGTTGCAGTAGATGAAACCGCTTCTTGAGAGAAAAAAAGCCTCGAACTAATTGGCAGCCACTTCCCTAGACACATTTTTCGTTCTCTGCCCTGTGACTCAGTAACTGCTCTTGCACGTAATCATTTACAAAGGGCGAGCAGTCCGCAGAAATTAAATGCGGGACGCACGGCTGCCGCCTTCCGAGGGAGCAGCGGGCCCCGCAGCAGGCGGAGCGGTGTCCGGGCCGTGTCGCCGTGTGCCGCCCTGTCCCCCGCGGGGACGGGGACAGGCACAGGGCACAGCCCTGCCCCGCACACCGCCCCTGTGCCAGAGCGCACCGAGCCGGACACCACCGTGCCCCGCAGCCGAGCCCGCAGCTCCTCACCCGCGGCGCTCCGGGGCTGGGGGCACCGCGGCCGTGACCTCCCCAGGAAGCCGAGTTCCTTCCCAAACAGTCCCAGCCGCGGTGTCCATACCATGTGCCAAGCCATTATGGAAAACGACCCCCGAGCTTTAAAAACGAAACTCCGATGGAGCCAACAGTTTCACCCAACTGAGCATGAGCATGTGCGTATTCACAGCCATCCAGCAGGCCCTGGCTTAGATTTGTGTGCACATTATGTTACAGGGGAGCTGAGCCCTGGTACAGAATGGAAAATCAGACTCTGCTGCAGAATCAACAACAGCTTTTCTATTCTGTATTTTGTTTGCTAGTTTAATTTCTTTTTCACAGCCCCTCGGTTGTAAAGTGGAAACACAATAATAAATAACTCAAAATCTTATGAGGTAGAAATCACTCATACTTGCAAGCTGTTTGGAATTAATGTGAAAAATGGAAGAAACTATTCAAAAGTACTTAAAACATTCAAGGCTTCCTCTATATAACATCTTATATCATATAATTAATATATATATTTGAGGGAAACTGTGTTGACTTAGAGCTTAGAGGATATGGAAATAAGATGGTGAAGAAGATTTCCTTAAGAAAATATTTTACACATCTGTTCCTCAAAGAGCTATTTACTTTATTTCATTATGTATGTGTGTGTGTGTAAAAAACTATGAAGAGTTCACTTGAAGAATTCTTGGCAATAAGAATCAAAATGTTCTAGCTCTTTTGAAAGCAAAAATTATACCACCCTCCAATCCTGCTGTAAAGAAATGAGCAGTGTCTTGCCTGACTTTATGCTTTCCCTTAGTTCTCCAGGAGATAGTTTAAGACTCTGCTCTAGGATGTGGCCAACCACACAACACTGTATAAAACAGAGTGAGCTATAATCATTGTATAAATCAGGATTGTCTGAAGATACTTGGAGCCCTCTTCTCATTTTCTCTTGAAAATAAAAACCAAAATAAAGTAGACCACCAACAAAAACAAAGAGAAGAAAAAAAGAGTAGAGTACAGAAACAAAGGCAGTAAGCAGGACAGAGGAGCCTGAGGAAGTTTGTGTTGCTGCTATAAGCCTGAGTGGCCCAAGAAAAACAAGTCTGAAGTTAAACCTGAGGACTGAATTCTGGTACTCTGATTTATGTCAGCTCATAAGTTACAGCCCACGCAGTTTGACTGAAGGCAATGTGATTGCTTGTGAAAACAAGTAGTAAATACAATCCAAATCTGGTCTGATATTGTTTTTAAGGCAACTTTCAACTCCTGGTCTTTTCAGAAGTGTCAGCTTACTTTGTTTGAAAGTACAGATATAGTTCTTACCAAGACTAGGAGCAAAGCTAGCTATAATTAAATATTCACCTGATTTTCTGTCAAAGTGTTGTCTTACCAGCATCTGTTCATGTTGACTTGTCTTATAATTCAAAAGAGAAAACACCTTCAAGAAGCTTTTTACTTTCTTGTGGTTTCAAGTTGCTTTGCCTCTGTTTTCAGCGCTGCTGACATCAGTCTCCCTGTATTGTGTGCCTTCCCTCTTTCTCTTCTCTCTCTTTCTCTCAATTAGGAATGGGGATCAGCTAGGCCTTGTAAATAATGCAGTAACCATTGGAAAGCAGTTCAAAAATCAAAATGAGCAACTAATGAAACTGTCTAATTTACAGACATTCTGAAACGTTTTTAATTAGCTCTTCTTTAATTAATATTCCCTGCCATGATGACACCATTAATTTTCTCCTGTGTGACCAAACTATCTTTATAAAATGAGATCCTAGAAATTACTAACCCTTTCGTTTAAGCTGAAAAGAAAAGCACAGATGCATTTCTTACTTTTCTTTTTGCTAATGCTGTAATTTCTTTCTCCAATATGAAATAATGATGCCACTATCCCCAAAGAGCTGCAACCCTTGTGTACAATTCACACTCAAAACTGTGTAATCTGAAACAAACTTATCTTTCATAGACACTTCAAAAATACTGAATCAGAGAAAGAAGAGAAACTTTTCAAGTTTTGAGTTCCCAGCTGCTTGCTTGTAGAAATGTCCTAAACCAGCACTAACCAAGACATACTACTGATTGGGATTGGGCGCCTGGATCAAGTCTTGATTCAACTGCTTCCTGAATATGTTCTACAGATGAAGGACTTCAAGCAGTTCATATAAACTCCCAGGCAGAGTCCAAAAGCATTCATTTTATCAGCAAAAATCTCGGTTTTCTTGATAAACTGTCTTAACTAATTTCCCCGCTATACATCTCTTTTATAGGTGCTTTTGATTTGGGGGAAAAGCTCAGGAACATTCAAAATGCTGGTTTGACCTTAACTCTTCTCTCAAGCTAACAATGTTTCAATGAGTAAGATTTCAAAATCTGAATGTGATTTCAAATGACTCCTTGAGCGCCCAAAGCAAAACCATCACCACAGGGAAAAGACTTGTTTGAAATAAATGCCAAAGGAGAGAGAACTTTCAAAGTCTGCCCTCAGTAGGTACAGGCCTGGGCGACATAGGATAAGGATAGGAAATGACAATATTCTGGATCTCTTTTGGTCTCGTCAGTTATAACATCTGTACTTATGTATACTACATCCTTGTACTACCGTAGTCCGTCCTTCCTTCCTTCCTTCCTTCCTTCCTTCCTTCCTTCCTTCCTTCCTTCCTTCCTTCCTTCCTTCCTTCCTTCCTCCTTCCTTCCTTCCTTCCTTCCTTCCGTCCTTCCTTCCTTCCTTCCTTCCTTCCTTCCTTCCTTCCTTCCTTCCTTCCTTCCTTCCTTCCTTCCTTCCTTCCTTCCTTCCTTCCTTCCTGCCTGCCTGCCTGCCTTCCTCCCTTCTTCCCTTCCTTCCTTCCCGCCTTCCTGCCTTCCTGCCTGCCTTCCTCCCTTCCTCCCTTCCTTCCTTCCCGCCTTCCCTCCTTCCCTCCTTCCCTTCTTCCCTCCTGTTACTCAAGATTTTTGCCTTGATTCATTTATCCTACATGATACATGGCGCTAACTCCTTGTTCCACTTTGTTTATTTGACAGGTTGTAATGAGAATGAGGCAGATCACCTGGACAGAGACCAGCAGCCTTATCCCCCATCCCAGAAAACAAAGCGCATGCGTACCTCCTTCAAACACCACCAGCTTCGTACCATGAAGTCCTACTTTGCTATCAACCACAACCCAGATGCCAAGGACCTCAAGCAGCTTGCCCAGAAAACAGGCCTGACTAAGAGAGTTCTGCAGGTAAGAAGCCATATGACAGGCTTGACAGAATTTTCCCCTGCTAGTCAATAGCCTTTCCCTTATATGTAACTATAGCAATGTATGTAGAAATACTTTTGCTGGGTGCGTCCCTAGTGGGTGTGCAGGGGGGTATGGTGTTACGTGGCGGAAGTGCCAAATGTGTGTGCCTTACTGCCCCGAGGCAGCCAAACACCAAACTGTGGTTTATGATTAGCTGCATCCTCACCATGAAGAGAATGTCTTCAGAGCCCACCCACCCAGTAGATCTCCTGGGGTCGGTGGTCTCTCTGTGGTGAATGCACTAAGGATAGAGGTGGCAAATCTACTGATTTTATGGGTGAAGTCTTTGGGCTCCCCTGAAGGAGTTAATGTGCCCCCTCAATAAGCAGATCCCTGATGTGTTTGAAGTAAGCTTTGACCAATATGATCCTCCAGGACCAGCTGGCTCCCCCTCCCAATGTTGTTAGATTACTGCTTTCCTTAAGGGCCTGCATAGTCAAAAAGTCCCTGTGAAGGACAGCCTAGCAAATTATGTTAAAAATCCCTATATGGTCTGTGATAGCTCAGTGAAGTTAAAACGAGGTGTGTATTACATGCAGAGTGCCAAAGAAGGGCAGTGAGTGAGGTAGAAGGAGAATCTATTAGTGGCAATTCCTGTCCGTGTTACATGTCACCTCAAACGCTGCCAGTGAACCTTACAGAACAGAAAGACTAGATGACCCATATCAACAATCTGTAAGACAGGGATGGTGTAATTACCCCTCCTTCCTCTTCAGCCTTTTCAAATAATCACGGCAAGCTTTCAGCCTTGGCAAAAATCTGCTCACTCACTCTTTGCTTCAATTTTTGTGGGTTTTGACCTCAAAGCTACCCAACTCAAGAAACACTATGTGGCCATCAAGAGAGTTGCTCTCTTTGGGTAAGTGAGCAAACAGATTTTTCTCGAGGCTGCTTTCTGAGGGCTGTAAGCACCTGTAGCACTGGGTCTGTACACAGAGAGTCAGTACCACCAGTAGCAAGAAAAGCTATAGAATAACTTAGGTGATGTGCCACACAAAATCAAACCTCAAAAATTAATTTAAAAAGCGAGAACAAAAACAAAAACAAGCAAAGCAAAACAAGCATCGGTAAAGAAATCCATTGGGATTGGTTTGCAGGTTTGGTTTCAAAACGCAAGAGCCAAATTCAGAAGGAACCTTTTGCGGCAGGAGAATGGGGGTGTCGATAAAGCTGACGGCACCTCGCTCCCGGCACCGCCCTCAGCAGACAGCGGCGCACTCACTCCACCCGGCACTGCGACCACTTTAACAGACCTGACCAATCCCACTATCACTGTAGTGACATCAGTGACCTCTAACTTGGACAGCCACGAATCCGGGAGCCCCTCACAAACTACCTTAACAAACCTTTTCTAACATTCCTTTTTTTTTTTTTTTAAATTCTTACTCTTCATTATTATTATTATTATTATAATTATTATTATAATTATTATTATTTTCAAACCTTTTTAAAAACAAACAAACAAACCCACAAAATATTTGGGAAAATAAACAGCTTGATGTGTAGCATCTGCAGCCACCTGGCAAATGAGTTTGAAATAATATGTTGCTATAATATATGAACATTTATTGTTGGTAAATTGTACTCAAATTCTTTAAATTTATCAAATGACTGAAGAGAAGGTGATGAATCATTCCAATAAGTGCCTCTTAAAATTGTATGTTACTTATTTCCAGAACCTTGAAAAAAATTGATTGTTTTCCCCCCCAAAAAAAGAAGATTCTATTCCTCCTTGATAACCAGATAAAAACCATTTTAATTATAATCAAAAAAATGCTGCTCCAGGATTGTATGTTCACTCACAGCATTTAAGAACCCCAAATTCAATTTTATTTTCATAATGCATCCAAAAGTTTTGTACTATTTATTTTTAAATGTTGAAAAATAAATACAAAATGAATTAGAGCAATCATGGAAACAGTCAGACTGGAAGTACCAGTGCTCTTTCCTAATGCAGTAGTTGCAAGCCTGCTTCTCCCTGAGCACTGGGGAGTCTCACTGGGATAGCTAAACGCTCCTCTGCCAGTTCTGCGCCCAGCTGGGACGTCCTTGGCCACCACTGAAAGCCATGCCTGATGGAGGACTTGGAGAGAGACCCAGTGATGAGAGCACGTGTGGGTGAGGATGGCGGGACCAGGCTATCGGTCTCCAAATTTGTGCCCCACATTAATGAGGCAAGATCTGGAAAAAAACCTCCAGAGTGAGCTCACTCCTATAAGAATGTCATTAAAGTAACAATAGCAGAGTAACAATGCAAGTGGAGAGTCCTACTGATCTGAAATGTTACCTAGGGAGGGGCTTTAATTTTTGTCTGTCACGCAGCTCTGAATTTTTGTAATTAAAAAAGATAAAAAATTGCAGTTGGCTACATGGCTTTGATGCCGTACCTACAAAGCAAACAAGAGGTTGCCCAGTTACTTTAGGGAGCCCAAAAATAATTTTCAAGAAGGTGCATGCATGAGTACTATTCAAATGAACTTTTGATAAATCCTACTTTTTTTTTTCCCAGGGAAATGGAAATAAGCAAAATATAATTTATTAAGATGTTTAAGGAAAAAAAATTCAGTACAATTTATTCATTACTATTTTGAATTTTCTTTAGGTGTTTCCTGAGATTGTATCAGACACTTTGTTTAACACAGGAACTTAAAATCTTTAGTTCATTAATATCTCTAACACATATTTTAACTTTTTAAACTTTGTATAAAAGAAAAAAAATGTTAGCAAAAATCACACAAAACCAGGAATTGGCAGTGAACAACTTCAAAGCCGATAAACTCAGAAGCCTTGTGGATGCTGATCTGAATACATTTCTTAGTTTACAATAGTGATCTTTCTTTTTTTAGTTTTATTTAAGCTAAAAGTCTGAATGGTCTGGGCAGTGGTGAATGTTCATTTGTATCCTTTTATTGTAGTTGAACACCAATTAGATTGTGGAGAGTCTCAGAAACAAAAACAAACAAAAACCAGTCAAGATCTATGTCTTGCTTTTAGTGGATTGTTAAGAATAACTTTGCACATATACCCCACTTTTTAGACACCATCAAATCTCTTTTTGGTGGTCAAAGTGGCTATTTAATATATTTTAAAGGTGTCCTTTTTGGCTGTATAAATGTGTGGTTACATATTGACAGTTCACTGCCCACATTAAAGTGCATTATTGTAATTTTTGCTCAGGGTTTTTAGAAAATTAGCACAGAAAAGTAGCTTATTTTAAAAAAGATGACGGAAGAGATGTTAACACTGTAATAGAAGAAAGGTGTGTTTGCCATTATATATTTAGCAAGTATGGTTATCATCTTCTACTGATATTGAATCTTGACTTTTCCTATTTCTATTACCTTATGGGCATTTACCACTAACCAGACCAAAAGACCTTGGTAAGGCTGAGATCTTTATTAATACACTTTTACAGGTAAAAATATTGATACTTATAAATTTTGTTCTTTGACAGAACAATATATGGTACTAGAGATCTACTTTATTAAGTAGACTAATTAAAACTCAGTTCTACTATGTGCCTTATGATATACCTTGGGAGTAAGTTTGTGAAAAATCAGGATATATGTGTTGTTTGTTAAATTAACTGTTTTAAGCCCTTTTGACACCTCACTAGTTTTGTACTGTTTTACCTCTTATTTCTGAAACTCTTTTTATGGTGTATCCTGTTAGAGGGGACAAACATGTCATAGAAAGCAGTTGTGCACTCTTTCAGATATAGTTGATAAATCCAATAATCTTATATATTGAGCTTCGTGTTTATAGTACAGTAAGTGGTCTAGCAAAATTGTCCATGTTTCTTTGTTTATTGATAAATGCATTGTATAGAAACTATTTCCCCTAAATATTTATGGACCAAACAATTGTGATATATCCTATTAAATTTGTGTGAATAAACCATTTTGAATCTAAGGAGTTTTATTTCCCATCAGTTTTTTGGGGTTTTTTTTTTGGTTGGGGTTTTTTGTTTTGTTTCTTTTTTAAAATTTAAGGTCAACATGTACCCATGTGTCTCTTTGCTTTTATGGTACCTATGAACAATTGGTATTAAACACAGAAACACGGCCTTTTAAATATTTTAAAGTACAGTTCCTTCTTAGGTTTTCAATTTCTTCATATTCAATGTATATGCTACTGCTGGTGCAATTTAGATTTTAGCCTTTTAACCTCCTTTTTTGAACATGCAAAGTAATGCCCCACTGATTTGATACTGAAACCCTGTCTTAGCCCTCTAAAAGAGCCAGAAAACTAGGAGCTAAAGTAATTGCATGACAAATATAACCTAAATAGTATGATGAAATGAATCAAGATTTAATGCTAGGTATATTGAGCACAAAATAGAATTGCAGACCCCGAAAAGCCAGGTTGCTCTGTAGTTTAATAAATTGTCACTATGATTTCTTTCAGGGAGAACAAATCATGGGGCATTACAGCCAAACATCCCGACGTTTGAAAATTCCCTAAAGTATTAAAAGAAGGGGAAAAGTTTGATCGGAAATCCACTGCAGTGAAGACAAAGACAATATTAGGTTATGATAATCATACATTTAAAAATCTATTGAGCCAAAAAATAAAAGCAAAAGACTTGATGTCATTTCCTGAATGTTAACAAAACATACGTTATTTTATGGTGTCTAATTAACAGAATTGAAGGCTTCAACAAATTGTGTGGTATCAAAAACAAATTTAGAGAACCTATGTATAAAACCAGAGCAACCTGGCAGCAATCTACCCAGCCCATATTCGAAGAAACCTTTTCTTTTTTTAAAAAAAAAAATCACATTTGTCAAGCACAAGTACTTGTAAAATAAAATCTGAGTGCATTCATTCCACTTGCTTGCTAATGTGTACTAGTCACATCTGTTAAATGGATTTTTGTAAATTCAAGGAGAACTTTTCACTCATCCGAGATCATAGGAATCAAAACCCAGTAAATTTAGTACTATTGTTTCAGAATTAATTTTTTTAAAATGAGACAACTCTGCATGCACTTTTCCATCTGTCACATATAGTGTACATTTCTGTATGATGAATTTCTCTTTGATGTTTCTTGTATAATACCTTTCATTAATAAACATTTTATTTGATGCAAACATAGTTAACTTTATGTAAACACATAGCTAATTGTCCCAACTAATTTAAACTTTTCTTTTGAAAGAAGTACAGTGCAGTTCCAATATGCTATATATATATATATATATATATATATATTTCTCTAAAATCAAAAAGAATGAGGTAGCAATACTATTGCACAGTGTAAAATTATTTCCTTTGGTGTTAATTTTTTAACTTCTTGTATAAAACTGACTCATTTTAAAAAGAAATTCCCATCAGCATCAACAATAAAACAATCCCCAAATTCTTCATCAATATAAGAAAACATGAGCAGTACAGTGTGTACTTTACACAGTGACTTTAGAGTACAAGGATATAATTTGTGGGTCCCTGAGCTGTTTACATGGTCACTATGCAATGAGCATGTTTGCTACATAAAGTTGGTCCTAAGATTCCCTGTCCAAAACACAGATGATTTTTACAAAACAACAAGCAAGTGTAACAATAACCAATTCTTAGTAATGAGGTTTTGTAACTGTTAAGCAACTATTTGCAGAAAGATTTTTTAAAATATATTCCTATTTAGCTGTATAGCCAAAGCATATGTTAAACAAATTAACATATAAAAGACTTGCCAGAAAATCTTTCATTAAGATGACATTTTTATTATATACTAATGAACCCTATGTAAACAATGTAACTTTTATGAATGATGGACATTAAATATTTCACTTACGTGTATCCTCAGCATTTTGCATGTTTTCTTAAACCTTTCCAGTTTCAGAATTCTAAAAAGAAAACCATACAACTACTTACTACATAGCACAAAGTTATGTACAGGTTACTGCAGCAATCTCTGGAAACCAGTTACTCAGAGTGTTCTAATGGCAATAAAAAGGTATCATTTATTGGTGGTAATTATGGGGAGGATTGTTTAAACAACAGTTTTACAGTATATTGTAAAGTTCTATTAAAAAAGGTTAGCGTAGTAGACTTAATTCAAATCAGCTTGATCAGAAATTTAAGTATATTGTTAAATTCTTAAGCTGAGCCTTATGTGTATTTATTACTGCAGAAAGTAAGTAAATGTAGGAAAGCAATTATTCGTGTCACAGCCACAATGTGGTTTCCTCCCGTTGTCCTTAGGAAAATATTACAACCATTAATTATTCCAATCAGTAAAGAACTTGGTGGTGCTTAGGACCAGGAAAAAAACCTATGCATTTTAGTTTTTCTTTCGTAAATCACTGCATTCTTCAATAAGCTGGATTTCTTCTTCCCCTGATTTAATAATTAACAGAGATATTTCTAATCTTGTTCATGTGCTGCATTTTTCACTTCATTTAAATTAGAAAAATAAACGATCTAAATAATCCTGGTGAAATACTGGCAAAATCTAAAATAAAACCAGAGCAATGCTATTCCTCTGTGTCTGATTAGAGACATTAAGTTTTGATTTTTTTAACAACACTTAGCTTTGTTTGGAGACAGTCCTGCACACAGTGCTCTGACTGACCTGACAAACGGCACTAGACAATCCAAATTTTTTCAAAGATACAGAACTGTCTCCTGCATTAAGAAAGCAAACATGTTGAAAGGGAAGCATTATCTGAGAAAGAAAAAAAGGAAACATTTCAGACAAGGCTTGAGAGAACGCAAGACAAAGGTAGGTTTTCAGTATTGTTACCAGTGAGAAATGTCTTGGGGGTCTTTCTAGTGGATCCATATCCATGTTTAGACACAGCACTTTGCTGTCCTGGTCTTGAAAAAGAAGTCAAATTGTTCAGTCCTAGAACATCTCCCTCAGAATTATTCACCAGAGAAATGGCTCACAGGACCAGGTCAAGTGACAGAAGGATGACACCGCAGCACCCTGCAATTGGTGAAATATTCTCTCTCGATTCCATGGGCTTTGAGCCAGGAGCTGAATGAACATGGAGATTAAATTACACTCTTGTCTCTAAAGAAAGCATAACCTTCAGAATGAGACAGAATATATGGGACAGCAATGCCGCTCTGTGCTTTGGACTTCATCCTTCAGAGCTGCTAACCCAAGCACCTGGCACATGCATTAAATTGACTTCAAAATATTTCTTCCTCCTTCAGCCAAATGCAGGATGCAAATTATACTATTGGAATTTCCAGAAGCTACTACAGTGTCAGAGACTTTATTCAGTTATTCTGCAATGCTGAACAATTCTTTTGCGCTTCTCACTTGACACAGACTTATCTTGACACATACCTATACACATATCCTTGTCTTGCCTTCAGATAACCAGTACTTTCATATTTATTTAAGTCATTCAAACCTACAGGAAGCAACTCTCTGTGCTTCCACGTTCTTGCAAAGGCAGTTGTCATAATTTTTGTTCTGATGCTCCTTTACCGTAAAACATTTTTTCTGGAGTAGGTTTTATGTTAAAAGTTCGTACGTTTGTATGGTCTATTTTTTTTTTTCTTTTTATAGCTTTGGATAAAAACCCCACAACTGTAGTGCTTGGTGCATCTAAGTGTACAGATTATTTTGCCAGCTTCTCTTGCAGTATCCAGAAAAACAAATCTATGGTAATTCTGAATTCCTGGCTTGCATGTAACTGTAAGGTGTTCCCCTCTGCAGATTGATTTTATCACAACAAATTATATAAAATATAGCCAATTCTAATTTTAACTAATATGATTAATATTAGAAATTATAGGGTTTTTTTAAGCTGTAACACTCTCTGGCTGAAGCTTGCCTCTGTTTTTGGAAATAGGATTGTGAAAAAGCATCCTTTGAAATTTCTGGTATTTGCTTCTGCTAGGAACAGAAGGCTAGACTGAAGGTCAGCTCTGGCTTGACAAAAATCTGTGTTATTTTCTAGTTTGATCTTTTTTCAAATTAGGCTTTAACAGAGAAGAAAAATACTGTTAATTATTTCACTGTAAGACAATGAAAGTCTTCTCTTTTGCACCTCAGTTGCACATTTCAGAATGTGTGCAGTCCTCAAAAATCCTCAGAATGTATTTTTGAGGCAGAACAGACACATAGCACTTTGCATCTGTTAGAATGCTGCCTATAGCAAGTAAATAATAAGGGAAAGAACAAGCTAAGAAATGGTTATCAAGCTGCAAGTATAAGCAGTCACTGAGAGAGATGTTGTAGTTTTTTTATTTAACACCCTATGACTTCTTATTTCACCATTTTCTTTGAGAAATTTGGACATTCCACGGAGTAGCTCGCTTTGCCACATGCCCCTTGATTCCAGAACTGAGATGCAATAGAGAACAATGTGTAACAAGAATTTTTCAGGAATTATTATCTAGCAAAAAAAAAAAAAAAAAAATTGTTGCCTAATGTCCTAAAATCAATAAAATCAAATGCAGCCTCAGGAAAGCTGAAAGCACTGATTACTACTATATCTTAGATAGAGAGACATGCAGGCTTGTGATTTCTGTTTAGCTCCTAGAAGATAATTACCTTTACCAAACAAATCCATATCCCATCACAGTAAGGAGCCCTGCATGTAATATCAGTAGGGACAGCTGAGAGCAGTTTAGAAAGTAACCAAGCTGCCACCTTGGAGGTGAGTATTTTAATGTGCCAAGAAAGTTGCATTGTTACTGCTGTAGCCACAAGTGTCGGACAACGCCTCTCATTTTCTTTTCTGGCTGTCCAGCAGAATATTTTTTACTTTATAAGAAAGAGTGGGCTACAGAAAAGGAAGTTAAATGAACACTGAAAAGTGCATGAATGAGGCTGTGTGCCTTTTATGTCCCTGCTGGCCCTTTTGATATGAAATGCTGTGGCTTTGAGACTCAATCAGTCTTACAGACTGATATTACTGCTTTCTCTCTGTTTTATAATTGGAAGATGCCTTTTCTCTTATATATGAAATTACATAGTCAAGCTGTAACTACATTAGCTGAATTAATTACCTACCTCATTTTGTCAAAACATTTCTTAGTAATCAAGCCCTTGAGATGGATATGGTTTTTTTTGAATCTGGCTGGGATAAATTAAGAAGTTCGTTCATTATGATCTACTAGAAATAGTTTATCTGTCTAGAATTGTTCTGCGCATACATTAATGTTAAAATTGACTGGAATTAATCAATTTCTGCTCTTTTTAATCCATAACAGAGCACTAACATGACAGCAACTGCTTAGTGTCAGTGGCTCAAAACACTAATTGTAACTACTTCTGTTGTTGTGGATGGATCAAAATTGAGAAGCTCTTCAAGCCACAATTTACCTCTAAAATAGTACCATTAAAAGACTATACAATTTGTAGTGCTCAGACCTTTTTAAAATAACATCGAAATTCTGAGATTTTTTTTTTATCCCTTTGGATTATAACAAATTAAAACTAGTGAGCTTAAAAGCATTCTTGTGTTCTTGAACCTATTCAAACTGTCTAAATTAATTGTATTTCCAACAAGGACTGCTGAATTCTGGTGAAATTTGGAACTTTTGGATTAAATTGTCTTGATTTCTTTATTTGGATCTACTGAAACAAAAACTCAGTTTTATAATAGCCTATTGCACTTTCTGATCTTCAGAAAAACTCAAAAATGAAGCAGTGAATAGCATCTGTAAAGAAACAATCATAGGGAAGTAAGAGTTTTAAAACGTGTGCAGTTTAGAACGTTTTAAAACGTTCTTTATTTCCTAAGTGAAGTAACAAGGATACCCATTTTTTGGGATTATAACTAATTTCCAAAGGCCTCTCTCTTGACCCTCTCTGAAGAATTTTGCCATTAAATTAAATTCATTACAAAAATCTCTGATTTCGTAGGGGAGTAAGCTGAATCCTTGTAATCCCCCAAATTATGTTACTCTTTTTTCCCCCTCGGTGCTTTTGAACACCCGTGTTCGCTCTGTCCCACGGCGGCCCCTGTGCAGGCTGCCCGGGCAGGATTGCGGCTGCAGCTTCCTCAGCGTTGCCCGGGCTGGGGATGAGATGAGCTCCTGCTCTGGGGATGAGATCCTGCTCTGGGGATCAGCCCGAGGGCTGAGCACACCCAACTGCTCCTCCCCAGCAGCTTTCATCCCTTCTATCCAAGCGTGTCCCTCGGGGGTGTGTGCCAGGAGCCCTGCTGGGCTGAGGGCACACCCTGCCCAGCCTCACCCGAGCCCTCTCCACTCACCTCGGCCTGGAGCCCTGCCGTGCTCCGCCCGCCTCCGGCCCGGCCTCCAGGGGGAATTCTGAACCGGCCCTCAGGCCCAGCTGGGCTTTGGTAAGAAAGGAATAATTAATCATTTGGTCAGAGACTGCTTTTGGAATCACGGAGCCGTCTGGATTGGAAGGGACTTGAAAGTTCATGGCTGTCCTCTCCACCAGCCGTGGGCAGGGACAGCACCCTCTGGGCCTGCCCTGCCTGCACCCATCCCATGCACCCCACCTTAGCAGACAGGCACCAGAACCCTCACAGGAAAAACTAACTGAATAAACTTTCTAATTCCAACTTGCATCCATATGCTCTGATCCTGGTAGTGAAAGTATTTATGCTTGTCTTTCATCTTGTCCTGTGTGATACCACTGAAATGTATTTAAATGGAATTATTGGTAGTTCTGGACTTAACTAGAGGTATGAAATAACAGTTTAGTGTATAATTTATACCAACTCTCTTTCTATCTTAATGATTCAAAAGATTGTCAGGTATGTTCGAATACCAGTGAAATATCCCTAAAACTTCTGAATTTTGACTTGTTTGTGGTCAGTTGCTTACATTTGCTTAGGAATTAGCATTAGAAGGAATGGAAGCAGTTGGATTAATGGTCAAGAATACAAATTGTCAAAGGGTGAAACTATAATTTGAATGTTTTGCAAATATGTCACTGCCATATATGAAATGCATTCTGCACATATGTTATTAGTTTCCTGACTGGCATGGAATGAAAAGGCCTACTTTTGGTATTTCAGGTTACAACAGATGTTGTTTCTTCTGTGCTTCCAAATTATGATACTTAATATTCAGCACAACTTTAAAGTAGCTGTTTGAGAGGCAGAGATAGCAATAAAGCCTTCCCAGATTTTGGGGTTTACTGCCAGTATATAAATACAAAGCACCAAGGCTTTTAGTTTGTGTTTGAACCATGAAGAGGATAAGCAAGAACCAGCTTTTAGAAAGCTGTAGAAAAAAAAGCTGTTTCAGACTCAAGCCTGTGATATTTCTAAGGGTTTTTTGATCCTCATTTCCTTGCTCACAGGTGAAAGTGGTTTCCCTTTAGGTAAAAAGATTCAGGCAAGCCAAAGCTTCAGGAGGAAAGGGGAGCAGGGTTCAACAATGCCTTCCCAGTTGTGGTGTGTAACCCTCAATTCCATGCCCTGCGTGCAGTCCCACACGGTCAGCTCGGCGGGACAGTGGTTTGCCCCGAGTATAAATCCCTGCTGTGGTTACTGCCGCTGCCTGCGGGTGCAGAGGCGGTGCTGCTCCCTGCTCCTGCTGCCATGTGTCACAGCCCGGGCTGCTGTCCCCTCCCCGGCTAATGGGCACTGTGCCTAGGCTGAGGCTTCACCTGAAGGGCCATTGGTAGTCCTGTTCAGAGCAGTGTCTTTGCACACCTCCAGAAAGCTGCTCCTCTCCCTCCTGAGGAGCGCTGTGTGGGTAACTGACTGGTTACCAGTGGCAGAAGGCAAAAAGGTATGGGTGTATACAGTATCCTTTTGTCGTGTTCTGCTTGCCTTGTGCTGTGTACGGATGGAAATCAGAATGGGTGGTTTGAGTCCTCTACAGACTTAAGTCTGTCCTGAATTCAGGGTGAACTTTGATCCCCTATTATTATTAAAGTTCAAAATGGGGAGTAGCAGTACTAGGCTGAACAGGTAAATGTATCTGTGTGTTGCACAGAGGGAAGTGCTATATGCTGTGTATTTAAATAAATAACAGCATGTGATGAACTGAAGGGTTCATGGCTCAGCTCCTTAGAAGACAGTATAGTCTAGTGTGTACATTCTTCAGTGGTGAATGTCAGCTCACTGTGACCTGGCACGTACCTGGGTCACTCCTGTTTTCAGCTAAGTTAGAAGTAACTACACTTGAGCAGCTTTCAAGATGAGCAGACCTGTGGGCTCCAAACTGCAGCCTCCGTGATGCTCATTCATGTGCCCTGATTTTGCACTCCACCTTGTTTGAAAGGGAAATAGGATCATAGGTGAGAATTTGTCATCACACACACAGAGCATGTGATTGGAATTCATCAATGTCATTTGTAGCTACCCTCAAGTTCAGCAGCCTGTCAAAGGGAGTGCAGCAGGCATTAACCTGGTGTTTGTCTGATGGCCTTAACAGCAAGGAGTGGTGGCTGGGGGATGTGGGCATTGCTTTGCTACTGCTGCAACACATTTATTTACCAGTGAAAGTGAAATCCAGTGTAGAGTAACGGGAAAAAGCAAGTAAAAATTCCTTAAAAATGCTTAATATGGTGACAAATGTAACACATGTAAAACATTATTATGATGCTATTATATGTTTTGTTCCTTGTGAATTGATATTGCACTCCTGTTTCCTAAGGGACTTGTTTACATGACCAGAATATGCATTATGTGAACTTTGCAGTAAATAAGGGTGGTAGGCTGGTAAACAGGTATGACCTCTGCACCCTGTCTAATAGCATCTTCTATGCTCAGAGATGTTTTACTGCAGCCCTGAGTCTTGAAACACCTTTTTTATTTTAATTTTGTCTGTAATTGTAGCATTTCATTTAAGTTTTGCCCAAATTCACACTGGAATTGTGAACAGGATCAAAGTCTGTTGTGCAATTAAACCAATCCCGCTCACAAGAATTCAATCTCTTTTCTGAAAGCTACTTCTCATATATACAAAATGAGTTTGCTTGTATGTGCTCACGTCATCTGTTTCCCATTATGCATGCTTTGAGACCTATATATGAGGAAACATTAAGTAAAATATTTTTATTAGACATTTTAAAGTACATAAGAAAATGGAGAAAGTACTGAGCATGTAGGGCAGTCGGTTAAGTGAGCTGGCTGTACCCAAGGCAGCATTTGCACCCTGTCTTGGATGGTGAGACAGTGGGGCTGCATAATTTCAGATTTTTCCTGCAATGACTGCAGCCAGCTCTATAGTAATAGGTTAAACTTGAATTTTGCAACCAAAGAAGACAGATTCACTCTGGAGCCTGAACATTGCACCCTGTGACTGTCAGCTATTCTATCTGAAGGTTTGCTTTCTCTACAAGTCTTTCAGAAGACACTGTTGATCACTGTATCTACAAAATGACTGTGCAAATGTGGGCTGATATCTATATAAAAGTGCTACTTCATGGCTGGTATTAAAATAGTAGTGTTGGTTTGGGATTGTGCTTGGATTATTAGACTTACTTTCATCATAATTCTATAATTTGGGCTTTTTGGATATAGCAAATCTATTGTTGCATATGTTTCTATGCAATTGCTTGAGGATGCTGGTGTTTGGAGCAACCATAAGGGCATTTTGTGCTCTCATGGGTGTTTCACAGTCCTATAAATATGGCTATATTTTTCTTTGCTTTATTAGGAGGAGTTATCATTTTTAATGCCAGTAGGATTTTTGGATGTAGCAAAAATACTGTAGCTTTCTGTACCCCAGTTTTCAAAAATACCTGTCCTGTATTGCCATGTGAAAAATAAATCAAACTGCCAAAGTTTGGCTGAACTGCAGGAGACCAGAGTGTAAGAAATATCACTGTGGAGAATGCAGGCAGTCAGAATGATGCACCATAATCTGTACTTGTTAATTAAACAATCACAGCTAGAGGTGACATTAGAACTTTACCTGATTATCAGCAACAGCATATTTACAAGTAAGAATTATTCCTTCAAAAAGCTTTTTAAAAATGGTAAAATAGTTTTAACAAATGTGCTGCTGCACTGGCAGCTACGCTGCTGCTCCCTGTGGTTTTGTACTTTATATAACCTCCTCTAAAATATGGCCAAAGGCTTTTCCTCACAGCTGATTAGTATCTCCAGAGTTCTCCATTCACTTAGGGGCTAGCTCTCAGTAAGTGCTGGCAATGCCTCATGGTTTTTTCTCTATTCTGTTTAGGTCCAACTGTACAGACCAAATAGCAATAGCAAAACTTAAATGATACAGGTTTAAATTAATTCTGTTTCCAAGGATCTAATCCTGTAAAGTAGCAGATAAATTTCTGTGAAAGTCAACATTACTCAATACTGCTTTTATCTCTACTTTTTGCTTATTTTTCCCAAACACAGGATAGGAAATCTGCTAATTTGTCAGCTAATACCTGGTCAGCATGCTATTTTATAAAAGCTGTGCATTATAATTTTAAGTCTTTCTGGGGACAGAAATTACCTGGTGTCTGTCTTCTGCTTTTAAATGCAAATTTAATAGGGAATTTGAATTTAGAGAAAAATAGAGGTTCTACCTCTGTTAGTCTTCAGGCAGCAACATTATACTACTACTAATTGTGGTGGTACAGGAAAGCTTTTAGAGCAGTCATTTCACATAACTGAAGGAGTACATCTGAGCATTAAACCACCCTTCATTAGCACCTTTTTAATTATTTCAGTGCCTGTAGGTCAGCATATTTTGCATTGCTCCGTTAGAGGTGCTGGGCATATATTGATCTGTGGCTTTCTAAACAAATAAAACAATTTCAGTTCTTTATCAGCCTGCTGTAAATAGGAAACACAGCACAGTTGACCAGAAGAAAAAATCTCCATCTCCCATTTCTTCATCCCTGAGAACTAAAGCCTCTCTGCCACTAGAGGGTGAGACAGCTACAAACCAAACATTTAAGCTTACTCTTTCCTATAGAAAGTACAAATAGAGAAAGTGAACACGCAGAGATTGATTATACATATTGAGGAGAGAAGGCAGCATGCAATGGGCACAGCACACACTCTTATACTTAAATCCAAAACTGTGAAAAAATAGGGGAAGAGTTTGTGATAATTAACAACAGTGGAACAAAACTCACTATCTAAACAATAGATTTTTGGTCCTTGGGGAGGCATAGTTATAAAAACAGGTTCTGATCTTTGGTACTTCATAAGTACCAAATCAAACTGTTTTGCTTCAGAAAGAACTATTTTTGGCTTTAAATGACTTCCTTTTAGTGAAAAAAGGTCTAGCTGCATTTGATCTATACTATCTATACTGGAGATTTTACTTGCTTTCTTGTAGATTTTTGGCTTTTCTAGTATTTATTTCTTTTTACTACAAGACAGCCTGATGCTGTTGCCCTGGTGTGCCTTTCAGAAATGCAGATAAATTGGTTTGTGTTGTTTAGTATGACTCTGCATCTAGTCCTGGCAAAAAGCACACTAATTCCTACTAACATATCCAATGTTTCTTGACTAAATGTTTTACAAATAAGTCATGTTTCGATGCTTGCAGAGCCTCTTAGAAGATTGTTTTTTCTGAAGACTTCTTTAAGTCACAAAGAAAAGATGCCATTTACATTTCAATTTAAAAAAGCTACTCAGATCAGGGATGTAACAAATCAATACACTGTTTCTTCAGGAACAATATTTCCCAATTTAAAACAAAAATCAAGTCCTACAGGGAACTGTAACATCAAGTAATTTTTTTTCTTTTTTGATCTCGCAAAGCTCTCTGAAGAATTCTGTCATTAAATATGTTTTGACAATGCCTGCTGCCTTGTTACTCTGTTGTTCCTTCAGCAATCTGAAGGTCCAAACTCATATTTCTTTTTTTCCTGAAGAAAGACTTTGAGTTTGTAAAAATACTGAAGGGCATGAATAGGGTCGGAAGAAACAAAATGATGTGTCACTAAGTGGTGGTAGAAGAAGAGGCAAAAGAGAAGAAAACATGAACTATCATAAACAGTTCTACACTATTGCCTGAGAGACTTTAGTAACTTGTTCAGCTTCTGTGAATCATTGTAGCAAGAATTAGAATGAAATTTTGAGATTCTACTCTAGTTAGGAAAGGGCAGCATTAATCTTTATTTAGGAATTGCAGTTTTCTGCTACAGAGTGATCAGAATTTTGTTGAAAGCTTTTTGTTTTTATCAGCATCATTTGTGCCTAGGATTAGCTGCATACCCAGAGTTTGCTGTCTGCCGACTTAAAGCATAGAACAAGTCCTTATTGAACCTTGTTGAAATAAACAGGGCTTAGGAACACATTGGTTTCTATTTAACATTACCTTAATTCTAAAATATTAGTTTACTCTTGATTCTTGTATAATATTCACATAACTTCAGGGAAGCTGTGGAATGATTTACCCCTTTTTTTTTTTTTAATAAGGCATTAGTAAAGCAATGAATGCTTACTGGTTTTGTTTTTTTTTTTTTTTGGTGTGTGTTTGTTTGTTTGTTTTTTAGGATTTTAACTGAAAGGAAACAAATTATGAAATGCTCTTGTGTTGACATTAAAAATCCCTGGCCCCCTTCTATGGGCTCTTTTCTTTTAGTGTCCTAAATACCAGAGGAGTAATAGAGCGTTTCAGTTGGAGGCAATAGTTGCTTTCTTCATTTCAGAAGAAGATATTTTGAGCTCTATCAAATAATTTTAACCTTCAAGCCTATCCAAAAGCTTTCCTGGGAGGCACAAACAAAAATGCACAGAACAATCAGTTATAATATTGTTTTGCTGTTCTGAATGAAAAGTATGAAGTGCTGAAAGCACAATAATTTTTTTTAAATTACAGTACTAGCATATTTAGCACATTATTCTACATTGTCTTCAGCATCTTTCTGCTTGATGATTTCTGTAGGATTTGCAGCTATCCAAACAGTTTTCATTAATTCAACACAAACCATCTTTTTCTGGACAGCAGAACATAGTTTTTATGGTTGAGAAAACTGGAGATCTGTCCAGCTTTTATCTCCCTCCATTACAGAAACACCACTAGATCTTAACTTCCTACTAGTTTCTAAGGCTTAGAGGCAGACCCGACACCAAATTAAATTGCTAAACTCATTACATTTAACCACACTCTCTACCAGTGTCAAAATCTTGTTAGCAGAAAGGCTCTTTCAGTTGAGCCATTATTTGATTTTAAGAGATAAGCTTGAGTAAAAAGCCTGGTCCCTCTCAGTTACTAAGGCATTGGTGCTATCTTTCCTTCAAATCTAAAGGCTAGATGCTGGAAAAACCACATCTCTATGACACCTGAAAAAGGTTTTAGGGGAGGGTTGTTCTGTTAAACTTGTCTAATAGATGAACATGATAAAACTAGTAGAAACATCTTGGGCATGCCATGGAGAGCCAGTCAGGCTACGGTAGAAGGTTTGAACTGCCCAAGCCAGGCCTGACTCTGAAAACTCACTTTTTTCTGGGGTGGTTGGTTGGAAACAGGAGCTTCTGCATTTTTTACAGTTTCCTTCAGATTACTAGCTCAGTTAAAGCTGGCTTTAGGTTTTCTTGTAGCATTTTTGCTGGCTAGCAGAAATGCAGGAGGTGGCTGGCCACTCAGAGCCACAGGCCCGGGAACACCAGTGCTGGCTCTTTTCCCTGGGAAACAACTCAGCAGCCCAGGTTCTGAGTGTCAGTGTGCAGGAGGCACCTGGCACTGTCAAAGCAGGCACTTAAGCACCACTTTTTCTTTTGTTCCATGTCCTCTACTGTGCAAAGCAGCTCCTCAGGCTCTCTTGGAACAGCAGTGCTTGTTGCTTTGGTGGCACTTTGGTCTCTGGGATTTGGGGAGCTTTGCTTGTCTGTCTTAGCTCCTTCTCTTCTGTGCATGTGGCTTGGCCCTAGCTTTAGCTGATGTGACATTCCTTCCTACAGAAACATGAGTGGGAATGGCAGGTAGCAACACAGTGCTCATCTGCTGCTAATTTCAAATGGGGCTGTCAGTTAGAAGCTGAAAATGCTGTTTTGCAGATTGCACCTCCAGACAGGCTACACAGCACTAAGCAAATAGCCAGGAAAAACCCTACCATCCACCTTCTGAGACCTTGAGAAGAAGGGTAATTTTATTATACTTGTTTGTTTTAGAGTTTGACAGTATTTTTAGGCCTGAAGAACTCAGTGATACACATTCAAATTCATCATTCTAACAGTTTTCAACTTTCACAGTAAATTATTTGTTTTAAAGGTTGAACATGTCACATGGTAATAGCATCTAACCAGCAGCTATGAAATGTCTAAGGAATCAGAGGAGAGAGAGAAATCTCAGTAAGCAAAAGATAATGACTGGGACAGCAGAACACAAACAGTTCAAACAGACACGATGGGGGGAACTCCAAAACCTAAATATTACTTTATATTTTTGGATCATGTTGTAACATTACCAAGTTCATCCCTGTCATATAAACTTAATCTGAAACTTTTAGTCAGGCTTTGGCTGATGGAAGTGCCAGAGGAAATAAATGGTAAGACAATGGATAAAATTGTGAACGTGTTTGTATATGATGAACTGCAATTCTGAAATATATTTTTACTTATTTGGTTGTGGGTGTTTTTTGTTTTTTTTTTGTTTTTTGGTGTTTTTTTTGCAGAACAATGCTAAAGCCCAACAAACAATTTTTTTTTTGCTCTTATTCCATTTTTTTTTCTTTTCTCAGACACATCCAGCTCCAGGCAGAAGAAAGACTTAAAAAAAAAAAAAAAAAGATTGTTTAGCAGAAGGAAAACTTCTTGGAGAAAAACCTTCATACTATGAATCTGACACATTTATCTGCTTTTGTGGAGAAGGTATTTTTTTAAATTAGAAAAACCACATCAAGCTATTGACTGAAATTTCTAGCAAAAATACACTTAATGTTGGAAATGTTCCTCCTTTATATTGTACACTAAGCTACAGTGTAAGTTTCTTCAGATGTGCTGGTTCATGTAAGCAGCCTCTTAGAGAGCCATCTTGTATGCAAGACAAACTCAGACTTGAAAATGCAACCATTGCAGACAGTTAAGTTTTATTTCCGTATTTTTGCTCACTTTGGGTGGGGGGGAAATCCCTAAATTCTTCATTTTGTTGTAAGATGATGTAGTATAGGTAGGAAGAGTATTTCTCTGATTGATAGAGGCTAAAAGAATGAGTCATAGTAGCTTTGACACATGATGTATGTTAGTCTATGAGGCCACAGAATATATGGGATTCTAAGCTATCTGCACTAAGGTCACTGAAGTTGATAATTGTATGCAGCAGGCAAATACTAATATAATTAATTGAAATATTAAATATTGTATACCCTACTGTATTGTTTGGAACTGAATGGATTTTATAAGGTATAACCACGCTCTCTGAGTGTTTTTGAGTTGCTGCTGTAAACAGATTATGCCTTGTTAGGGCACTGTGGTTGAAATGTTGCTGTTCACTAATGCTGTTTGTCGTGCCCTGGACAGCAGTGTTCTGTCACCCTTCATTCCTGCTCCATGCAAGCTTCTTGAGAGATGATCTCTGCACAAACCTGACTCAGCTTACAGAACTCCTGATGTGCAGATGAGCTACAGCATGTGCTCTTTCTTTTTGCTGCATTTGCTTGAGAATTACAAATAAAAACTCATGGTAGATCATGAGGTCTGGGATCAGTAGAACCTTCTCCATAACTACTAACAACTGGGAAAGCCTAAACATAATAAGGATAAAATAGCAGCTTCATTTTCATCTATGATTCATTCCTTTTAGTAATACCAAATATGAAATATGGGCATATCTGAGTTCTGTCTTTTGGGGGAAATGTGAACTGAGACAAATTCGTCATTAAAGTAACATTGAAAGTTTTGAAGCAGTTAACATCTGGTAAATAAAGGTGGAAAAATTAAAGATTTTTTTTCAAAATAGTTTCATAGAAATGAAGACAAAATTTCTGTTTTGGCGCATGGAGAAGAGACTTTCAGGCCTCTGGTTAGAGAAAGAAAAGTACCATGAAGATATTGGTAGACTTCCCTTGTATCAAATCTTCCAAATTATTGAAGAAGACCAAAATATTTAATTTAGGATATAAGAAGTGAAATACCTCAAAATAATAAGAGTATTGTTGGCAGCTTTCCACTGTGGATTACTGATGTCAAAGTGAATGACTGAGGTATCATGCCAGATTTTAGAATTGAGTGAAGCATATAACAAACAAGTGACAGGAACAGTTAATTTAGAAGGAGCAAACGGATACAGCATAGCAATATAAAAAAACAAGAAAAGTAATCTTGAGGTAGGTAGAATCTTGTGGTTCTGCTATTTAATAACTGTATATAAAAGGTTTGGTTAGGACTGCTTTTCTGTGTTAGGTGTCCTGGAATTCTTTTTTGGAAGGTGTAGACAGAGGTCATAGAAGTCGTAGCTGAATAGAACAAAATGGAAAGGAATATTAGTAGAGCAATCACCACTTTTAAGTGCTGCAAAGTGTGCCCTGAATCTGTCAGCAGGATTTCTGTTTTTGTTTTTCAGAAGAAAAAGTATAGCAAAACAGATCAAACCTAACATTTTTTGTCTGAGTCCCCATCACTCACTAGAGGAAATGACAAACTCATTTTATGTGATTTTTATGGCTATCCCTTCCCCCTTCCCTCAATTCTGTTTTATTCATTAATTGCAATTCTCAGTTTTTAAGCTGGATTATCACCTTTTCATTCCAATATTCTCTCCTAGTTGCCTGTAGTTATCACTACCTTTTTATACAGTTGCTTTCATAACCTTTTGATCTGCTTTAGTACTTAACTACCTGTACTTTATAACACAATAGTAATTATTTTTCCTTATGAAAAAACTGAGTTTTGTTTTCAAACTCCTGAAAATTTTAAATTTAAATGGCATAAACATTCATTAAACTCTGTTTATGGCCCAACTCACAAATACTCAACTGTAGTGCACAGAAGGTATTTTCAAGTTTAAAAATTACTTCTTTAAATGTACTGGGAGAATTCATACAAGGTTGCCAATAGAAATTTCAAAGACAGGGAATATTTACATGAAGAATCCCTGTTTAAAAAAATCCAAATAAACTAACTGAGAAGCAATGTCAAACATCAAAAATCCTCAGCAACCACAGTAGATATTTATGTTATCTGTTAAGGTAAATATTCACTTTAACTTAAATGGTCCAGGAATATAGTTGTTCATCTTTCATTTTTCTGTTGTGTTTTAAGTGTTAATAATGTTTTTGGTGAAATGCTCCAAACATTTGTCAGTAAGCCTTCTCCTTGGCCTTTTCCTTTATTTTCACCATGCTGCAGATCACTGTCTTCTGATTTGGCTTTTTTTTTTTTTTTTCTTTTTAATACTGAAAAAAGACAGTTTACAGTGGTATTGAATAGATTTAAGACCTTCAATAAATCTCATGGATGTGATTGCTATACCAACATTGCTCCTACCCTATTAGCATGGGTTTAACTGTGAACTCCCAGGAGAAGAATTAGTGATCAGAAACGTCTGTTGCTAAGTTTTTGCTGTTTAGAATGAATGATGCTTAGTCTCTGGACTAAAGCTTGGTTTAGAAGGTTGGTGGTCATGTTTCAATATAATGCTCTCATGTTTAAGCCATATCAAGTTGAGCACTTGGTGTTCAGCCTGACATAGTGCAGGTAAATCTTCACATCAGCACTTGCCAATCACAGTACACAGTTCCAGAAAAATATAATCTATGGAAGATAGAGAAACTTTTTCACTAAAGAGAGGCCATACCAGCAACTCCAGGAAATGGCTTTGGAAATATAATTGCACCCAAAGGGAAAGGACACATTCATTGGCACGTTATACTTTACAAAGCCAAGGGAATTAACTCTCAAATAACAGGCGAATTACCTGCCATGGCTTATTGTTCATTTATTATTGTAGAACCATGGAAGACCCAATTGGAAGGGACTTGAAGTGTTGTCTGGTCCAGACTTTTTTGGCAAAAGCCAAGACAAGATGACCCAGCCAAAATCTTTGCTGGGGGATCCACTGCTTCCCTGGGGAGATTATTCCAATGGCTGATTTTTCTCATTGTGAAAAATATTCCTCTTGTGTCCAATTGGAATTGACCCAGGAGTTACTTCTACCTATTATCCCTCCTCTTTTCCATGTGACTCCTTGTAAAAAGGCAGTCTCCAACTTCTTGTAGTCAAGTCTTGTAGTCCTTTAAATACTGGAACATGGTCATACAAGGTCTCTCCTTCTTTCCCCAAGGCTGAATAAACACAGGCATCTCAGACTTTCCTTATGGAAGGCTTCCTAGTCGTTGGATCATCTTTGTTGCCCTTCTCAGGACCCTGCCCAGCCTATCCCCATCTTTCTTTATAGTGGGGAGCAAAGTTGAACACAGCATCCCAGCTGTGGCCTGGCAAGCCCAAAGTAGAGTGGGATCATACCTTCTTTATCTCTGCTGGTGATGCCCTTGTTGATGCAACCCAGCATCCTGTTCACTTTCCTTGCCACAGCAAGTCTTGTTGTCATTCAGGTTGTGAATAAAAATATAGGCAGTCTGTTTCCTGGATTTATTTTCTGTAAAAAATAATAAAAAAAAAGGCAAACAAAAAGGAAGGGCAAATTGTCCTGAAAGAAACCACAGCTGAATCCTGTCTTTTCAGAGCTCTGATACTAACTGCAAGAATAGAAGAGAAAAATAAGAGTGGTTTCTGAAGTCTTTAAAAAAGTGTTGCCTGGAAGATTCTTGAAAATTAAAATTAGGCAGAAAATACATAAAGCTCAGCTACCTGCTAAAACTTGTCAACTCTTAATTTTACATCTGTTGTTGATCACACTGCAGGACTTGATAATATGTTTATGATCATGTCACTGCAGTGGAAGAGGCAAAGTTAAATTGTCATGTCTAGCCATGTAGGGGTCCTGGTCTTTCATGTATATTTGATGATAAACAGTCCCACTGAAGCCTGGCTGGTGTATTACAGCAGTACCCTTACAGCAAGGTTTGTGATTCTTTGCTGCCTCAGGCATAAGCAGCTATATCTCTCAAGTTGTTTTAAACCAAGTAGAAATAAAATTATACAGACTTTTAAGAAAAAAGTAGTTTCATCTGTAATCCTGGGTTTGTCATAAGGGTTATCATTTTGCATTTTGTTTAGCAACTGAGTAAGAGAAGCTGTGCCAATAACTGCCAGATACTGGCAAATAATTACTTGGCATTCAAGTCAAATAAACATTTTGTATACTATAAAATTATCTAGCAATTAAATTTCAAAGTAGCTTATGATCTGTGGTGCTAGCCTCAGCTTCTTTCCTTCCTTCCTCTTACATGATAAACCTTAGTAAAAGTAATTTAAAATGTACTTTTATGTTCTTTTTGTAACCATCTCCCTGTAACTATCTCCCCTATAGGAGAAGCTACCATATTGCAGTAATGAAACCTGACAAGATTCCTCAAATCTAAATGCATTCAACACTAAAGTTCAAGATGAAACCTACTTAAATAAAGGGCTGTAAGTATTTAGTTGCTTTTATTTTTTTTTTTTGTGTGAACTCAGTTTTTTATGAGGAAAGAACAAACATATACACCCATTTCACTGGATATAGCAGGCCATTGTCATTTGCCCTCACTGAACTATGCATATTCATGCTCCCAGCAGTTCAGTATTTACTCCTGTCAGTACCTCCCCTTGATTCTGTCTTGAGTTTCACTCCAAGCAGCAGGTTTGGAGCTAGAAAAATTTATATTATAAAGAGTATCCTGCTGTATATGTTACAATTGTAAATATGCCTTTGAAACAATTTTGGAGGTGAAGAAATATTTATATTATCTATAGCTGTATTTTTTAATTACTTGAAAAATTACTTCTGAGATCTTTTCTATTATTGGATAAGAATTTATCCATTAAAGCCAAGAACCACCTGATTAGGAAAATATGTAGCTGAACTGCTGAGCAGAAGAATTAACACAGTTAAGTATTCCTTTGGAGAGTCACCAGAAATGCTTCAGAGTCTTCCAAGATCTCGATTCTTAGCTTACTACCTAATTTTCAATCTCAAGAAAGCACGTGAAGTTGTTGCCAGCTTTTACTGTGAAAATGTTTTGCAAAGTGAGAGCTGCACAAATAAGAGTGGTGGTAGCTCCCTCCAAGTGATGACAAGTCCTGAGTAGAGTTGAAGCTTTACTCAAATATTTAAATGATAAATGTCCTGGATTCACAGTCACAGGAATAGCTTGTAAGTGCAAGTAAGGAAAAGTACGCTTTTTCAAACCACTTGGCACTGATAACACAGCTAAGAAGCAAATTCTCCAAGCCTGATATATCCTAATATATCTCCTGTATAATCCTTGTGGCCATTTTCTCCAGAGGAACTTCCAGGGAAAGGCAGTCAGGTGTTAGTGTGGAAGTGCAGTAAGATACAGAACTTACCTTTCTGATAATGCCATTTATGTAGATTTTATCTTGTCTGCAGCCTATTGCTGCCCCAGTGCTCCATGGAAATATTTCAGGCTTGCTGTCCACTATCACTTGCTGCTGGAAATGGGGTGCTTTGTCCTAGTGGCTCTGTGCTCATCTTGGAGCTAGCTGTTGTCTTCCTCTCCTTTTATCTTCTCATCCTTTGCCTTGGATTCTCTGACACCTATACTGATACTTCTGATTTTCCAGTCTCCTGGGAAAGCCTTTTCTTTCTCTCCTTCATGGAAAAACGACTCAACAGCTAGATAGGAAAGTTGTGTGGATTTGCTCTGGAAGACTTTGGTTTCCTCTCAGGACATTTCCCATTCACATCCCAAGGTGTGAGCAGGCAGTTATCCAGCTCTGCTTCTCTGCCCCAGTCCTGACAGCCTGGAGATGCTCTGGCTTTCCACGGACCAGTTTGTGGGGAAGGGAAACACCTATTTCATGTGGTGCAGGCCAGGCTGAGCCAATTGCTGGGATCTTGAGAGCATGTGTGTGTTTAAAGTGAGTGTGAATATTTCACAGTAGAATATGAAAGGTCTACTTTGTGATCTTTTAAAAATATTTCTGGCACAGCAAAACAAGTAAGATGGGAGACAGGCTTTTTGTATGGGATTACTTGGTGCCAGTGCAGAAGTTTGTCTTTGCCAAGTTTTTGGTTAAGTTGGAAAGTATATTTCCTTGATTATGATGAGGCGAGACGCTCTTTAAATAGAAAATAAATTTTACCGCCATCTGCAGAGCAATCTGATGAATTAAATGAGGAGTTACAAAATTCTTCTGTTGGCCCTTTTGGAATAAGCCAGTTCGTATGGATTTTATAAATCCAGAACAGGATTTTTAAATATGCCTCCTTCAAAATTTATCACAAAATATTTTGTTACATGGTGGCAATCTTGGTCAGAATATGTTCCTTTTAGATGTTTTCTCCCAGTTTGAGATAAAATTATTCTGTTGTGTTGCTATGAGATTTAAACCCCATATCTCTGTACTTGTCATTTATTTTGAAGAGTTTGAGATGCTTCAGGTGTTGGCATTCATCTATCATCCATCAAATATAGCAAAAATCCCACTTTATCGCCAGAAACCTTCTGTCATACTCAGGTTTAACAAGCAACCTCACGAATTAAAACAAGAGCTTAGGTACACCAGCAGCTATAAACATCTGTTTAAACATGTTAGGGATTATTAGCCAGTACCACAGCCTTGTTAACTTGAAGTGTGAGCCAGGATTGCAGTCCAAAGCAAGCATAAGAACTGCGATGTAGCAAGAAAAGAAGGGAAAACCTCAATTTTGCAGAGTGAAGATTAATTGGACATATACAATGAGTACACACAAGCTTTTAAACTTTCATTCAAACCTACTCCAGCCATAAAAACACAGCTGTTCAAGCTAACTAAGCATTATAGGTCTAGACCTGCAAATGAGCACTCGAATGGTATTAGAAATTAAAATGTGCACTAAAAGTCTTTGGGTATACTTTGTCACATCTATACACAGATCCCATTGGAAATAATGCCAAGTTCAGAGTCAGACTTTGGTTTTCATCATAAATGAACTCCAAAATCATATGATTGAATAAAAATTAGTCTTGGATTTTCAAACTTCCAATATAATGCTGGGGGATTAGGGAACCTGAGAGACAGTGAGAATTATTAGTTTTTTGTGCAGAAAGATACACAGAAGTGTTCTTTTTAGAAAAGACAAGAGCAACACATCTGTTTCATTCTAGTCCTCCTCCAGTATGCTTTATGCCTTAACCATAATTGGAAAAACCTTTGCCAAAGTCTTTACTTCATCCAAGCAAAATCCCATGACTGGTGGTGTTAACATTGTGAAAGTGGCAGGTGTCTTTACATCTTTTCTTCTCTGGACTCCGTGATTTTGTGCTGTCTAAGCCCTTTTCATAAACCAGGGAATCTGTCTTTTTACAGTTGCTGCTGTGGAGATGACATGCAGATCCATCTTTTCAGTCTTTCATCTTCATACCTGTTTTCCTCCATGCAAACCACAGCTTTAGTTCTTCTGACATGATCTTATGGTTGTTTGGGTTTTGCTTTGTGTGTAAGATGACTAAACCCCTTAGTGTTTTCATCATGTTGTTCCTTTCCTCCTTTTTAATAACTGTGAACAGAATTAAACTTTGTCACTTATGCAGTAATTATTTTATCATCATCTCTTTGTGATCTGCAGATTTAGGTGATGGTAGAATCTTGCAGTGTTTTCCATAACTAACTGAGATTCTCTTTTTCAATTTAGTCACAGAACCAGAACATATAATTCAAATATTCAATTGTGTCAATATCCTTTTCAGTTCTGTTGTGTTTATGTCTGCTCAATGTGCTGTTAAATGTTCTTCATTCTCATTTTGTTCACGTGACTCGAATCTTTAAATCACCTAACTTCATTTTTCCCTCACACCATATGCTACCTACTTCCATGACTTTCAAGTTCTGCCATTGTTCAATCTTCAGTTCCCAGTTTCAAATGAGATCATGAAAGCAATTTCTATTTGACAAATACAGCCAGATATTGCATATGAATAATATACATCTCTGTTTTTCAGAGTCATGTATTAGGGAACCTGGCTGTTGTGCTGCAGTGTAGGACTTCACAGGATGGGTAGAATAATGTTTAGAATACATGAGACAGTAAAAAAATAGGTGTGAGAACATATTATTAGACTATCTTGTAGTGAAAAGCTGTTTGAATTTAAGATATTGAAGGAAAATAGTACAAGCAAGTATTTCACACTTCTTAGTGTGTCTATATTGTAATGATAAAGAAGCACAACAACCAGATAGTAAAAAGTGCTGGAAATCTACCATTCATATCTTGGAATGCCAGTGGAAAGAATACAGACAAATCACTGTCATAGAAATATGCCTAAAAGGTTTGCCAAGAAGCAAATTTTGCTGCATAGTTCTTAAATGATTCAGCGTATTCTCTGGTTTGAGAGAATTATTTTTTATCTTGTTCCTGTGTGTCAAGTTATCGATCCAATTTTTTTCAAAAAATGTCCTTTTTCTTATCAGGAGAAAAAAACCTCTTCCTTAAGTGCTGGAAGAATGAATAGCTTACAGAATTGTCTGTTTCCTAAACACGTAGATTGGAAGGATGAGTATTTGAAAGGACCAGCATTGGAAAGACTTTTAGCTGTACTTGCCACTTTAAAAATTAAATCAGTGACTATAGAAATTTCCTGGACTGTAGTTCTTCATTTTAGATGTCTGTTTATGTCTTTTGGGTAGCTGATGTTTTGAGAGTGTAAGGCAGTTTGTGAGAGCTGTATCTACCCACAATGTCTTGGTGGAAGGTGCATGGAAGCCCTTGAAGGATCTAAACCCCATCTGATCTTTGTGCCTCATTCTGTGTTTTCTCACTGCACTCATGATTGGGTAATTTTCAACAAAAGATTGCTTTGTCTTTCTCATTCCATTTAAAATGAATATTGACATTTGCAGACAATAGCAGCCCTTGTGATGCAAATGCCACTGCTGCAAAGGATGTTCACAGCTCGGAACAGAATGGTTCCAATTTGATTTTTCTAACTGGTGTCAGTGTGACAGATACATGACAACTGTAGGAGAATGTGGCCAGTTTTCTTCTAAAAGCCTGACTGGCACATCTGAACAGTTGCTCAAACATGACAACAGTCAGAATCTAGATAAAACTTTGTACTTTCAATTCTCAAAATGTGTATATTTGGAAAAAAACTCCATCCGACTCAACAACATAAAATCCCACCACATTCTATGTGTAACCAATGATTTTGTAAGTAAAAATTAACTACCTGCTAGCAGGGGGTGGTTAGCTCCCCTAATCTTCCCCCCCAAAATTTAAACAGCTTCTTTAGAGATGTAAGCATGTCAAGAAATTTGTTGGAAAGCATATCTTGTCTCCAGTGCAAGTCTCATTTACCTTCAAGAACTCAGATACTAAAAATAGCATTGATTTTCATAGGAAATTAAAGTAAACATGCAAAAAAATTGAAGTTTGGTTACTCTCTACATAGCAGTAGAATTGGACCAGGAAATACAGAAACAAATATATGGATAGTATTTCAGCCTGAGACATGCAACTCATTGTCATTGGCTGAATTTAGCAGTGGGATGCTGAAAACCCCTCTCTGTCTATGCCATGCCTGAGCAATGAGATTTGTTTGATTTGTACCCATAAATTCAAGATAAAAGATGAGTTTGTCTCTCCTAGAAAATACAATAAAACAAAAAGTATAGTTGAACATTTTTCAAAGAAAGTATTAAAGACAAACAGGAAAATGGCAAAGCCACTGCTGCTTAGAGTGATGCATTTGACAATTCTGAACTGACAGGTTGAATTAACGCTTGGGTTTTTTGAGTTTATTTAGCAGTTAATTCAGTTCTTGCTTTGTTTTGAAATTTAATAATCTAAGCATGTTTAAAAATTTAATGACAGATATTTTATGCTCAAATTTAAATTCAGGAAAGCAATGACAAGTGCTCTAGTACAGAAATAACACACCTCATTTCAACACCTAAAGTCAGTGTAATGTCTAGTGTACAAATTACAGAATGTGTGGTAGAATAATTATTTGATTTTTTTTTTTTGGTCATAGTGATACAAGGTTTTTCAGAATTGTAGAAACCCTCGAATGTTGATAAATTTTAACAGACATAACACAATTTTTTTTCAGTATTAGGCTTCATCCTTCATTAAACTTCTCCTTCACTGTGATAACTACAATAAATAGGCCAGTTTTGGGGCTGCTCTTATAGTGATAAGACATATTACCTTGTATATCAAAAATCTGTATTTTTTTCTCTCAAGCATCCGTGTGCCTCTCTTAAAACTTTTTTGAATGATCAAGGAGGACATTTCTGTTCTGTACAGACCCTGGAACAGTCGGCCACAGCCAGTACTTGCAGTTGCTATGGTAACATAACAGCTATTGAAGAATGCTGCAGTCTAAAGAGCATGATTTAGAAAAAACATGGCATAAAACCATAATATAATATCAGTTTCCTTTCTTACAGAGAACTCTTCTGGTTTTTTTTGCCTCTGGTAGCCACCATGAATCATGAATTCATCTTTGGATTTCAAATAGGATGGTACAGGTTAGTGCTGAGTGGGTGAGCTGAAAGTGAATTAAAGAAAAATAAGGAAGCAACTTTCCTGGAAGCACATATCATGGTACTGAACTTCTTGGAATTGATAGCTGAGTGACATGGAGCAGTAGGCTGTTAAAGGAATTCTGGGTTTCTTAATTCTCATGTTAAGTAAAGGGGGAAAAGAGACTTGCATGGAAGAAACCAGGATCAGGGTGAAGAAAAGATTTGTATTAACAAATGTGCATTTTTTTCTTTGCCTTTATCATACATGGGAATTCTTCCCCTCTACCACCCCTGCAGATCATTTGCTCATTCCACACTTCATTGTGGCCCACTCAGGAAGTCATCTCAGATGTTTGCTAATGAATTTCAGATGCTGTTGCCTGCCACCACAATTTCTACCCTTGTACAGTTAAACCAGTAAAAATATTTTCATTGCCAAACTCAGAATAGAGACAATGTATTCCTGTATGCTCTGATGCTGGGAGAAGAAACTGCATAGAAAAGACTTTAAAATGATTATAATGAGGAATATGCAGAGGAAAATATGGTGCATATTTACATTGCAACTCCAACAACAAAGCAAAATTGAAAACAAAACAGAAACCATGTTTGCAATATGCCACCCTAAAGGATACCTTTGAGTTGAAATATTAAAAGCATTCTCAGTAACAGCAGACTACGCTAGTTTAAAACAAAATCCAAATTTGTCATACCTCAACAGCTCAGAGTAGAAAATTCAAAGCAATTCCAAACTACTCAAATGTTGTCCAAACTTGTGATCTGCTTTTCTTTCTTCCTTTTTCCTAACCTCTCTCCTCCCTCTTCCAAATGCCTCACATTATCTGGCTTCCAATAAATGCTGTTGGTCTGTCTGATGTGTGCCTAGTCAGGGGGTAAGGAAAAAATGTTAAAACTATTTTTCATGTACTTTTTTTAATTATTAAAAAAACTGCTTTCCTCTGTACAGTAACTGGGTTTTAATTAAATATATGGATAAATAAACACACCCTCCTACTTATGAAAGATTCCATTGCTTTGCTTTAAAATTTAACAGACCCTTTATAGCTATCATTTGTTTGCACCTAGAAACTGAAGTAGGGCCCTAAAGTAGGGCCCATGCTAAACAGTTTATGAATGCATAGAATTAAAACTTGGAATGGTCAGAGCTTGGAGATTTACTGTTGACTGCAGCACATCAAGGATTTCACCTGAAAAACATTCCCTGCCAAAAAACCCTACCCTCATAATGAGTAGGCCAGATTGAGGAGGAGAGGAGAGGAGGCAAAGTGGTTGTGGGAGATGAGGCACAGAGCACAGAGCGTGTCCTTCTGTCGCCTGTCACAGCGCAGTGCCCAGGGCAGGCTGCCTCCACACATCACTGACTACTCATCTTTCCAGTGCCCGTGCAGAGACTGGCTCCATGAGCCTGCATTCAGTCCTTTGCTGATCCCAGTGCTGACCCAGCTTGCTGAAATCCTCTTGAGTCTCTCTGTGCTATGTTCCAGCCCACCTGTTTCCTTTCTTCTGGGAATCCATAAGAACCTGCCTCTGGTTTGGAAAATGATTAGCAGAAGGAAGGCTTGATCTGGAGCCAGGATGGTATAAAGTTCCCTTCCCAAGGACCAGAACAGGACAAGAGAATGATGACTGCTTACCAAAGTCAGGGTGAAGAGTGTGGGCAGTGCTGTTGATGACAAAGACTTGTGGGGATCTTGGGGACAGGACTGCAGGGGACTCTCCTGGGCAGGGAGATCCATCACAGACTGCCCCTGGACCATTCATCCAGGCTTCCCAAAGCAAGAAAAATGACATAGAGGAGAAACATACAGCACATAATCAAAAGGTGGCTCTTAAGTACTTCTAAGCTTGTTTTTACCACACTGAAATCTATGACAGCTACTACAAGAAACTGCTTCTAGAATTTATATCCTTTTCATTTCAGAATTTTAAGAATCATTGTTTTGGCGGCCAACAAATATATTATGGAGGATTTTCTCCTTGGATATTTTCCTGTTAAAAATGCAAATACAAGACAACACAAATGAAAGTGTGGAAAAATGAAAGTGGGGCAAAACTAAGGTGTCACTGTGCTAGCCTCATTCTGGGCTTAGACTACATTTCAGCCTCTTCAGTCACTCTGGAAATAGCCAGTTCTGATCTGTAGTGACTGGTATGGCTGGGCTGTTACACAGAGTTTCTCAGGTAGCCTGGAGTGCTGACAGGCATACAAGACTGGATTTCACAGGCACTAAAAACCAAATTTCATAATGTTTTAAAAGGTTTTTTAGTTAAACTGACAAAATTATAATTTTGAGGAAGGAAACCTGGGCCACAGATTTCAGTGTTTTTTTTCCTTGACAGTTTAAAACTCAGGAACCAGTAGTACAAAAGTTTGTTCCTCTTCATGGTAGCATGAACCTCTTTGAGTCATCCTCAGTTTCTACCTTATTGAGAATTTATTTTCTATAATTTATGTAACTACTTCTAATTTTAGAAACGTTTGAGAAATATACTTGTGATGTACTCTAGCTACTCATACTTCTCATTCCCAATATCCAGGAGATGGAGTTTGGCAACCTGCTTACAACCTACTTGCAGGTTTTTGCCAGTGGCAGCTTGAGGTCAGATGGATGGGATATTTCTCTTTGGGAAGGTGAATCGTTGAAGTCCAAATAAAAACATATGTTTAGATCTATTTCTGTGATATAAATGCAATATTTTAAATAACAAAATTCTAAAAATCTTCCTATTTCAGAATCCTAATTAATTTCCTTTATTCTTGAGTGATCTACACATAGATTATTCCACTATAGGTAGACTGGAAAAATATTTTGGAGACAAGCTCTAAGAAAGCATAAGTATGCAATTTTCCTAAAATTTAACTTGAGCTGTTTAGTGTCTGATATGCAAAATGAGAAGTGGGAACAAAGACTAAAGGGATGGAGTTTAGTCCTGCTCAGATTCAGTAGGAAGCTATGACTTGTGTACCACCTATCTCCTGCAAAAATCCTCAAAAAGTGATAAACTGAAATGCCAGGTACAATTACACAATTACACTTTACCTCAACTTTGATGCAAGATTTAATTACCGTGTTTTGTGCATGCTCATGTACTGTCCTGGAAATCTGTAGGCCATTTTATCTGTTGGCATGATCTAGATGAATAATATAAACAAGTAACTTTATTTTCTTTTTTAAAGCCTTAGTGGTAATGTTACAATTTGTTTCATATTTCTTAACTCTTCTACATGCCTGGGAAAAAAAAAAAACAACAACTCTTTGATTTCTTTGATTTAACAATGACATATTAGAAACCAAAGCATGTGAAACATACTGGTGTTTTGCAAAAATAATTCTCCTGAAAGTTACTCCATGCTTATGCTGTTGTCAGTGCTAGGAAATTATACTTTCTTCTTTGTCTGTGCAATTTCTACACTGAGGTTTTATTTTCTTTCTTCTCTGCATTTTGCACTCATTTTCATATATCTGTCATTGGAGCATTAAAAAATCATAAAAAAGCTTGGTGTTATAAAAGTCCTGACAGCACATTTTCAGCTTGTTTTATTTTTTCTTGTGCAATTCACAATCAATGTTTGGCAACATCAAAGACTGTATAAGAAGGTTCTTTTTTTTAATCTAGACTTTTTATTTAGCATGTTTTTAACAACTGCTTGATAGCAGCCTCCTTTCCCCCTCCTTCTCCCACTGCAACCCCCCAAAATATGTCAAGTTTCTTCTAAGACAAAACCAGGAAAAGACTGGGTTGTTGTCTGCAAGGTTCCTGCCAACCATGCAGACTCTAGGTTGGGATGGCACCTCCCAAGTTCGTGTTTTGGGCACTACAGCTCAAAATTATGTTCATGTAGTGACTAAACATCACATTAAAAGTCATGAGGTTTTTTCCTCACTGTTCTTTGGGAAGCTGATGCAGACCATCATGTCTCTAGTTCAGCAAAGAGGCCACACAGTTAACTCTGGCTGACCAAGAGACACAGCTGACATATGTAGTAGGTGCAGTGTTTTGGGAAACATCTGTGCATAGATCAGTCTCTGCTCTAGAAAATGAATGAGAAGCTTATTGAGAGGAAAATATAATTTGCATCAAGTATCTGATTTAATAAAGATAGGAAGCAATTAAGAATCTGAACTCCTTTATAGATTTACCTCATCTTGGACAACACCGAGCAACACCCAGTCAGGTGAGTAAAGATAGGAACCTTACTCCTGCCTCTCTGCTATTTCATGTGGATTGCAGTGCAGGAACGTGTCTCCTGTATGGCTGATCAATCACTGTCCTTGTCAGGACCATGAGCAGGAAGGAAAAGCATCCCTGTGAGTCCTGTGTTAATGTGTGCAGCCTTTTACTCTTTGCAGTGGCAGAACACACTGAGGACTTGCCTGGCTGAGAGAAGAACCCAGTAGAGCCCTGTGAGTGTTAGCAGGGCTCAGTCAACACCTGGACAAGATGTTTTTCAGGATGCTATTCACTAGCCCCATAAGTCTTTCTAATTTGATGTTATTTGATGTGAATTGTGTGTAAGTAATGTTAATTATGCAATAGGTTTTGAAGAATATGTTTTGATTGTACAGTGGAAATGTCAGTCCCATTAACAATCATTATTACCTGTCAGAAAGCAGAGCAGCTTTGAATGAATGCTAATTTTTTATTCTCGTATCTGTGCAGATGCATACCAATGCTTCCTATATGTTTTGTTTATTTGTATCCTGATCATTACACCAACCTTTCTCTCCAAGTTTTCTCTCTTTGGACTGAGTCTGGAAAAGAGAGAAGGAGGCTCTAACTTCAGGCCTCCTGTGAGTCAGCTTGTATTGAATATATTTTTGAAACAAAGGTTGCGGTTCTTCAGAAAGTTGTTCATCTGCTGAAGCGTTTCCAAACCTTGCTCCCAGTGGTCTCTGGAATTTATTAAGTCTGTGGCAATGGCTCAGTAGTATTTGAGTGGGGTTTAGGAAGCAGCATTCCAAAAGGAAGAAACTTGTCCTGTTTCAGTTCATTACAGTAACAGGAAATCTGTATGAAAAGGAAACGTAGAAGAGCACTAGAGGGAACAAACAATATCTCTGCATCGCATGCTCCTTCAAAACCATGTTATTTAAGGCTCTGTACACAGTCCTTTACATTGGCAATTAGGATCTACTTAGAATGATCAGATTTTCAGCCTAAAATTGTCTTCCTTTCATTCTAGTCTTCTTGAACATGAAGATGGTTCCTTCACCTTTTCATGTTGCTATTGAATTACCTACTTAAGTTTTGCAAAAATTATTACTGGGGGACTGGGCATTTTCTGTGCAACTTTTTTTTCTAAACTTAGGACTTGTTCTTACTTGTGGGAAATACTGACAACAGCAAAGTCTTTTTCTGGGAAAATTAATGTACCCTGTTTGATTCCTCTGGGTTTCTGTTCTTTGATGTTTGTTTAATTAAGGATTGATCGATAGATCTAAACTCATATTTTATTACTTTAATAGGCTACAATAATTATATTTTTCAATCCAACATTTTTTGAATATGTTATTGGCAACCTTTATGAAATCAGATGGACTAAGGACTTAACAACAGCGTGCTTTGAACATGAGTGAACAGCAGGGGATAGTCAGTGTACCTGTATAGGTTTTATTCACCAGCTTGTGTGTAATTGAAATGACTATTTTATTAGGAAAAAAGTGAAAAGTGAGCGACAGCAGGAGCAGGAATATCATTGTTGGCTTGCTCTGACTTCCTGTAAATTGGATAGTCTGGAGCAAAGTTCTCATTCATACATATTTTCTTGTTTTCTTTTTAGGGAGGGCAGTCCATGAAGCCTCCAAATTCAATTTCAGCCATCACGTCATGCCAGATGAAGCAGTAGTTTGTGGAGTACCTGGAACAAAAACTCTTATTCCATTTTTCACTTACAAAGGAAACCCCACCAGATTTCCATTTTTTCCTTGCATAGGGTGGAATTAAAAGAATAAACCAAAGATGGGGGAGATAGGTAAAAGAAATAATTATTAAATAATTAAATAATAATTAAATCTGCTGTAAGTAAATAGCAGGAACACCCTAACTGACAGGTTCAGCTTGCAGGTAGTAAAATAGTGCCCTGTTTCAATGCAGTTTCATTAAATGCTGCTGTACCCCATTATCAAGATTGTGAATGGACTGTATGCATGGATTATGTGTCCTTGAATATCTCCTAAGAAGCTTTGAGCAAACCAAGAGTATTTTTTAGTACACGGGGTGTAAGATGCTTGTAGGAGAGTGATTAACACTGTTCCTTAGTGAGACCACACAAACAAGGTGTGGTATATACTCCCACATATAGCCTTGAGAGTCTCTAAAGCTTAGGGCAGATGAGGAGATGATACAAAGCTTTCAATGTTTCAGATGAGAAATGTAGAACAACAATTTCTTAAAGAATCTAAAAGACTAGACTTCTAAACATTAAAGCACTGCCTCATTAAGCAGATGCTTGTTTTTCAGAATTACAATTCAATTGCATAAGCTTCAGATCTCAAAATGACTGATGGAAGATGTCTGCTAAACATCAAGTTATCAGGGTTTTTTTCCACTACTATAATATTACTTATAGGGGATAATTGCAGAAGAACAAGTAATTAGAACAGAAAGCATGATGTTAGGTGGAAATAAAGTTTTTAAAGGAAAATCCAGGTCACAGAGAAATAAATGAAAATTTCCCTCAGCTTTAATGAGTCAAGATTTCACTTTTGAAATTTAAGGTCTTGTTTTCAGTATCCATTGGCCTGAAGCAAACTTTTTAATGCATTAACTTCTGATTTGTGAATTTACATATTATACTTCATATATATACACCCACAGATCCATATGTATCATGAACCTGTAATGTTCTGGAAGGTACTTAAATCATGTGCCCGAATGAAAATATGTGAATAGTGTAGTGCTCTATAAATCAGCTCCTTGATGCTAGGTATGATCTTACATACTCACACATTGGAGATCTCTGTGGACCAGATCAGGTATGTGAGGTCAATACTGCTCTCTTTAAAGTAAATCTGGATTTATAACAGCAGTGATTCTGAAGCAATGCTCCAGAACTCTGCTGTCATTTTAAGAATGCAGTGCTTTTCTCATGTTCATTCAGGAATGTATATATGTCTGCAAGAAAGGTCAAAAAAAGGTTTACTGCTGAAGCTGTCACTCTTATCAAAAAGTTCTGCATAAACCAAGCAGTTTGCCTCTTGATGCTTTGTCTGATAAAAACTGTTGTGAACACATCTTGAAAGAGAACATAAAATAATACCTTTACATTGGCCTTTTGATTAACTATTAATAATAAGACTGCACTGTTTTAGAGTTCAACAGGAGTTTCTCAGTGGATGATGTGCCAGGGTGATTGCCAGCTATTAGAGAGAGCATCCTTCACCAAAAGTTTGGTGAAGGGAATGACAGAAATGTTTTGAAGTTTAGTAGTATATTCACTATAGAAAATAAAAAAGATTAAAATGTAGGCAGAGAAGGAAGATATGCAAATTATAAGGCAGACATTGATCTTAAACACAAATTATTTTAGGTTTTATTTTTTTTAAATGTGGCAAATCAAAACCTGTTGAATGGAGAAACTGTTTCCTTAATGCTACATCTTTGAATAAGATCTGGCTTCTCCTTAATTAGAATGACTGAGAAAAGGCAACATTTTTGCTGGAGCTACTCGGTGGGCATGGTACAATGGGGTTAATTTATTTATTTCCATGAGACAAAATAAAAGGAGTTCTGAAAATTCCATAAATTAATAGGGAAGCTTCTGGCTGGTCTGTGTGTCTCAGTGGCTGTACAGGATTATCCTTCACACTCTGCTTTACAATGACAGTCAGACAAGCAGCCACAAGCCACCAGATAAAAAATGTGTTTCTTTTTTTGGCTTAGAAAAGGAGTTAAGTAATTTCCCCATGCTGTAAGAACTGTGACACTGGAAGTGAGGGGTGAATTCCATGCACCAAGACTGGTGGTAATACAGACCTTTGCAAGAAGTTATGTAAGCTAGAGCACTGCAGCACAAAAGTTGGTATCAGATTAATTGCAAATGAATCATTTGAATTATCTCCTTGTCTTCTCTAGAGTGCTTGAATATTCCCAAATAAATAACGAGCTTTGAAAAATACTCATCTCCCCAAGAGAGACAAGTTTCTGTAAACTTGACTTAAAGAAGTATTGCTGCAGGCAATGAAATCTATACAAGCAAACAAAGCCCAGGAGATAGGTTGCCTTCTGGCAGACTATTAGAAAACATTTCTTTAGCAACTTGCTACATTCTTCAAAATAATAACCATTATTATTTTTAAATGGAAATCTTTTCTCTTTGAAACAGTGCTTTCAAAAGCCTCAGGATCAGAGCACACCAGAGTAAATCTTATCACTAGTCCTGCTGAACATGCCTGCAGTAGGGCTCGTAGAACATAACCAGCCATCTGTGCTTGGACATGTGGGTTAGTGATTTGGTTTGTTTGGGGCTTTTTAGGAGGGAAGTGGGGTTGTATGTGGATATATTCTATAAACTCTGACCAATCTGGGCTCTGAACATCTGGGAGACTGCAGAGCTTTTCTCCGCTTCAGACCAGTTCATTCAATGGCTCTTCTTTAATAAAGGCCCTGAAAATAGGTTTGGAGTCAAATTCTCCAAACTCTGTGGAAAACAAGTGAGCATTTATTGCAGCACAATGTTAACTTGAAAAGACAACTGAATGCAACTTTTCATCTATAATTCTATTACCATGGTACAATACCCACCTCTAACAAGAGATCTAAATATGTTATATGAAAACTCCTGTTTTATGATTGGGACTAACTCCACCATACAATGGAGAGAAAGTCTGGACATCAGAAGAGGTGATGCAAGAGGTGTTATGCATGCTGTCCTGCTAGCTCAAAGTCCACTGACAACTTGCAGTGGTCTTACTTGGGGATTTAAATTTTTTTGTTATCCTAATAAACCATCTAAGTCTGTGAACTGGACATCTGATCTCTAAAAATATATTTTCCTCCTCCCACAAACCCAATTATGCACTTGCCACTAAACAGCTGCCTACTTCCAACATTCAACAGAGTACAGAGTGAGGAATGTGCCTCTGACATGTACCATAGGAGATCTACAGGCAAAATTAAGGTTTCTTCATGCAAAATTAAAAAATAGAGGATGACATAAAATCTAACAGTACCTGGTTACAATCACATTAAGAAATTACTTGGTGGACTGTTAACTTCAGCTATTAAAATAATTATTCAGCATGAGAGAAACCTGTAGCAATTATATTTAACATTGGTTTGTCAGAACTTTCTCATTTATTAAGTTCAGTGACAATGCCTTTAAGAACAATATGATAGAGGAGTGTTGTACCATGAAATATAGCAAGAGACAGCTTGACTTTAACCAGCCATTTCCATTTCCTTTAGATGAGCCACTGCACTGTGCTTGTTACTAATTGATTTAAAAAGACTTCCACTTTGATCCTGTACTCTTGGGATAGGGAGTACAATAACTCAGGACTGAGTTTGAGATACCTCCTTCTGTAAATCTATTTTCAAATGAGTTATATGGGGAAACCTTCAGAAATCCAATAAAGTTTTTGATGTGAAGCCCTGAAATTTCTTTTTGGGGGGGGCGTTTCTACTGTAGCACCAAAACAATGACACTGCTGAACTATGGGGATTTAAGAACTTGTCCTGCACATTATATAGGCCTATAAAAAGTAAAAGCTGAAGAATGTGCTGCAATTATAAATAACATCTTAGACATGACAGAAGTGCTATGTACTTATTTTTGACACAGCAAGGAATGCAAATGAATTTCTGCTAGCAACTGGTATTCTAAAGTATTAAGTTTTCTTCCTAGATGAAGTTTTCCCATTATGTCTTATTATTTCAGTCAGCATTTTTGCTTTTATGCCTTTTTCTTTTTTTTTTTGAGGAGATATTCTACCAAAAATAAATAATTAAACCACAGATGAACTGTCAAAAGGGAACATTCATATTTTAACGCAACATTAACATTTTGGTAATTAACATGGCAGTTAATGCTTTTAGCAGATGTAACAACATTAGACTTGTAAATTTCAATTAAAGTTAATAGTTCACGATAGCTGTAGGGATCAGGCATCCTCTCTGGATACTGAAAACATGTCTAATGTGATTAGAAATACTAATTGAAGAAAAAAGGACTGCTATAGTAATGACTGTACTTATTCATCCTACTAAATTATTACAAACCTGCAGGAACTTTAAAAAATGTATTTGTAGGAAGAAGCTTAAAGAGTCAAATGCTCCCCTTGAAGAAATTAAAAGGGGTCAAAAGAACATTGCAGACATTTCCTGTGTGTTAGAAGAGGGAAAATCATTAATCGAAAGCCATTGCTCCTTCCTTACCCTCCTGAGATCATATTCCCAAGAAATACTATAAAGTTATTTGGTTACGTTTCACAGCCCTTTTGGATTTAATTAGGAACTAATGTGTTAGTTTTAATTCCCTCAGAGGCTTTGAATTCCAGTAGCAGGCAGAGAAACAGGACTGGCACTGGGAACTATGACTCAAGTGGACATCTCTCAGTTTTAGTGCAAGTTAAGAGATTGGTAGTGAGTCCTTCTCACGGCCTGCTGATACATGAAACATTTAATAAGCACAGGGAAATGATTATTTTTATTAAGGGTAATTACAAGCTGCTAGCCACCTATAAAATGCACCCCCATTTTATTGTAAAATGCCAATGATATTTATTTCACTTGTTCTGTGCATTTTTCTTGTCTCACGCTGGCTCTGAAGTCAGTACTTCATTCTAGCAAAATTGCCCCTGAAAATCATGTTCTAAGGTTTCAGCTAAAAAAGGCTAGACACTGAAATTAAGTTTGCTTTTTAGACTGACAATAGTTATTTTTAGGATAAATGCAGTTATTCCCCACTCATGCCGTTAGCTCCATTTCTGTCAACACCCTTCCAACATCACCATAAATTATTATTCATTTGCATTGCAGCACAGGCATAGGCTCCATTCTACCAGGCAAAGTGCAAGGACATGGTGAGAGACAACTCTTGTTTGGAAGAATTGCACTCTAACCAGTTGTGACACAGGCTGAGAGAAAGGATGCTAGCAGAAAAAATGCTGGTTTATCTTCATTTTGTTGCTATCTGAAAGGTTGGAACAAGAGATTAGGAAATTTGGTCAAGCTTATATGGAAAGAATGAATAAAATGATTTTAATTAAATTTATCAAGTAACAATGGAATTGAGAACATATTGGTCAAAGTGATATTAGACTCTGGGCAAAGTGCCTGCGTGCCAGCTACGTACCTTTTTGTTTAGTGTCAGGACTAAATGTAAACTCTAAATGGTGTTTAATTAATCATGAGCTTCAGGCTGCCTTTCTCCAAAGGTGTACGTTTTCTTGAGCTCAGGTAAGACCCAAACTGTGTATTTAGAATAGGTGTATACCTTATACCTGGAATGAGACAGTGGATAACACAAGACATTTGAATATGCACCTCCATGAGATCTGTGGCTTCATTGACTTGTGTGCTAAATAGACAAAAATGCATTTATGTTACCTATCCCTTTCCATTAAAAACATCCCAACATATTTAACAAACTTCTAAATTTTACCTGTGTTACTGTGTAAGGTAAGGTGCTTCTATGGACACCCCAGATTTTCCACACTGGGGGTACAATAGCATGGATGTCTGATTTACCTGGGAATTTAGTCAGGTGGGAGAGGAAAATTAAAGGTGTGGTTAAGGTTTTAGTAATTTTTTAGACATCACATTCTCCTTTCCTAGGCAGCACTGGGATTCTGCAATTGGATCCATATGCATAGATACTTACTTTAGTTAGCTTAAAATGTAATAACTGTGAATGTTCATTAATAATACAGCATTGTTGTTTTGCAGTATTATAGTTATACACAGAATAACAATTTCTAGCAGCGATCAATTACTGAAGGAAAGGATGAACTTGACTAAATTCTCTTTTTTATTTGTTAAAATATTCAGAATCCAATAGCTAAGGCCCAGGTCTTCAGCTGTGTAAATCAGCATGACTCCAGTGAAGTCAGAGCAGCTACACCAACTTACACTGGGTAAGAGCCTGAACTTCAGTGACACCAGCTATACAGTTTACAGGCTTTATTGGCAAGTGCATGTTTATAGACTTGAAGGCAGTTTCTAATCCTGTGTCATATCGTAAACACTACCACCTTGGACAGACAGAACAATTATTTGGAAGCTGAAAGTCTTACCCACTTCTGTAGGAGTATGTTTTAGATGAATTATGCTTCTGTGAAAGAACTTCATGCATGAAGGACCATTACCAGACAGAACTTAGCTTCTACCATTAGCAAAATGTACCAATATTCAGATTCTTGCATTCAGAGCAGGGTAATCAACTTAGGAGGTGAACAATTGAAAAATATATGAAGGGAATTCCTTGCCATCACTGATTAGTCACATAGTTCATTGCACATTCTTACTGAAACTAACATTTGTAATGTTTAAAATGGGTTGGACCTTTAGATAAATGTAAAGAATGACTTAGCAAAAAAAAAAATCTTGAGAAGAACAGTTTGGGGTTTATGATAAATATTTGTTAAACAGGAAGAACTGAGGTAAGACATAATACAGATGAGTATGTCTGTTGCTGGTTCTTGAACAGTCTCTGCCATCCTGTGTGAATGGCAGAACTATCCCTAAACTGCATTTGAACTCTCTGCCTGGGTGCTCTGTTACTGACATTGCTAAATGGGGGCGAGCAGTGCTGCCCTCAGAGAACATGGGGAATGCCAGGACATGCTGAGGGAAGATGTGGATGGACTGGGGTATGACAAACCTGAAGCCTGCTCAACAGGCTGCAGTGGAGTGGGAGTCTGGATGGACAGATCAGCTGGTTCTCAATGAACCTGCCCCAAAATGTAGTTTTCTTTATTACCAGTAAGCTAGGTTAGGGTAACTGTGCTGACTACACATACAAATGTTTTATTCCTTCAGTTAAACAATAACACATGTATTATGATAATACATCAGCATAGCATTGTGCCAGAGCAAAGAAAAATTTTGAAAAAAGTAACTGTATTTAATAGTGATTATGTATATAGAACCAAATTTTAGAAAAAGGTATTGCACAGCACTCAATATTGCTTAGTACTGATCCATCCTTTCTTTGTATTGCAATGCAGCTTAATTTATTTAAGCAATTTTAGTGATTTGTTGAGAAGTTTTACTGAAATACAGGAATCTCCTATCATCCAAGCTCCCTGTTTCCACAAAAACAGGGAGCTTGGATACCTTTCCAAAAACTCTCACAGGTTTCTGTGGTATAAAGGGGTTCCCTGAGGAACCTCTCATAATATCCACATAAGCAAACAGTTTTTCTATCCTGCAGGCTTCCTGCTTCTGATGTGTTTGGAAGAGGTTTTACAATAAAGTTTTATACCATTACTAACATTTTCCTTCAAATGTTTTTGGTCTGCCTTTTACAGTTTCACATGTAGCCTGCCAGAGGTTTTGCTATTTTCTGTTTTTCTCATCTGAACACCCTTTTTTTAAGGAGCTCCTTTTCCTTTTTAATAATATCCTTTACTCTCATGTAGAGCTCTGCTAGTCTTTTGGAGACCCTCTAACTGGCTTTGACAGATAATAGGTACTTACTCAGAAACTCTAATACAGATCATTTTCTCCTAACTTACTCTTAACAAACTTCCTTGATTTTATGTAGTTCTCTTTTCAACATTTTTGCTATGGTAAGTTTATTTGGCCTTTTCACTTCTAAAGGTTTTTGAATTTGAATATATTATGATCAAAATTCGAAGCCAGTTCTTTGATACAGAAATTCAGAAGGTCTGGTACCCTGCTTGATACAAATCAGTTCTCCAAGCTCCCCTGGATTACTCCATTTAATGATTTATGTTGTCTAGAAGCTTAAGTTCTGCATAAAGCCCTACCATAATATTTATCCAGTGCAAATATAATGGAGATCTCTTTACTCCTGCCTTCACAGCCTTTCTCATTTCCACATCCATGTCACAGGCAGCTATCCTAGCCTTTTTACTGTTAGTAACAAAGAACCAGGAGAGAGGGAGACTTTTCAGGCTTCAAGGACTTAGAGCAGAGCAGTTGCTCCTTTTGATTAATCTCCTGGACTTTATTGATTTGAAGAACCTGAAGAATTGTTAACCAGTGAGCTGTTATGTTATGCTCCTATCTCTGTGACCTCAAAGACATCTATCCCCATCCTCCACTGTCCTAGTGAGCACTTCTGCCTGAAATTTTTAAAGTTTTCAAATCTGTATTTTTCCTGAGTTTTCAGTTGATTCTGTTAATAAACATCTCAAGTCTCCAGCTGTACAGAGCCCTGGATAACAGCGGCAGCGAGTTAGGAACCGTCTCGGGAGTTGGGCTAAATGTTGGAATTCCTGGTTGATTTTTATGTTGTTACCTAGCCCTCTCTAGGTGCTTTCAAGTCTAGCAGCTTAGTCCTGACAAAGGACACAGTTTTCAGAGACAATCCAAGTGTCACACTGCCGTTCCAAATAATACCCTTTGTCGTCACTGGATGTTTTTTATATACTTGAGCCCTGACTATATTTATAGGTTATGTATATTCACAGATTTCAGTGATCAGAAAAGGACTGGTGCAGCTTTCTTAAATCAGTGCTGAAATGCAAACAGCAATAGTGTGGCTAATGAAGCTTAGCATCCACTGACAAAGAGTGAGGTCCTTGTTCCTTCTGCCTCTGGCCTGTTCAATTCAAGGTGTAAAGCATTTGCTGCCAACACCTTCAGAAGTTGGTAAGACTTAGGGAACAAGCTGTGTTCTCCCTCACAGATCCCTAATTCCAGCATGTCTTTGACCATTTTCTCTAATCCTTTGCTAGCCGGTTAGGCAGTGTCCCCTCTGGCCTCTGAGAGAAGCTTTAGCCAGAGATAAGCCTGCTCCTTAACAATCCCTGAGGCTGCTGGATCTTCTGGAGCCTCTTCTGCCTTTCTGATTCTGTTTGATATAAAGTCTCCATTACAGGGAATATTAGACAAATTTATTTAACTGTAAATGTGCATTGAAAAGCAAAGAAAAACATCCTTCTATAAATAAACATTTGTACAACCCAGGTCTGAAGAGGATCTTCTGTGGAAGACGTGTCACTTTGCAAATTTAAAATTATTGGGGGCAGTGTAGTTACATTTATATGAAAGTCTGTTTGCCTGGTTGTGATGATGAACTAATTAACTAAAGCAGACTCTTAATTTTTAGCATCTCTGAGTCCCAAGCATCAAGAATAAAATAGAAACAACTATCTTCTAAGAAAGATAAGTTGGAGTACAGGAAAGAGAAGATGCTTCATCAGCTGGTAATGTCAGGCTAAAGTAGCCATTGGATTCAGGTATCTAAAGTGAGGAGTCAAAATAGCTGAGTATTATAGTACTATTGCCTTTACCTGTGGAAACATGAGACCTAATGAGACTCAATATTTAATGGTCAGCTACACACCAAATGACAATCTTTCCTTTTTTGATCAGAGGTTTTGCAAATAGGTGACTGCCCTCACAGAACTCCATTGCTGGTTGAGGCTAAAGAGATTTTTGGAGATGGAAGTCAGTGGAATTGCTGATTGTAATTCTTTAAAGTAACTTCTTAACATTGTATGCCAGATCTATCTAGTTTTTACTTTATGGTATGTGGGGAGCCCAAATGTATTGTACTTTCTGCAGAAAAACAATCCAGTGAATTCTTGTTCAAGAAGCTGCATTTACAACATAATTTATCCACAAAAAAAAAATCTATTATCATGATTCCAATTAATTCTTTTGGACTACCCTAAAGAAGTTCAAAATGCACATCAAAGGGGAAGGTCATAGGGTATGTCTGATTCCAGTAGCATCAAATACCCTAATGCTAATAGAGAGGAAATGTGCAGAAAGATTAACATATCAGAGACATGAGAGCCAACAATTTCCTTTCAAATTTCTTTAGACTTTGTATCACTGGCGACATTGCAGATGTCTCAAAGCTGAAAAGTTTGCCTCAAATATATAATTTCGTACACAGGGAAGTGAATAGACTTTTTCCAGACATACTGGCCCATTTCCTACTTCTTTTGCAAAGCTTAAATCAAGTTTTACTTTACCTGTTACAAGGGGAAAACTGCAGCAAAACCTCCAACCCTTATGAGAACTCAAGTTTTGCTTTGGAAAAATCAAGTACATCTGATTCAAGGTAATTCTCAATTACTGTTTTCTCTTTTTTAGATTACTGGAGTGCCTTTTACAGAGGACTTCTACACCTGAGGAGAAAAGTTATTTCATCACTGTAATCCACAACCTTACTGGGGAAACTGGTCAGCTTTTGTACTTTTCCCCCATCACTGGTTCTTAAGATTTCTGTGTAGGTAATTACCTTTCCCTGCACTGAGAGTCCACAGGGTGGACTGTCAGGAACCTGAAAACCAGTAGTATTCTGGAATTCAGTAGTTTTTATCTACTTAAACCCACTGCTGTTGCAAAGTAGAAGCTGGTAGAACAGGAGTCACCAAGAGTCTGGTATTTTTTTTTCCCGTCACTGTTATTTCTCCCAGTATAGCAAAAAGGAGTTTGTGTCACTTCCAGCTGATGTACTCAGTTAATATCGAATGTCTCGCAGATTGACTATCACAACTCAAATACAAAATGAGCAAGTCTGGCATGCTGCGCTTTTAAATCTGGCAGGGCCCAAGCCTCAGAGCAGTGCTGCTCAGAACAGCAGGGCCAGTCCCGGCTCCACAGGCCGGAGTCCGTGCTCCTCCCGCTCCCGGCCGCTCCTACTTCGGGAGCTTCCCGTGCCCGCTGCGGAACCGCAGTGCCCGGGCCCCGCCGTGCTCCACGGCACGAACACGCTGGGATGAGCTCTCTTTATCTCACCGCACGTACAACCCCGGTCGTTTCTAGAGGAGCTGCCAAGCTCCCCGCGCACAGCCGGAGCCAGAGCCGGCGCCGGTCCGCCAGGACCGACCGGGACCGACCACGGCCGGTCAGGCGGCGGGAGCGGAGCGAGGCGGGGCCCGGAGCCCGCTCCGCCCCATCCTCGGGGATGCCGGGATGTTTACGGGCCTGGCAGGAGCGGCGGGGGGCGGAGAGCAGGTCGGGGTTGCTGCCGGTGCCTCCGCCGCCCGCCAGGAGCCCCGCTAGGCGCCCGCTGCCAGCGCCGGCGCGGCCCCGGGCTCGAGGCGCCGGAGAAGCCGGGGAGGAGCGGGGGCCGGTCCCGGTCTCCCGCGCCAGGAGCAGGCGGAGCCAGGCCGCTCGGTAAGCGGGGCGGTGGTGGGACCGCGGGCGGCGGCGGGCCCGGGGGGTCCCGGGGGTCCAGGCGGCCAAGCCGGCGCTGCCGGGGCGCTCCCCCCGCCGCTGGGGCAGCCGGCGGTCCCGCCTCCCGCCGCCGCCCATTGGCCGCGGGGCTGCGCTGCGCGGCGCCATTGGCCGCGGCGGCTGCCGCTCCGCCCGCCGCACGGGGAGGGAGCGGCGCGGGGCCGGAGCGAGAAAGTTTGTGCGCGGCGCTGGGGTGGGATGGCTGCGGGCTGCGCCGCGTCCGGGGCACCGGCACCTGCCCCCGGGGCCGGAGGGGCGGCGAGCCGCCGTGTGCCGGCAGGGCAAGCTGCGCCCTGAGCCCTCCGTTGGCGTCTCGCCCGGTGTCGGCTGCCGCGCCGCCTCCGCTAGAGGAGCGGGCGGCCGGGGACCCTGCCCGGCGGCCTCAGCCTGCCTCCGGCCTCAGCCTGCCTGGGGCCGGGCCGCCCCCCGTGCCTCTGCCGCGCCGGGCTCCTTGCGTGCCTGCCGCAAGCGGAGCTGCTTTTCTTGGTGTTCCTCGTTACTTTCCCCTGGTTTCCTCCAGGCTCCCGTGCCGTCCTCTCACTTGGGGGTGGGTGTCGGGCAGATGCTGCCGGGACAGCCCAGCCTGGGAGTGTCACACGGCAGCGGGTGACGGCGGCGCTGTCACCGGCTGTGAGGTGGGGACAGCCCCGTCCCCGTCTGCCCCGGGAGGGCACCGGGGCTGCCCGGCCGGGGCCCTCCCGCTGCCGGGCCGCCCCGGTGCGGGGTTTGCCCGCGGGCTTGAGGAGTGCTGCGGCCTGGTGGGATACGCTGGAAGTGAGGCATTCTCCGTCAGAGGAGTGAGTGTCCCTGCCTTCAACTTACCGAGCATCCAGGCTCGGTTATCCCGGTACCGGCCCCAGGAACTGATCCTGCCTGGGTTTTGGGTTCAGAAAGCTGTTCTTCGAGTGCTGTGTGCTTTGCTTTGCTCTGCATTTTTTGCGGCGCATTTTTTGAGGGGAATGGTAAAACTGCTTAAGATAATCACCCTACTTCTGATAAAATATGATGAGGGGATGTGTATTCATTAATCACACAAATATTTAATTATTGATATTAGATAAAACCTTTCTAAACGTTTTTTTCCCGTTCTTGCACCAACTGAATGGTAACTTTTGTCACCTTTTGAAGTGATAGAGGTGTTTTTTCAGATTGCAGTAATGGCATCACTTCTCTGGAAAGGTCGCATGTGCGCAGTAATTTTGTGGAATGTACTGGATGTATTTCCTGTATAAAGCTGTGTTACAAGCCTGAGATGCAGAAATTGCACAAGATACACACTTTGGATGATTAGATCTGATGGTTAGATTCACAGATTAGCTAAATCAGGAAGAACAAAATTTAAAAGGTTTTGGGTTTTTTTCCTAGGCAGTTTAGGAGAGAACTCAAGTGTTGCAGTGCTGTAGAAATGTCTCTTTAAACAACAGACTTGCACTGTCTTGGGAGAGATGAAATGCAGTGGAAAACAGTCATTAGTTCATGGCCTATGGAAAACTTAGGCAGAGGAAGGAAAACTGTGGTGGAAAGAGGGAAACTTACAAGCAAGTCCGGCAGCTTTAAAGTCATGTTTGTTATTTTTAAATGTTTTGATACTAAGAATAATATTAAGAGCACTTGTTCTTTAATTTCAAAACATGAAGATACTATATTCAGAAATACCTGATGTTTGGGTAGATGACTTGTCAGAGCACACTTAGAAATTGTTCACTGTAAGGATGGAGATACTGCCTTTGTCATAGATATCTTTTATTCAACATACTAGTTAGTCATTGCAGTAAAAAAAAAAAAAATTTGAGATCAAGGAATTTTATTCAACCAAAGTGTCTTCCTTACAAATTAGATAAGTAGATTCCATCCTCACCATGGAAGTTTGTTTCAAAAGAAGAAAAAAATCTAAATTTTAGAGTTCATTGGAAGGCCAGTGAACAAGTGAGAAAGTCAGATGAAAAAGAGTCAGGCAGGAAGTCAGTTGCTTATTTTACTGTGACCTGTGGTATCTTCTGGATTGTAAAACAGCCATATAAGCCCCTCTATGAGCTCAGTTGCACAAAACACAGCCCTGTGTATTTGTGCACAGAGACAATTTGTTGAGGCAGTTTGTTCATAAATACACTCCCCACGTGTAATAACCTTAGTGAGTACTCTCTGCATTCATACTGGTGCTAAATTCAGTTTATCACTATCAGTGCCTTGCTGCCTTCTGAAGTTTGATATTGTTCCAAACATCTGTGCTGGATGCTTGGTTGAGTTCACCTTACATTGGAAAGTCCCCTAGGAAAAGTCCAACTGCACTAACTTCTTCTCTACCTCCAAGGGATTTTTTTGGTAATAATTCGGTGTTTATCCAAAAATCCCTTCTGATTTAGGATTTAGGAGATGATGGGATTATCCTGTGAAGGTTAATACTGTAGATAGTTCATAGATACCTTCTGATTTAGGAGATGATGGGATTATCCTCTGAAGGTTAATACCATGGGTAGTTTTAGGAGTTAACTGACTAGTTTCCAGAGAATTTGTTCAGTTTATCTGCATTCCATGTGCTTTGCAAATGAGATGAAAATAACTGACCAAAATACCAAAGGGGTGATACGGGCAGCCTTTAGAACCCTGATTTGCTGTATTTATCACCATTTCACTTCCCTAGCCACGTGGGAAGGAACTGAGCCCTAGACTGAAGTATGTAATCTTGCTTTTTGTTTCCCTAATAAGTATTAAAGTGATTCTTCTTGTCACATTAGTTTAAAAAGATGTAGAGAAGCAATGCTGTGAAAATGAGTTGCTTCTTTGGCGAAGGGACTCCTCTGCATTTGTCTCAGGCACGTAAAACAAATCTTTGATTCAGCTGTGATTTTTGTAGCTAGAAAATGTGCAGGATTTCAAGTGCCATTGTAACCTGTTGGGCATATAGCACTTATTTATGCAAGGAAATTTGTTATAAAATTTTAAACAACACATCAAAAAGAGGAATTTATAAGAAAATACTGTGAACAGTCATGTTAAAAACTGATTGCATGTGGTTAATCTTGTGATATTAGTGACTTTTGTATAGGATTACAGTGACAGAGTAAATAGACTGCATCATGTGGCATTTGGGAGTCTGCATTCAAGCCTCTTCAAGCTGCTTGGAATGATTTATAGCAAAGTTATTGCTGTCTTATTTAATAGCTGTGTTTATGTTGGACCAGATGAATTATTTGACAATGTCATAAAAGTTCATGTAGAGCTTGTAGATTAGATTGTTGCTGAAGCCTTTGGGAGATATTTGAATAAGGTGCTGTGAAGTATTGATGAACCAGTCTTTCCCAGTTAATTTTAATTTTCTGGGGTTAGAGTACAGAGTTTACAAAAAAATTGAAAGTATCACAGGTGAACTAAAAGTTACTTCTAAAAAGAAGTAAAAACTTGTGGTAGGAAAAGCCTCCTGCCCTTCAGAGGCCCTTCTTCTGTACCCTTTTTGTCCTCATCTGAGAGCAAATCCAAAAAAGGAGTTGTCTTTGCAGCAGTGAACTTCCAGTCCTTGCTCTGCCTGAAGTTCAGAACTGTGTGATGGGTGTGTGGGCTGTGTGAGCTTTGCAGAGACCTGCAGGACCTGGGGAGCAGCCTGCAGACAGTGCCCAATGTACTGCTGGTCATTGAGGGTGCTCCACAGCCACATGTGGATCTTGCATCTTTTAGACAGTGGTGGTTTAATGTAAAACACAGAAGCAGCTGCAGACTTGAGTGTTGGCTTGCCTCTGAAGTGAGTGTGCTGGCTGCTGCCTGCCTTGCTTCTGGACCCAGGGATCCTGGATTACTCACTGCTTTTGGGAGTCAAGGGTAATGCTGCTCAGAGGTTCACAGAAAGCCTGCTAAATGTGGCTGGTGTTTCTTTTCTGATTCTTTAGAATGCTTTGTTTATTTTCTCATCTTTGGGGTAGCAGATTTTAAACTAGATACTACAGATAAATTTTTTCAGCTCGAGAATGTGCATCTAGTGCCTGCAGTAGGATGTCTTGCGCTGCTTTCTAAGATACTGAGAGATTTCTTTGAGGAGTGTGTGGAATTTCTTGTTAAATGTGTTCTACTCCAACTGTAGCAACATGGACATTGTCAGCCAGAGTTGTTGCACGCTTGTGTCCACCCAGTCTTCTAATTGGGATGTATTTTCCCTGTGCTTAGCCATAATGAGTTTCTCTGTCAGTGCTTTCACTCTTTTCATTTTTCTTGTGTTTTTAACTCTTATGTGAAGATCAGCTATTTACACTTCTAGTGAAATCTCTTCAGCATCTCTTTATGAATAATTTGCTTTTATAGGTGTGTTTAAAGTTGTGCCCTCATTAGGACTCCCTCTCTTGTTTGTGAGAGCTGTGAGATTTGCCCCTGTAAGGGTTTCTAAAACATGTTTTAGCTTCCTTTATCTGAACATCTTAGTTTTTGAGGGTTTTTTTCTCCTTTTACTTTCTTTTCCTTTTTCCCGTTTAACTTGTTATTCTTATTTATGTTCCTTCTGTTAATTTTGTTTCCTAATTCTACTTTCCCATACACTATTTTGTTGACTAAACTCTTGGGTTGGTGTTGAGTGAATTGCCTTCTCTCTGTTCTGGTGCTTGCCTTGCTGTTATTGCAGCTTTTTGAAGTGCTTGTTCACCTCCCTACTGAGGACAAAGCACAGTTAAATGTGGTGAACTAACTTACCAGTGCATTATTGCCAGAGGGAAGATGTTCTGTTTCTTCTGCAGCCCCTTTCCTACATCTCCCATCTCTGAACTTCCCCTTCTTACTTTTTTCTCTGGTGCTCAGCAGAGTGCCCCATGTGCTGGTTCTGCTCTCTGCTTGAAGAGCAGAAGCCCAGCTGCACCAGGGAGTTGGATCAGTTTGGCAACAGGGCCAGAGAGTTCACGATGGCAATGTGGGATTGTGTGGCAAAGAAAGTGAGAGAAAGAAAGGCGTTACTGAACTGTTGGATTGACTTGTGTAATTTCATGTTAGAGATGTAATTTGGCAGTAGATTCAGCTGATCCAAGTTAGCTGCGGCTACAGCAGTCCTGTATCTTCCCCTCTGTCTTTTGCCATCACAGTTCCGTCCTTGTCTCTGCAATGCCACGATTCTGGCAACTGAACTGGGAAGAAGTGACTTTCAAGGTTAGTTTTCAGCAAGTTTCACTTTGCTTACTAGGAGTCTGGCTAGCCACAGCAGCTCCACTAGAAGGAAGAGGGTTTGGGAATCATGGCTGAAGGCAGGGGAAGGGGCAGCATCACATCATCTGTTCACCCTGTCTTAGAGCTGCTCGCTTACAGATGCAGGAGCACAGCCTGTTGTGGTGTGGGCCAAAGCTTTGCTTTCTAGATGGTATCATGGTTAAATACAGTGCATTGTTCCCTGCAATACTTCTCACTGACATTATTATCATCTACCTATGCCCTTTATAATTGGCTATTGAGTATGAAGAAATAGGTTATCAAATTTCCTTCAGGTGAATAGAAACTAAATGAAGAATGTAGAAGCTTGCTGCTCAAGCAGTTTCGGTTCCTGTTTCTTTTTCAGTTCATAAGAAATAACAAACAAACAGTTCAATAAAGGGCAAGTCAGTGCATGTATAACCCTTTGGGAGCACCTTGCAAGATAAGCAATTTACTTGAGTGACATAACTGAAACGGAGAGGGAGAAGTAAACAAACTAACTTTTTAAATTGTGCAAATGAAGAGGAATGCAAGCGGACTTGTGAAGCAGGGGAGCTTTGACTTTCATCTTCTAGTCAGACAGCAAACTCTGACAGAGCAAACTCTTAGTAGCTGGAGAATGACAGTGAGTGACATGTGTGTTTTTGGGGTTGGAGTGAAAATAAGTCTGGTGAGTTGGGCCAAATAGATCAGAAAACTGGGTACAAACTCTTAGAATATTCCCCTGCTTTCTTCCAGAAGGGTTGTGTATGGCTGCTCCTGCTCTTGCTAAAACCAAGTTTTACCCCGGATTAACTGTCTGTGTGTTTTTTTGTCAGCTTTGACTGGACTGCCCATGAGTAGGCAATTTGGATATAAATTTGCTGAAAAATGCAGTATTTCCAATTAGGTAGTTAATATCTACCTGTAGGTTAACAACTGCTGGGAATTTGTATTGCTCAGATTCAAGGCCATCCCTACAGAGGGGAGGAGTGACTTTGCATCCTGTGGGGAGTTTTGATCTGGGTTTTAGAAACTGCTTCTAAAATTAAAATTAATCCTTCTTAAATATAGATGTATGTGGATCTATACTGAATCACTTTCAGTACTTTAAAGTTGCTTATAAAGCTTCTTTCTGATGTGGATGCTTCTGCAGAGCATTTGACAAATGGTATGTGTTTTCCACACTTTAGAAGATATTTTGGGTTTTTTGGATAATATGAATCAAATATTTACTATTAGCTGACAGTGGTAAAAATGAAATATTCTATGTACATACACAGATATAGGTACATAATCTGTGTACAGATGTGTACACATATATATCTTAATATGCATATATATAATTTTTGTATGTATGTATACTAATAAAATGTGACATTGTATTGTGATAATGGTGAACTTGGTCTTCCAGTACTGAGTCTGCTTTGTCCATTGTCAGTTAGTCTTGGCACACTAACTTCAAGTGGGTGTCAGCTTAAATGCATTTTGCATTATTAATGCATACATATAAAAATGTATGTAATTATAAGCATTACAAACTGCAGCCTGCCCCTGAGTTGCCAGCATTGAGTGGGTGCTGAGGAGCGTTCATCAGTGTTCATGACCTGACAAAGTGTGGGCTGAGTTTGACCACCAAGCCAGTTCCCTCCAGTGGCCAAGTTTTGCCTTAAAGAATGACTCAAGTCAGTCTGCCTTACAAACCAGTTCTGTGGCTGGTTTTTGCCCTGCTCACACCAAGCTGAAGGGCCGAGCTGTTACTGCAGGCTGTGAAGATTGTGTCCTCCCGCCAGGTCTGTGGTGCTGAGAGGCCATGTCAGTGTGACTGCAGGTGACAGAGAGCAGGGCTGCAGTCGGGCTGGCAGTGTGACTGCAGGTGACAGAGAGCAGGGCTGCAGTCGGGCTGGCAGTGTGACTGCAGGTGACAGAGAGCAGGGCTGCAGTCGGGCTGGCACGCCCGGGCTCCCTGGCACACCCTGCTGGGATTAGCGCTGCTGCGGTGGGCTAAGCAATTGTGTCGGCTGTTCAGGAAGGCACTAGGAAATCTAAACCCGTGTTTCCACAGCACTAGGCTTTTTTTAGGTTCAACCAGGGGGACTGTTTGAATGTTCTATCTATGTTTAAATTGTGCTTTTGGGTAGCTGAGACTCAACATGTGATACAAGCAAACGGGAATATTTCTTTAGCTTGTATTCTTACATGGAAATGTAGAATTGATGTATGTGGTTGGCTTCCCCCCCCACCCCTCAGCTGAGACTGATCCTTATCTTTAAATTTAGTAAAGATAGATGAGAAGTTTGTTGGTATAAAATTTTTCATTTTAAATCCATGTTAGATTGAAAAATCTAACTTTACACAAAATTGACAAGAAAATTATTTACAAAAAATAGTTGTTCCTGGAGAACCTTGTCTCTAATTTAACTAAAATAATGGTTATAGTAAAAACTGAAAATATCTGCCTTAATTGGTGGTGTAATCCAGAAGTAAACATAGTACATTCCATTCTTTGAGAACAGCCAAATTGACTGTGTTCCTGATCAGCACATCCTGAACCAGTGTAACTCCTTGTTTCTCTGTGTTAGCAATTATGTGGAGTAGTTACAGCTATACTTTGCTGAAAAAAAAGAAGACTGAGCTTCTCAGATTCTCAGCAGAACTGTAACATTCTGAGCATTCATTTAAGTATATGCTCTTTTCCTAAAGTATAGCTGTTTCTGCTTTGACATTGATTACTGTATGTTCTCACTTAAGATGCAAAATTGACAAACAAGTGCATAGCAAGTAGCTAATGGAAACCATGTATATTGAGAATATTAATGATGTTTTCTACAGGAAAATGTATTTTTTTGTTGTTGAAGAACTGCCATCTGTTAAAGCAACAACATTTTTGCCTAAATACTGTGTGAATTCAGTGTGAATGCTTTATGGACTTGGAGCTATAAAACTAGGTCTTAAAAAGCGTGTTTCATGCGATTAAGCAGTGCATTTAATCTTTTTCTCCTGGAATAGTCTGATCATGTTTTCAAGACATAGTTGCAAGACTTAAGTCACAAGGATTTCAAGTTTTTCCTAGTTTTTTTTTTTTGTTTGTTTTTGTTTGTTTGTTTTTAATGTTATTTTAGAATACATTTGAGTGAAATGGAAGTGATGAGCTCTGACTCCTGTTCTGGAGTGGCTCCTCTGCTCTGGTTGCCCTGACAGCCGTGGGTAGTCCTGCCTCTCCTCTGGCAGGCTGCTGGAAAGCACCTGGAAAGCTGAGTGCTGCTTGTGGGATGAGAGCTTGGGTGTGGGAGTGAGCTCTTGCCTCTTGGGCTGCTTTATATCTGTGTGATCTTCGGATGTGAGGGCAGAGAGCTCTGACAGGTGGCCACTGGGGAAGTGAAGAGGACAGCCAGGCCTGTTTGTTAAGGAAGGAAAAGGTGTTACTGCCATTTCAGGCACTTGGGGTTTGATGGTCTGACTTTCTGGTGAGGGCTCCTTTCTGCCTTGAGGAGTAAGAGGAGTTGCTGTGCCCTTGTGGTTTCAGATGAAAAATTATTGTCTGTGTCCCCAGGAACTTCATTCTGTATCCTTTTTGTGTAGGTGCCAGCTACTGTTTTGATGAACTGAAAAGTCAAAGATTTAAAATATTAGTAATTAACCAGAAGTATTAACTATATTTGTCAAGTGCTAGCAGCCATAACCAGAGTAAAAGATTTATGCCTGTGTTCCTGTGATCCATATTATGTGCAGGTTGTCCAAATCCAAATGGTCTTCATCATCAAAATGGCGAACATCATGTTTGCAAGATAAATGATTAAGAAAGGTCTGGTTTTTGGCAAGGGGTATGGTGAAGACAAGGAGTCCTTCCCTCCCTATGTGGCTGGTTTGAGAGCATTGAAAAACATGAGCTGCATTTGGAGGTTTTGCGGGGTGAGTTGACTTGCCTCACGTCACCTGTTAATTCTGTTCTGTGAACCTTTATCAGGGTGATGGATTTGCAGACGGTGGTCACTGTGTTATTTGTTTAAAGAGGTGACTGACATGTTACAAATAGATGTGTCTTCTGTTTGCATTTCAGTTTTAAACAGGCATGGACTCTTTGGGGTATTTTCGGTATCTTGTCACTATAAATTAGAACTGGAAAACCATCTTTGTAAGAGATGAAATTATTGCCTCAATTGAAATTTTAAGATGAACAGTATTACAACACTATGTTTTGACTTCTGGAGTTAGTATTAAGGTGAAAGACATGAAAACAGTCTTCAAACAACAAAATCCAATTCTTACTTATATTGTGTTTTATAGTACAAGAGGTTTACTTTGCATCCTTGGCAATTGTTTGCCTCTTTGTGATTTTCTATGATCAATACGCCACAATTCTCAAAAATGTGAATCTATCATGCAGTCTTCAAAGATGAAAAAAAATAAAGTAACTTTCATATATGGACATAAAATACTTATCTTTGTGTTTCTGCAAAAGGAACAACAAATCCACTAGTTGATAAATCTTCCATGATTTATATGGTAGAATGTTTTACCTCTTTGGTTTGCTTGCTTTTATTGTAAAAACAAGCCACAGAGGGCAGAGTGACTGGCAGTGGTAGTAATATGACTTCTCCCATTTCTAATCTTTTCTCAAATTTAACAAGAAAAGAGAGGCACAAATTCCTGAACACTTTCAGTCAGTGCTTCTGACCATTCAGATAAGATGAATGGGTTATATATTTCGAATCAACATACATCATCTAAATATTTCAGCTTGGTTTCATTCATCTCTTGCAATAGAGGGTAAAGTTTTTTTTATTTACTTCTTGGCAATTTGAAGCAAATGTTTGACCTATAGGAATTACCTGTTGGTGGTCAAAATTTTAAGTGTTGAAACATATTAGTGGAACACTGCAAAACCTTCAGTAGAAATATTGATGCTATTGAAGAGAGTTAAAATCATATAAAGACTCTTCAAAATAGCACTTCTGAAAAAAATTATTTCCTTCTTAGGAGTGACAGGAAGAATTATACAACAAGAAGTTAGCAGAAGATTCCTTAAGCTTGCTGTAAGTTCCTCCCCTGGGGTTTGTTGCAACTGCATCAACCCCTGTGAGTCTACCCAGAGAGTCTAAATTCTGAATTTGTGTGACAACAGTTTAATTTTCAGTGCTGTTGTGTTATGGTTTCTTGCCTCAGAGGGGAGGTTGCATGGCAGATGTTTTAGAACTTGCAAAAAATGTCAGTATTGGTGTCCTAGTGCTGGCTGAAAGATTGCCTGGTCAGTGGTGTGCACTGGCTCTTTTCTCAGCATGGTCATTCTGAGAGTCTTGGAAATCTTGGCATTACTACTCCTGTTCTCTGCTTCTCACTGTAGTTTGATAATTGATTTTTTTTTTCTGTTGACCAGCCTGAAATTGCTTTTTTTGTATCTCCTTTATGTTTGTATCAGTTACAGGTAATAGAAAACAACAGGAAGCCCCAACCTGTGTGCTTTGTGTGGAAGTATGATGGATGGAAAGGCAAAGCCTAAGGGGACCTTTGGTTTCTCTGGAGTGTGGCAGTGGTTTGGTGTCAGGAATTGCTGATGGAGCTGGGATGGCATGTGGGTGCCTGCTTTCAATGGGCCAGGGAGAGCAGATCACTAATGATTTGTTTGTGTATTCTGTCCACTGCTTTCTACACAAGGGCAGCACACAGAAACTACAGAGCTGCTTGGTGACTCTTTTGTCTGTTGGTGATCTTACCACAACAATACTGTAAGACTGGCAGCAGTGCAGTGAGCACAAGCCATTCATTAGTTTCTTGAATATTTTGTATTTGCCTTTGAAAAGCTTTTCTAAGGTTTTCTGTTGAGAGTTATTTCTAACCCTTTGAATAGTCTAGAGAAATTACTGGGAAGATTTGCGTGTGTTTTAACAACTACAGGAATCTGTGTGGAGTGTAAATAGCTTTGTATGTGGAAGAACATAGGTTTAGCAGAACAAATTTATTACAGGAAATTTCCTCATGTTAAACATTTAATGGTGTCAGAAAACATGTTCTGTCTGTCTCTAGAACATTCAGGATTTGGAGCAGAGAATAAGAAAACAATAAGTTGAAAAAGGAAGGATAATATCCCTGTCAGACACATGATTCTTGTTCCTCTGAAGGCCTTGGCAGGTTTGACTGGGTAGTAGGCAGGGATACTTCATCTTTGTGTGATGAAAAAGTTGTTCAGGCCCCTTGCCTCTTACTTATATGAAAGCTTATTTCATTGTTTGACTTTGAAGCTGCCAGTGAACTTCTGTGTTGTCTTCATCTGAACAGGGCTTGCCCTTGTAGGCATCAGTAGCACTGGCTGCTGCACCTACTTCCCCTCAGGGGTGCCTAAGAAAGGATGCACTTAGTTGAGGGAAAAAAAATAATCTTATGAGTAGTTGCATTTTTGTCTCTCCTGTTTTTACTGCTAATGGTTCAGTGCATTTTGAAACTCTTATTACTGGTCAAAGCCTTATGTGTCTATCTTGGGAATGTGGCAGGCATCTTTCCTCCTATCTTACTGATGGGAAAAGAGAAGTTCACAGTATTCCAAAGGCCTCTTAACTGGCTTGTCAGAATGTACTGTGTACATGTTTAGCTTTTTTTCCTGTTTGGATGGAACTAATCTTGCATATTCCCAAAGCCTACAGATAAATCAGTGCAATGCAGTATGTGTGCTGCAGTTGTAACTCTTCTGCTGATCTGCTGTTTCCCCTGCTGCCTGTAGGTCAGACATTTACATAGTTAAACACGTGGTTGGTGCCCCTGAAGAGTAATGGGATGATGCAGCTTTTATCAGGCAGAGTCATTTGTCTGGTGCAAGTAGTTTTAATTCACATTAATAATAATAAATTCAGGTGCCTATAGTGATTTTTTTAAAATTTCATAGAACAGCTAAACATAAGAAAACCTCCTTCCCCAAGCAGAGCTAGTTAAATGTTCCTAAACTCAAGCTACAATTGAGATGATGAATTCCTTTGTTCTTCTGCTATGTTCATTAATCATAAATACTGGGTGAATTACAGTGTAATGACTGTATTTTTCTTTTCAGGACATAAGGGACATTGCTGCTTGATAGAATGGATGAACAATCACAAGGGATGCAGGGGCCTACTGCTCCACCATTTCAGGCACAGGTACATATATCTGGGGTTTTTAACTGTAACTCATTTCTTAAATAGGGATAACATTGTTCCTTGTGGTAACAATGAAACTGTGAACACATAGAAATGTATTCTCATGATCTTGAAATGAATTCTATATCTGTCGAGTAATCCATAGAAAATAATTGGTTTTAATTTTTGCCTCCTGCTGCTTCACTGACTTTGGGAAGTTGGAGTTGTAGTGTAAGGAGGAAGGAGAGAGGAATACTATTGTTTCCTTAAGAAATGTTGTTAAACACTATGTTTCAAAATTGTATCCAAAATATCCTCTTTATTCCAGACTGTTGGCTTTACCTACATCTTCTCACAGTATCACTTCTGGCAGTGATACTGTATGAATTTCTGCCCTCACATTGTCAGAAATGTAATGGTTGAAACCAGGCATCAGGTTTCAACCCCACAGCCTCCCTGGGGCACCTCCCTTTTGCTGTCACACTCACAGTGAAAAAAATCTTTCCTGATGTTCAGATGAAACCTTCAGTGTTTCAGCCTGTGCCTATCGCCTCTTGTCCTGTCATGGGGCACTGCTGAAGGAACCTGACTCTGTATTTTAACATGTGTTTTTCAGGAATTTGAGCCCACTGATGAGATTCCCCCTGAATCCTCTCTTCTGTAGGCTGGATGTTGCCAGTGCTGTCAGCCTTTCCCCTGTGATCTGTGCTGCAGTGCCCTGGTCGCTTTCTCCAGTATGTCTGTGTAGGGGTGGCCCAGAGCTGGATGCAGCACTCCAGGTGTGCTCCTGCCAGTGCGGTAGAGGGGAAGGATCATCTCCCTCCTCCTCCTCCTGGCACCACTACTCCAAATGCAGCCCAGGACATCCCTGTCCTCCAGGGAGTGCATTGCTGGCCCCTGTTCACATTGGTGTCCAGTGGGACCCCAGGTCTGGCCTGTGGGGCTGGTTTCCAGCAGGTCAGTGCCCAGTGTTCCTGGTGTGTTTTGGGGTTATCACAGCTTATATGTGGGGCTTCCCACTTCCCTGTGGTGAATTGTGTGAGGCTCCTGGCAGCCCATTTGTGCAGCCTGTCAGGGTCCCCTGGGATGACATCACAACCCTCTGGTACATCCAGTCCTCCCAGTTTGTGTCATCAGCAAACTTACTGAGATGACACTTGGCCCCATTATCCAGATCATTAAAGATGGTGTTGATCAATACTGCACTGAACCCACTATTGATTCTTGAGGTACACTGCTCCTGCAGTCCTCCACCCACAGTCAGTGCTAGCAGAAACTCATTTGCTATTTGGAACAAAGTGCCTGAAGCTCCATCAGAGTTTGTTATCTGTGAAGTTAAAGCGCTGTACTCCCTTACATCACAAGGATGTTTTGGGAGTGCAGGTAGTACTCCCAAACTGCTTACACATTGTAAAAAGGTTATCAAGGAAGATAGAAAAATGTGTGTTAGGAGTCTGAGGCAGTAGACTCTTAAATTCCAGAACTTCTGTGAGAGTAGAACGGGAGCATTTTAGCATCTAAATAGAGAAAAGCATTAATCTCTTACTAGACCTGAAAAACCATAAACTGAAGGCAGCATGTGCATCCCTTACTTTTGGGGGTTTGTTTTTTGTTTGGGGTGTGGTTTTTTTGTTTGTTTTGGCATTCCCAAAGCTGAAGAACAGTGGTTTATTAAGTCTCTTCTTATATGGAAGCTTATCTCTGCTCAGCATTGCTATTCTGCTCTGTTTCCTTGTTTGCCTGTGTTCCCCTCAAAATGAGCACTCAGAGACCTGTGCAGTATTCAGTGTACACACAGTGGACTTAAGTAGTGAAACATTTTCTTGTCTGTTTCATTCAGTTGCTTTTCAAAGATGTCTGACTTACTTTTTGGTGATAACTGACCAATCAGTATAACTTTTCATGGAAGTTTTTCAGTGGTGTTGTGTAAATCTTTTTCCTGTGTGGTAATAGCTAATGTAAAAGCAATGATTCACAGTCTTTAGGGTGGGATTTCCCATTAAGTTTTGGATTGGTAACCTTGAGATGCTAGTATTGAGTACCAGGGTGAAAATCTAAGGGAATCTTCTGCAAGGCTTTGCAGCCATATTTTCAGCTGGTTTCCTGGATAAATTGGGAATCTAAAGAAACTTTATTGCAGCACTATACGTGTTGAATAGAGCAGTTTCCTTTCGGATTTCACTGGTAACTTCTCCAAGAAAATAACTTTTCTGCTGCTGGTTCTCATCTTGGAGCTGGCTGTTAGTCTGCTTAATGTTCTCTCTCAACCTGAGTGAGCTTAGTTTTATAGCTTAGGAATCCTCACTGAAGCAATCTGGCTTAACATTTTTAGAAATGTGTGGTGTGATTTCTTCAACAGAAAAGGCCAGTTAGGAAAAACCTGTCTGACTCCACTCTTAACTGCTTGTTGGAATCTCTAAATTGTTTCAGTTCAGCTGTTTGGTTTTGTTTTTGAACTGAATCTGTAAGTAATTAAAAAGAAATTATCTAGTTGATTTTGAGTTTTATTTTAACAATCCAGATGAATTTTTGGCTGGATATAGTGCACTGACATACAGTGATGGAGCAATACTGGGGAGGTTGCAGTGGGAGAGAACAAGGACCTCCTGTGAAGTCTTGCTCACTGGAGAAACCAATATGTACACTGGGATATTTTGGTCAATAAAGTCTTAGTTGGCTTCTTCAGTGTTGACTTAACCGATGTGAGAAACATGCTGTCTTTTCTTGTGCCTGTCTAGGTCAGTACTGAAGTTCATTGATATTTTATAGGGCATGAAATGCATTTGAAAATGTAAATCTCAAAGATAATGGGAACTGAGTGCAAATAGAAAGTTTTGGAGAAAGAGTGAAGTAGAACGTCTCTTGAGATGTTCTGGCTAAAGTGACAGCCACTGTCTGGTATATTTTTAGAAGTTAACTGTGAATGCCTGCTGCTAACTTCTGTGGCCTTCCTGTGGATGCTTTCTTTCCGTGGAAATCCTCTGCTAAATTGTCTATCAGCTCTTTTCTGAGACTGAAACAAGTCTGAAAAGGATTATGATGGTTTCTGTGGAGATTGTCTCTGTTTGCTTGTTGTATAAATGATCTCCTAATGGCATGATTGATTAATTAGTATATGATGATGTTTGTCTTTCCTCTAGTAGGAATGTTTAAGCTTATCTTTCCCCACATTTCTTCTCTATGCAGGATCACAACCGAATGTATGGCCGAGATTTACAGGGGTCTGTTCAGACAGGAAAAAGAATAACATTCTTGCAGTTTTAATACATTGTTTGGCCAGAAGTTTAAGAAATAAATTTAAAAAAAGAGAGCCCCTCTGGTTATTTTAATGTTGTCAGAGAGATATCTCTTCCGTGGAAGCTGCGATATTCTGAGTCTCACTGATTTCCTTGGCAGTACAATGTAATGTGATCATTAGCGAAGTGTATATAATCTGTTCTGTTATGGTCTCAGACCGAGGGGAATCTTTATCCTGCACAAGCCTATTCCCCACAAATTGCATTGTGGTGAGGAGAGACCCCGTGGTAGTTGGAGATGTGCAGCTATGTTGCTTCTCATGTCAGATCTCCACATCTAAATTGTGTGACAGGACAAGGGAGCAGATGAGACAAGCTGTCACTCAGCCACGCTGCCCTTTGAAGAAGGGCCATGGGGGGGAAAAGGTGCCGCAAATGGGCTGTGAAGTTTACATACACTGCCCACTGTTAAACAGATTACCTCTAATGAAGTGTCTAATGCTCAGGCCATATCAGCCTAATCCTTGGTGGCAGTTCATCCCTCAACTGCCAAAAAACACGGCCCTCTGGCCCTCTCTCGCCACTCTGGCCGCCAAGCACAGGGAGGTGCCCGGTCTTAATAAAGCAAGACAGTGTGTGATCTGACATGCAAATGTAGGTCATTGCATATGTAAATGTGTGATTACAAACCTGCATGCCAAAACACATTAGTGAGACTTTGCTCTCAGCATGCGGTTGTCACACTGCCTTAGTAGTTCACGATAATATTTGTCAAGTTGCTGTGCAGAGGCTGCAACTCCCAATTCTAATGGGAAGTACACAATACTTCTTAAATATAGCCTATTTAGCGAGTCTGTATCTTGCAGCCTTGTGTAGAGAATTTAAAATCTTGAAGTGTAATTTCAGACGTTTTCCCTAAAAGGCCTATAACTACCTCATTAAGCTGGGTCCTGCGCTTTGGGATGCACTGGAGCATTAATGCTGCACCACTTTTGTCAAAACGAGAGTTCTCATATTTTGATTTCTGGAGCAGCAGAAGGATATATAAAAATATACTGCATAGCCACTGAAAGAGGGACATTAAAATACTGTCATAAAGCTGATCCTTTATTATGGATTTGGGTAGGGTTTTTTTAAATTTTTGGATGCTTGCGGAGCTAGGACATAGGAATCATGGCAAATTTAAGCCTGACAGGATTCCTTCTCTTCTACATCTCAAACTCCTGATAAGTTGAAAACATTCTAAATTCACTCAAGAATTTATAATTTTCAATTCTCACTCCACAAAGGGTACAGTGAATGTTTTCTTTAGAACATCTTGTCATTAGTCAGGAACAGTTTTGGTTTTAATGCATTGGAATGGAGAAATTTTAATAGTGTAAACCATATTCCTTCATATGTATCTTTACACTGGTGTGATTAGTCTTACTGGTTTAGTCTTAAAGCAAACTTTCTTTGCAATATCTTTGCTTCTAGAAAGCCTTACGACCTGATATGGGCTACAACACCCTTGCCAATTTCCGAATAGAGAAGAAGATTGGCCGTGGGCAGTTCAGTGAAGTTTACAGAGCAACCTGCCTGCTGGATGGGGTACCAGTGGCTCTGAAGAAGGTTCAGGTAAGGATGATTTTTGTATAAATTTGAAAGGCATGTGGCATTCTGATGTGATTTGAATGAATTTTTAAATATTTAGCGATAGCAGGGAATTAAGAACTTTGAAAATTCATACATGACTTTATATAGTATTCCACAAACCAGTGTTTTGAAATTGAAAATCCAGAGTTGCTGAAAAAGAGAAAACGTATAAATGAGCTGTATTTCCTAACCAAAGCTTGGAATCTAGAAATAATATGAATATTTAGTGGTGTCTAGTGTGAAAATATATTATGCATTTTTTATTGAATAAACATCTGTAATCTTTCATGCTTCAAAAGTCCATAAATCAAATAAGGTCTGTATGTAATGAAAATTGTAATAGTGAAAAGGAGGGGAGTTACTGTTTCAAAAGACTGAAAACTACCTAAGACAAATACAAACCAAAACTCTGCTTGAATCCATTGCTCAGAGTTTTTCAGATTTTAGGATACAGCTCAGTTCACCTGATCATCTTCATGAATAATACATCTGTGTGTGGGACTCTACATGCTAATTAAATGCAAGTGCACTGTGGATCTAAGTGAATTGCATTGGTCCAAAACTTTCCTTGAGGAGCCTGACTGTTTCCAAGGTTCATGGTTTAGCCAGTAGTTAAACAGCAGTTGTCACAGAAGATGGAAGAGCAGCAGGTGAATGAAGTTACTGTGGCCAAGAAACATTAAGACCAGCACTTGTAAATTTTAACATAAGAAATGGACTAATTTTGTTCAGATACTCTGTCTTAGCAATTAGCAATTTTTGAAATGTTTAAATCAAAAGCAGCAGTTTAAATAGAAACAGCTTTTCAGACTGAAACATTTCTACTGTCGCACAGGCAAAAGACAGCTCGAGCTATGCCTCCATCCAGTCTCATTTCCATTCTCTCTTTTTGTTTGGAGCTGCTCAGAGATGTTGTAAGACCATTACCCTGTGGATTTACTATGAAGGTTCTCTGACAACATGTTTAATTTTGAAATCAAAACTTAAATTGGCATTTCACTTTTGATCTTGACATAAGTTTAGTGTAATACTTGAAGAAGTACTGCCAGGGTATCTGAAAGGGTATTTTTACCTTTATAGACTGCAAGACAGTATGTGTAATATTTTGTAGATTTTCTAGAGTTTCTGCATTTTAATAGTTTTGGTTTTGCTGAGTTAAGTGCATGCACTGTAAATTTCTCTGTCATATCTTGACTTGCTGTTCCCGTTTCTGTGATTTCCTCTGTGCTGCAGCACCAGGAGGCAGGGCTAGTCCTGGCAGTCATAAAAAAGGAGACTTGGTTCCCCCTTCTGGGAAAACTGCCAGATATATACTACTTCAAAAGCTGAAATATATTCTAAGAACTTTGATCAACAGTCTTAAAACATTAGGCTAATTCTTCCTTCATTTTCAGCATGTGAGGAACCAAAAAGGTCAAATGTGACTTGAAATGCATGTCAATTAAGGTGGATGTGGAATGCCTGGGTACTTGAAGAAAGTCATAAAAGTCCAACCATGAAATTTTTATAATAGTGCTTGCATTAAGAATATAGAGGCATTTTAGCATGTGTACTCCTTACAGCATTTCAAAAGTCAGTATGTGTAGCTGTACTCTCACAGCAGACATCCCAATCTGACAGAAGATTTTTTCAATGTCTGAAGATGACATCATACTGTCCTTATGCAGGACAGTATGATGTCATCTTCAGATTATATAAAAGTGAAGTAAGAAAGCTTTTTTATAATAAAAGTAAAAGCTTTTTTATAATAAAAGTGAAGTAAGAAAGCTTTACTGATGGATTCTACATCAGTAAAGCTTTCTTACTTCACTTTTATTTAATCCTTTAATAATTTTCCAAGAATATACTTGGTTGTGGGTGGGAAAGAGTGTTAAAAATTCGTGCCTTTCCCAAATGGCTTCATTGTGACAGGGTTCCAATTGTCTTTAAGTGTCCAACATAGGTTGTTGGTTTTCCAGTAGAAGTTATTACCTAGGGCACATCAGGAGGGGCTGTGTTTTGTGTGAAGTCACTTTCCTTCTGGAGGGTGGATGTGTGTAGGACACTACTGTCTGAATAGGAAGTGAGACTTGCATAACCTGGAAGGGGAAAAAATTCTTAAGCACATAGTGACAGTTTAGAAGGCAGCACAGGGTGTTTGGCACAGCCATTCCAGCTTGCACAGTTGATATCTAAAGTTGTTCTTTTTGGACAGAAAACCATTTAAATTGTTACTGTGCTCCTGTGTCCTTTTCTAAGATTGCCTAGAAATATTTTTTGGTAAATATAGTCGCAATACATAATTTTACTATAAAATTTATTTTCATAGATGTCTTTTACTGAGAAGTAATTACTTTTCAGAGGAACTGAAGAATGGGTCTGTTCTATGATAATACTTCTTCCTTTCAATTTCAGTCATGTTTCATTTTATTGACATTAAAATACTCTATTTCTGATGCCTTTTTAATAGAAGCCCAGCATGGACAGGAGAAATGCTTCTTTCAGTTATGAGAGGGGGGCTTTAATCTCTCTGTTTTACGCCTGTGCATGGGTTTCACTCTCTACATTAAGACAGTTTAGTCTCTAAATGCTCTACAATGTGTTAAGTAACATAACTGATATGTGAACTTCTACTTTCCACTATCTGCCCATTCTCATCTCACATCTTCTCACATCTTACATGCCCTCCTTCCTCTCCAATCTTGCAAGTCATGTCTGTGCCATCCCTTCCCCATTTTGTTTTCCTGGCTAGGTTAGGTGTGTACCTGTTTCCTTTATGTGTATTTGGTAATTGTACCCCATGTGTGTCTCTGCTGTCAAGGGCTAATGGGGCTTAGAATCCTTCAGTTATCCTCTCTTGGAGTAGCAGGATCTCAGCCCGCTATTTGTTCCAAAAGGATTGCCAGTTTTGGGTTCTTACAAAGCTTTCCAACAAGAATGTTTATTTTTCGCTAATAAAATTTTATTTGGCTGAAATATGTACAATATTGATAAATGTTATATTAATGTGTACAAAATGTATGTTTGTGAAATAAAATGGGAGCAGAAGCAAGTAGCAGTAAGATGCTGTGGGAGAAAGGACAAGCAGATGGTGACAGAAACCACTCTTCCTGAATTTGTAGTTGCTGCTGAGTCCAGATGACAGAAAGAAGTAGTAGTCTTGATTTGGTTTTTATTAGGGTGTGTAGCACAGCAAGAACCGTTTCAGCTTTTTTGATAGTAATTTAACCAGCAGAATTCACAAAATGGCATATCGGGTCTTTTCTTCCTGTTGTACTCCTTGTGCTTCATCCTCCCATGTTTGATTTGTGTTTTAGGAAGGTAATAATTAGGTTCTGTCTCTTTCCAGCATAGAACTATGTTTCTGAGATGCTGCTAAAATATTACCTAAATAAAAACAGAAATAAAATCATATCTTCACTACTGAACTTTTACACATGTCTAAGCTATATTTTGAGTTAAAGAAACATCAGAAAAGGTCAGCCCCAAGTAAGCTATGACCATAGCAGTATAAATGGATAAGTTTATAGGTAAGTTTCTTAACAGGTGCTAAGTCTGAGATCCAAACTATGCTGCAGATGATGCCTGAGGAAGCAGCAGTGCCTCTGTGCTCCTGCAGCTCTGGGTAACCCCTGCAGCAGAACACCTGGGATATAGGGCAGTGTTCTGAGCAAGGACCACTCCAAGGGCAGAGTAAGCAATGACTGGCCACAAATCATCTTTAAATGGCAAAAGAGTGGTAAATATCAAGTCAGTGACTGTAAGGCTGGATGAGTTCACTTTAGGAGCTATTTTTTAAGGAAATACTAGCTACTCAAAATTTCAAGTATGTAAAGCTGCATATTTCAACAAAATTTCAGGTTAATTGCATTTCTGCCTTACATTGTTCCATCTTTCTTTTTCTTTCATTCCAAAATTGGAGGCCCCATGTTAGAGATTCAGACAATGAATCCTTTTATCTAGGACTGACATTCATTATTCATTGTACATTGTCAGTGGATTGCTACTTCAGCCCTGAATTACAGTTAATTAATCTTAGAAAAGCACTTGTAATTTCACACTGCATGAAGCACTATTGTCTCAGCACAGCAGTGCTGTGGTGGCAAAATACTCTAATGCTTGTTGCTGTTCAGTATTGTATCTCTTAATATTTCTGTGCATTTGGGTCTTTATTTTGCTTGCTTTTCTGAAGGTTTATGTTACAGCAGTCATGCTTGTGATTTGGTTTGGAAATGCTTTTTGCACAGAACAGAACAGATGTAGGTTTATAACTTTTTAATTTATCCTTTTCAATGCTGAAAGGGAAAATCTGGAAAAGTGATGGTCTAGAGCAAGTGGAATCAGGTGGATTCCCAACTTGGCACTTCACTTCAGATGATGGATTTGGTTGGTAGCTGGTAATTGATCAGATATAGTCTGGGCTTAGAAGCTAGGCCTTGATGTTCTCCATCAAGGTGATTCCATGTGGTTCTAAACCTTTTTGCTATGCCTGTAGCTTTTTAGGTGACGTGCATATAAGAACTTCACTCAGGAAGTTAAACTCAAGTACTGTAACTCCTTTGTTTAGTTTACACATCTGCATAGGAACAGTTCCTGCTCTGAAGCTTTTAACAGCTTAGAAAGTATTCTAAAAATAACAGTATCTCTTGACAGTACTTACAGCTGACGTTTCTGGAATGCTGAAAGAAAAAAGCTGTAATCTATGCTCACATGAAGGTACTAGAGAAGAGATTGAGTGCAAAGTTACCAGAGATCCGTAGTTGCATAGCAAACAGAAGTGTGACTATCAGTATATCTTTGTCCTTCTACTCTCCCTTTGTACGCAGGTGATTGCAGGGTGAGATGAAAAACTGAGAGCTAAAAAGGTTTATGTCACTCAGTGTGCTTGCTAAGTGGGGAAAAACTGCTAAGGGCTTTTAAAATGCTCCTCTTCAGCTGTATTTGCCTAATTGTTTTAAGCAGTTTCACAGTAATTGCTAACTAAAGTAAAAAGCTTACCACTATTAGACTTTTTAATTACACTCTTTATGAAAACTGTCACATCACAGAAATATTTACTCTATTGTTTGCTGCTTATTAGTTTTTTAAAAGCAATCATAATTCATTTTTGGAAATGTTGATCTTATTTTAGTCCTTGAAAATAGAAATTGGGGGTAAAGAAGTAAAAGTTTAAATAAGAATAAATTACACTGTGCAGTTTGTGCAAAGTGGAATTGGTGCTGATTGGAGGAACTTACTCCAAACTGAATTACTCTGTGATCCTGAATCAAGAATTGTAATTATTGTTAGTCTGGTGAATACCTTAGCAGTCTAATCTAAATACAGCAGTTTTTATTGTTAGCCAGTTACAGTGATGGTAATGCTGGTTATCTAATTACTACTGCTGGTTTCCAATAACTGATGTGTGGAGCATCATCAGTGACCTGAGCTCTGCTGGGAGGAGGATGCTGGTAGTGTCTTTATGTGAGACTTTACTGGGTGATTTCAAGCAGTCAGTTTGTGTTGATCCAAAAGCTTATTGTTCAAGCCTATACAAAAATCCAGTCATTTTAGACTTTTGTAGTATCTGCTGTAGTTTCCTTCAGGCCATGCAGTTGCACAGAGCTGAGCTGGATCTAAAACTGGGTAAGACACAAGTCATTTGACTGCAGTGACTTAGTTGCAGTTAAGTCACTCAGCTGCAGGGCATGTGCTGCTACAGCTAAAACCAAGCTCAGAAAACGAGTGCAGTCCCAGGGAGGGCTGGACAAAAGCTGACAAGTCCTTGGGCAGTGTGTGTCTGGGGTGGGTGAGACCTGTGGCCTGCTGATGGCCACGGGGGTGCTGTCTGTGCAGTGAAAGTTTTGTGTGTGAGAGAGAGTCTGTGCAACACTCATGCTGAGCATAGGCTGACCTTTCAGCTGGGCTTGCTGAGTCATAGGAGCTGGAGGTGGAATTCATCTGCCTGCAAAGCTATGAAGTGTTCCAGTCGTGATGGAAGTACTGCCATCCCTCCACAGTGTTAGACTGATGGCCAGTCTGCAGCAAACCCAAGGCAAAGGGCAGCCTCTCCTGCTGAACAGCCCTCAGAGTGCTGCCAGGTGTCCTGTGCACTTCTGACATGCACTTGGAAGGGTGTTCTTCAAGTCTTTCATTGCCACTTCCATTTCTCAGGGTGAGACGTTCTTCAGTGTTGAGTCATCTGCTGGTGAGGAACACGGAGGTTTTTTCCTTGTGTTTACAGTAACATCCTTGTGTGAGCTGACATGGCTAGTTAGACTGGCATCCTCTGAACTGCAGCAGTTTGGCAAAATAAAAGATGATCTATTCAGAGAGAAAATCTCGGAAAGCTTTTTGCATCTGCTGTGGTTTGGAGCAGAGGCCATGGACTGAATGATATTTTCACCTTTTTTTAGTTGTTTATTTTTAAAATATCTTGGTGGAGGAAGTTAATGTCCATGAAACTCAAATTCTAGATTTCTGAGAAATGCTGTTTATAGTCTTTTGAGGTTAGATCTGGATCAAAATCTGAGAAACACAAGAATGCTAAACAGTAAATCTTAAGATTGTCTGTATTTGTGGTTGTAGGGATCAGATAAGACTGACTTTTCCTGCCTTACTATATTTAATTTAGGTAATTTCTGAAATACTCAGTTTAGCTGAAGCTGTGACAAATTTGCAAAGATGCTTATGAAGTGCACCACAAATAGAGGGAGTCATGTTTATAAAACTTAAGTCTGTCCTTTGGGAAGAGCAGCTGCTTGGTCTGGTCTATTCCATGCTGTTTAATAACAAATTAGAAATACTGGGAATACTATCCAGAATGCACAAACAAAATTTTGTCTTTCTTTCCTATGCCTTGATTCACGATTTTTCACAGGCCTGAGTATAGGGTTTTATTTTTGTTGTTTGTTATTGCTGTATGAGATGTACTGATTCATCTCCCTAGCAGAGGCTTAGCTTGTAAAAAACTTTTCTTGGAAAACCTGTTTGTTTAGGTGTGTAGGGAGTTGTTCCTGGAATAGGTTTATTGGTGTGCCTCTTGGCGTATTGGAGCACACAGGAACAGGTGCAAGCTGCCCTGTTTTGTCACACAATGAAGCTCATTTGGTTTGAATCTTGAAACTTTGTTTCTGGTCATTTTCCAAATCTTACAAAGAGATAGTTTGTGTACAGTTTTTAGTCTGTCCCCAGTTTTGATTAGGTTTTCCAGGGTGTTTGGAGTTGAATCTCTGTATCACTTATAAGGAATGATCTCACTGTTGTCTTGGTCTCAACAAAAATTGAAGCCTCAAGATGCTCCCTTGTACCTGTTCCCTTTTTTCCCCTTGCTTCCTGGTACAGTTTCATTGGTTGTTTTTGGGAGATGCTGTATAAATGTTTCCATTTTCTGGTCTCTCAGGTTATAAGGAAAAATATTTGATTTCATGCCTTCTCAGTATTTCCTCAGTTAATTTGCTACCTGTAATATTTAGGATTTTCTAAAATGTTTCCTAGGAAAATCACTAGACTCTCTCATGACTGTACCAAACCCTAGCACTTAAATGTGTTAGAATTATTAAAGAGCAAGGCTTTTTCATTCAAAGTGCAGATCTATAACAGATGCAGGCTATTTCATCTCCTTCACTAAGTTTCCAACTTGAACTCATAAGCTCTTTTCTGTTTTCGTCAGTGTTACTTATCTTTTAATACTTGTACCTGTAATTTCACATACAGTACTCTTTCTTCTACTACATGTGAAATTGCTTTATTTCTTAGTGTGAAATTGCTTTATGTCTTAGTGCTAGCATTCCTTTCTTATGGTTTAACTTGCTGTGTTTGTTAGGTCCCCCCCAGTCTCCTGCTTGAATAACTGCTTTTAACTCTATTTCCCATCATCCTGGCATCAGTATACAAGTAATTGTGTAGTGGTTTATTCCCTTTCTTTCTTGTTCAGTAGTTTTGTTTTCTTTTTTCTTCTTTCTTCTCTTCTACCCCTTTTCTTACTGTCTGCAAGTCTGGTATTTAATTTTTTTTTAAAATAATTTTTCTTTTCCTTCTTCAAAAAGTGAGTCTTAAATCTACTACAGGCTCTTCTTTCTGATACCAGCTTTGAGGACAGAAGATGGGATTTGTGAAGAGAAGTAATGGTTAGTCCAGGGCTCATGTGTGCTCTGTGGGGCCTGTGCTCCATACATGAGGTTTCCAGACTTCTCCTTTCAGTTGATTAAAGGAATGACAAACTCACTGTGCAGAGTGGTGTAGAAAATGAATGTGAGGTTCAGCAAATCCTGTGCAGACTCCCTGATGTGTCTGAACTTCTTTGGGGAGGGGAAGGAAGGTGTGATTGGTGTGAACAGTCAGGCAGCTGGTTTGAGATGACCTCTCTGCAGACTTTCAGTACTGACACTGCTGTTAATCCATATTTTTGTTTCTGGAGTTAGTGGCAAGGTATTAAATAGAAGTTGTCAGCTGTTGAGCTTTTGGAACTGATACCTGTGATCTTCACAGGGCATAATACATCTTTTCTTGGTGACTGTCTATCTAGAAACATAACATGCATGAGAAGTTCTAACTGGAAAAGGTAATTTTGTGAATGTGGTGATGAATAAAGCTGAGAGTGCCTGATTCTTCTGGATAGTTCAAATATAATATGCAGACCACAAAGAAGTTGGAGATTTTTTTTTTTTTTTGTTAAATTCAGAAAGTAGTCACAAATGAGAGAGGGAGGATTCTTAGTGGAAGTAGCATTTTGGTCATTTTTAAGAGAAATAGTGTATGGAGGTGCACATTAGTGAAGTGTAAACCCAGAGGTGGTGAAAAAGGGAGTGAAAACAGACATTGCATTAAATATAGATGTGTAGAATTTGGGCAAGGACTTTAATGGCAGAAAAAAAGTGCTTCAAACAAAAAGTGAAATTAGTGAAGAGTAATTCTAATTCTTCAGGCTAGCTGGAGAAGGCAAAAATGAGATACATTGCAAAATAATTTGGAGTAGGTGTGAGGTGGGGGGAAAATGAACAGCAGAGATGTCTAACTGTAAAAGGCTATAAAAATCAAGGTGACAGATTAGGGCTTAGAAAAAAGGGCGCTAATAAACAAATAGCATAATCCAAGTAACTTCTTTGCTGGCTGAAGGGAAGGAAATGGGAGAGAAGGAGTTGGAGGTGACAATGAAATTTTGATCCTGAGAGTAAAAATAATGTGTTTTTTAGAATTGAAATAGAAGACTGTAACAAGACTAAGGGATAAAAAGGTATGCTCAGTACTAAGGAATCAGTTTGTGAAAAGGTGTGGCACAATGGGATGGGAGCCTGAGATTTGAAGCATTTATAAGGTGTGCTAAATTATTGCTGTGTGTTGGAACAGATATGTAGAGGTGGGAATTGGAAGTCATTGGAAAACTTGTACTTAAAATGGACTTGTTTCCTTTGAGGGGGCTAAAAGAGTGGCCACAGCACTAAATCAGTGCATCAGAGCATTAGAAATACTTCTTACTGTAATATTGCATCTTACCATGAAATGCATAATTCAGGTTGCTTTATGGATGCTATGAAATAACGATAATGATAACTCAATTTACTGTATTTTTATCACTTAATAAAAATGTTTTATCTCTTGTGCAGATATTTGATTTAATGGATGCCAAAGCCCGTGCTGACTGCATCAAAGAAATAGATCTTCTTAAGGTAAAAGAGTTGTTTAGAAAATGTACAACTGTCATCAAAAAATGTGGTATGTTTTTCATAGTCATAATTGAGGTGTCCATGGGTTTTTGTGTAGAGTTTTTAAATGCCTCACTATGATGAATTTTGTGATCTTTATTACTTTAGAAGTTAATATTGAGAAGTAAATCTGTAATGAGTAACACTTCTAGTAAAAGTATCTGCCAAAATTAAAGTACTGTGTCCTTTGTACAGTAAAATCCTGACTTCAAAAATTGATTTTGCTATCTACTTCAGAAATTAACTTTGCTCTTCCAGATAAGTTTAGCATGCTATTGAATATATACATTGAAGCAAAATTCCTGTAAAACTGCAGTGTCAGTCACCATGTAGATCCTAAAATGCCATCTTGTTTTTGCATAGATTTGTAAATGCTTCCTATCAGCATATACTTCTTTTAATTTCTATCATAGTGAAATAGATTTTAGGGGTTGTTTTGTTTGCTTAAATAAGATGTTTCTTATGTTAGTCTTAAAACGTGGTGTGCTCTGCACTAAAATGTGAATTACTATTTTGCTTTCTTAGCAACTGAATCATCCAAATGTAATTAAATATTATGCCTCATTCATTGAAGACAATGAACTGAACATAGTGTTGGAATTAGCAGATGCTGGAGATCTCTCTAGAATGATAAAGGTAGGGATTAACTTTTTTAAAAAAATAAGAGCTTGTAATGTTCAACTTTGGCTTTCCATTCTGTTGATCATCAGTGGGTGGAATGCAGTGCAAATGTCAGGATCTGAGAAAAGATAGGTGTTTAGTCTGATTTTTTTTTTTTTTTTTAGTGTATGCCAATATTGAGGCTTATGTAAGTATTTTTAACACTTTGCTCAGAATGTAAGTGCAGATGGGGCCATAAGTAGACTGAAGTTATATTAGCATTGGGGAGAAGAAAAAAAAGCCTGTAAGGAAAAGCACTGTCACCATTTAGAACAATCCATTTTGATGGTATTCTGGGTATTTTTGCACAATTGTGTTTTGTGTTCCAATATTCTTTTCTCAATAATAGCAGTGAAAGCAGAGAACTGTGGCTATACAGCAAAAGTGACTTCTAGATCTTGGACTTGAACTGCTAAAAATATATTTCATATTTCTTTGAGATCACATGAAGTGAGTCTACTGATATGTGGTTGTGCATTATGGGTTAATTGTTTGGGTTTTTTTTTTGTAATATTTAAATGCCTATTTAGATAATCAGTAAAATTTATCCAAGACCCATTATATAAAATTCTGTATTCTAAAACTTCTATGAAGTTTTAACTGCCTTTTTTAATGTTTTAGTCATTTGACAACTACTTTGTCTTGTTCCCTTTTCCTTTTCCACTGTGTCTCGGGTCTAGTATGTCCTTTTAGCATTTTTCCCTGTGTGCACACCAGCATTATTGCTGTCAACACAGCACAACACCACTGTGGGCACAAACAATGCCAGTCAATTAGTGTTCACTCAGCAGCACCAGGCACAGAACACAGTTGGGCTGTTTTGCTTGGGACCTACATGAATAGAGAATGTTAATTTTTTCATTAATGACTTTCATGCTGACTTTTTTTTGAGCTTTTGAAGAATACTCCTTTCTAAATTGATAATTGTGAGGTAGGACAGTCAAAATTTAGTTCTAAGCAGGTTGACAATGTCTGTTAATATTTATAGCCAAATGTGGTATTTTTCTTCATCTCATGAATTATTAATTCTGTGGGCTTACATTTCATAAAACATAAAGGAAGGTTTGTCTTTTCTTTTGAATGTTCAGTTTTGACACAACAGTTACTAATATGAGTACTCTGTGACAGATTGCCTTATGGCATGTCTGGTCTTATGACCCACTGAAGCTTTTTCTTTTTTTCCTTGGTTTTTTTATTATTTAATTTTAAATCCAATGTGTGGCTTTTTCAGTGCAGTTGGCCTCATTACACCTTGTTCAAGTCGGTGGGTATTTCTTACAGGCTCGATCTTGGAGGCACTTTGTGATTGTCCTCTTAACACAGGGATCATGTTTAATGTAGCAAACTTAGATTGCTGTTTGATGTTAATGACAGCCTATCAGGCTATTATTAAATATGTATGAGGTGTCACAATGCACTGTCTTCATGCTGCTGGTGGAGGAAATGATTTGGTAGATTACTTTGACAATATGAGTTTAAATGTGGGGCTCACCAGTCTTAAAAATGTATTTTAAAAAATGCCTGGAAAATGAATGATATGTAGTAGTATAGACTCATCCTAGGAGAGTGGCTGCCTATCACACTCTTAAGGTAAATAACTATGTTGTGTTATCAAGACAAATTGCTTTGGTTTCCAGTGTTGTTGCTAGAATGTTGCTCTAAGTTGTTGGAGAATGTCGAGACACCCTCAGAACAGTGTTTGGGTACCAGGGGATCAAGGATGTTTCTGAAATTGTAGATGACCACAGCTTGAGTGACACTAAAACCAATGTTAATGTGAGGGAAAGCTACTTAATTAGTTTACTTAGGTATTTGTTATGACATTATTGGCACATCAGAGAATACTTACAAGGCTGCCTGCCTCACAGTGCACCTTAATGAATTCTTTAGTTCTTCCCTTAATGAACGACATCCTTACTGCCCCAGCTTTCATACTGTCCCTCTTGTCACCTGCAGATAATGCTCTCTTTGTCCCCATTGAGTAGGCAACTGAGGGAAATCACTTGGTGCATTCAGATGTATTCTAATAGAATTCATAGAATCTGCTGTAAGTCCAAAAAAAAAGCAGCTGTGCATTGGCATTTGCATATCACATAATGAAAGCAGAGGTATTTCGTGTTCTCTCTGCTGCTGTGTTTATGTATGTACATACACAGATTTAATCCACTTTACCTTCATTATTTTTTTAATTGTCTCTGTCACAGGGAGATGTTTCAATATAGCCTCCATTCTCAAAAGCAAGAGAGTTCAAAATTGAGGATTTCTTACTGTACAGCTTTTAAAGGCCTGTAAGAATTCTTGAATGTGGCATATTGGCATATCAGTAAAACTGAGAGGGAAACATGAGAGAGGGGGAAATCTCTGCGTTTGACTCTGCTGGTTTTGCACTGCAGTACCTCAGCACTGTGTAGCCCCTCTGTGGGCATGGTGAAAGAAGGAAAAAGTCTCGATTTTTCTGCCAGTGAATTAGATTGCTGGATACTATTACCTCCAAGATATTACAAGTAAATCATTATTAGCTATTGTGCTAAGTCCCAGTTGGTCATGGTCTGTTGTTTGTCTGTGGTCTCCACTGCAGAACATGTGATAGTGCGTGGCTGCCAAGGTTCAGGGTAGTTCATGAGAACTGGTGTTACCTCATAATACAACCTCCTTCTGCAATACAATAATATGTTGTAAGGCAACTTTGAGGCTTGGTCCCTTTTCTTCTTAGACATGGTTCTCCTCTGCCACAAACAGTGACAAAGTGAAAGTTTTCTGTGGATTTTTTAGTTTTTCTTGTTTTCAAGCAGCAGCTGATATATTGGATAAAGAAATTGCCACAAATAAAGAAGAATCTACTAATTGAATGAAGAAAATACATTATGATAATTCAGTAAAAAGAGCTAGTTTGTAAAGTCTGTCCTGAAGATGTTGGAACAAGAGAACTTGAATTGTTGTGCAGAATAATTAGCATATAATTTAAGGTTAAATATAAAATTACTAGGCTTGCAAGAAGGGATGTTACTGATGCACTAAAATCTTGGGGATTTTTAACTCAGCAGTAAACTTCAAAGTCTTTAATTTCTGCAGTTATTTTTAGGTTTTAGGTTCTTCTGGCAAATAATCTTAGCGCACTGAAAAAAATTGCAGACTATAAACTGAATATGTCATACAGATCTTGAGGAAGTTAATCATGTTTTGGAAACAAGCATAAAAGCTTTCATCTGAAAAGGTGAAAATATGTTTGCAGCCTTCTCAAGATAGATAGAAAATAACTTGAATTCTACAAAATGTCGCCTAGGCACTTCAGTCACTCCTCAGACAGCACTTTTGTGTGTGTTTTTTCAACTTTAAATAAAGATAACCATACTATAATTAGCTGGGTAAAATAACAAATATTTTAAAACATCAATATGAAATTCCTATTGGTGTCTCCAGTTTCTATAGCTAGGACCAGTGAATTCTTTGTCCTTGAACTTGTTTTTTGTAGGAAAGTCCAAATGCAGGAATAGTCACTTCTTCCCAAGTAACTGATGCAGATCTAAATTGTTCCTTGCAGGAGCTGGAGCTCTGTTCAGACTTGTTTGAAATCTCATTGATTCTAATTTCAATGTTTCACTAGTGCTGGATATTTTCAGCTTCACTGTCTGAAACTGCATCAGGCAATTTCTCCTCTCCACGTGGTCTGGAATGCAGCTCCTGCTTTCCATGCCAAAGTACATTAGCTCTGGAGTTGGAGACTTCTTTGCAGCACTCTGAGGTTGGCTAGCTTGCCTGTGTAAGGGCTAGCTGCCCTGGCTGCCTCAGAGCCCATCATTGCCCATTCTCTCTGCAGTGAAGCTGCTTGTGTTGCTGGGAATGGAGAAGTCACTTGGTTTTTTTCCAACTGTTTCCTAGTGGATTGCTGTCCTGGGAATGTGCTGGAAATGTAGAGATGCTTTAGCAGAAAGCAGGATTTTCTGATAAGTATTGCTAGTACATGGTAGCTATAGTTTGACTGTTTAATTGCAATAGCAGTAATTTTCTTTTGCTGTGATATTTGCAAGAATTTTGAGAGTATGAAGTTAGGGAAGCATCTGTGTAGGGAAGAGGTGCAGTGTCAGAATTTAGCAGACCAGGTGTCAGATTCTGCTTACCCTTTCCAGGATTTTGGGAAACCTTCAGCTATTAACTGAGGGTTATTATTTGGTTATCTCTCTTTTTATTATCCAAAACATTGATCTAAAACTTTAGCAGTTGTAGGAGATAGTTGGTGTTCCTGTTTGGAAAGCTGGTGGGAAAAATGATATTTCCTGTGTGTTTTGAATGGCAGTGTTGCAGAAGCTGTTTTCTGCCATGCACACACATGTCCAGCAGGACTAACTGCTTGCTGCTAGGATTGCCAAATATTTAGTTGGGTGAGAATGTTTTCAGTTTGTCAAAATATAGCAATTTCCTACTAAAATGTTGCATGCCAATGCTTCATTATAATGTCTTGCAACAATTGAATCTGTATTCCAAGCCCCTTTGTGCCTTGAAAAAGATGTAAAACTCAAGGGATTTTTCTTACAGTAATGGCTGTGAAAATTTACCTAAATTTCAGTTCTTCTAACATATGTGCTTAACAGAAATTGCTGGAGCATAATGCCAGAAATGGAGAATTTCTGTACATGTAGAGCTGTGTGAACCTGCTGTGTCTGTTGGTGCTGACATGACCTGAGTGACTGTCAGTGCTTGGATCTGGAGTAGGACAGGTGATCGAAGTGGCACTGCCAGAAATAGCTTTTTCTGGATGCTTTGGATGGACTGAAGCTTTCCTGTGTCTGGAGGGTGTTTATTCTTTCTAACAACCTGGGAAAGGGAGTAATCTGAGATGAATGTGGAGAAGAGGGAAGACAAGGCAGACTGAGGAGTAGGCTGGGACAAGTAGCTGAGTGATCCTTAGGTGCAGAGGGAGGCTCGGCCTGGGAAGAAGGAGGACAAGCACACCTGTGCTGGCTGGCTGGCAGGGTTTGGGAGAAGGCAGACAGGGAATTTATACCACTGGGAGTAGAGACTGAGGAGTGTAAGAGAATAAGAGTAGTGTACTGGGAAATTGTGAAATGGGATTTCCAATACTGGACATGGGGATAAGGAGGTTGGAGAAGAGCTGATGTGTTGTTGTCAGAGAATGGGACAGATGGGGCAAGGATCCTTGAGACAGACAGACTGACTGACAGTCTGCAGGGAGAGAGCCTGGATGGGCTAGGTCAGACTGGCTGGGAACAGGATGGGATGTCACTCTGTTAAGGGTGCAGCTACTCTGTGCAGAAATGGTTGCAGCTGTGCTGCCTTCTTTCCTGCAGTGGTGGTTTACTAGACAGGGAATTTGAAAGACAAAGGTTTTGTGAATTAGTACAATTCAAGGTTTTTCCAAAGACCATCCTTACTTGTTCTTTTCCTAAGGGATCCTGAATAAACCACTTTGTCCACTGCTTTTTGGGAATAATTCTAATTGCTTATTCTGTGTTTCTGACATTCAAGGCAAAACTCTGGGTCTTGATTAGCAGAAGTATTGAGCATTCACAGCTTCATTCTGAGTGGAAACTGTGCTTTGAAGGTGGACTGTTTCATAAAGCTGTGTATGTTGAGAAGGAGGTGCTTAAATTGGTGCCAGAATTAATTAACACTTTTGATCTCTAATCTTGGCCCACATTCTAGTCTGTAAAATGGGAATATTACTACCTCATCATTTCTAAGGCCATTTGCAAAGATATTTTATTAATCTGATATCCCAACAATGCATACTAAGAAACTGTATCCCTCCCTGAAACTTATATTTAATAATAGGTTATGAATAGTGCACAACAAACAAAGCCTAGAGACATTTTCAAACTGCTCATTAGCTGAGTGTCATGAATGAATGAGTAAAGGGTCTTCTAACATAAAGAAAACAGAACTGAAAATTGCATGTGCACACTCTCAAGGGGGAGAAATTATGGTGGCTCTAATTCTGAGATTTTTCTTATACATATATTTATGTCAAAATAATTGATAAATGGTTTTGGAGAAAGTATTTTTAAAGCAGTCTCTTTTGTGCACGTTTGTAATTTTTTCTTTTCATGATACTGATTTACCTTGATCAATTATTGCAGAAACATGGAATCTGGTTCTTTTGGCTTTTAGCAGTATCCGTGTCCCTTGTGCTTTTTTTCATTCCATGACTGCTAGATTTAATTTAAAGAACAAAAAACCCCAGTACCACCACCCCCACGCCAAACCTCCTCACACAAAGTATTTTTATTGAGCATATGGTTATATTTTATAATATAGAACAGTTTGGCACTTTGCTGAAGTTACATCATTGATATATGTTAAAAGCTTCAAAATATTTTTTCCTCAGTGGTTTATTTTTTGCTTTCTGTATCACCTTTACCTTTGCTTTTTTCCTTACTCATTTTTGAAAAAAAGCTTCAAAAGATAGAGTGTAGCTGGAAGAAGCCTTTAATATAATAGGATAGTGTAACACAGAGTGTGCTAATTACAGATCAAAGCTAAACTATTTTTATGTGCCTTTTCCTAAGGGAGGAACCTGGGGCTTTGAACCAGTCAGGCTGATTTTTGCCACTAACCTTTTTTAAGACTGCTAAAAACTTTTTTTTTTCTTTTAAAGTTTTTTTACCTCCTGTAATTAAAAAATAGTTCATCCTATTCAACTTTGTGTCTCTATGTTAGCTGTGTAGCAGGTAAAAAAGTAGGGGGTGGGGTGTTCTGGGAGGAAGTGGCTGCTCTGTGGATGGAGCTTCTTTCTTAGAAGAAAAATTGAAGGCACAGAGCCCTGGCAGGGGGGTAGAGCTGCTTCTGGTAAGCTTTTCCTCCATCCACGTATGTCACTGGGGTGCCTGACAGGTGCTCCACTGTCACCATTACTGTCAGCCACAAGTGACCACAGTGAGAACAGCAGTAGCAGTTTACCTTATGTGTGTTACATACAAGTCCTGGCAGAACGAGAGCTGGCTGGTCCCCCAGTTTATAATCAGTGGGATAATTGGGCTGGGTAATTGCCAGGCAGCCTTGTTAGTTTTGCTGAGAGTCAGCCATTGTGTGTATCTGCTGCTGGAATAATAAGAATGAGGGCAGGTTTTCTGCTAAAATAATTAGACAATCAACAGTGTTTTGTCTTGTGGTCAGTTGCCTTCACAGGCATCACACCTGAAGCTGTTGTGGAAGTTCTGGCTGTACACACAGGAAAATAATGGTGTCAGTCAGCTGGGAAAAGTTCATGTGACAGTAAACTTCATTTAACTTACATTGGCTTTGGAGATTCCATCTCCACCTTTTCCCACTGGTTCTAAAATTGTCTGTGAGCCTTTAAAGAGCAGGGAGAGTTGGAAGATTTTATTGAATAATAGTTCTGGATATTTTTATTGTTTGAAATGACCTGCGAACAATACTTGGGGACTAATTTTCATTTTTCAGAGTTGCATTTGAAAAATTTGCACTGTCAGTGGATAACTTGCTCAGAATAGAGATTTCAAATCTGTCTGCCTTGTTTGTAGAGAAAAGAAAAAAAAACATTAAGATCATAGCCTCTGTATTGCTGTGTCTTGTTTTTTATTAGGAAGCAGAGTTAATGATTCAAGCATGAGTTTCACCTCTTCATGCTGTACCAGTTTTCCCAAGGGGATTTTTTTGGGAGAGAGATGCATGTAAACAAATGCTGTTGAATTGAAACATGTGGCTGTGTGTTTTAGGAAGCTCCACTCAGCAGTAACAGCAGAGACAAGGAAAATGATGCAGTATTGGAAGTTTTATATTAGTGGTTCTGCAAGTGTATCTGATTTCAGTAGGTGATGTCTATTTCTGAGCACTCTCTGTCCTTGCTCTTTTGCATCAGCAAAAACGTTAGGTGGAACAGAGGGACTGTAGGTGGGCTGCTCAATAAGGAAAAATGAAATGAATCCTTGCAAAGAAAGTTGGCTAAAAATACATTTATGTAAAGTGACTTTGTCCAGAGCTTTCTAAGGAATATGAGTTTAACCAGAAATCTTACTAAGTCTGATTATTAGCATGAAAGAATATATACTGAAATGGAAAACATGAAAAAATTTTACAAGGCTTATTTCTTGTAAGTGAATATCCTTTTTTTCTGAAATAAGATTCTGTTTGAGAAGATGCTTCTGTCTCAGTTCTGTGGTGTCCCTGCAGCATTCTTCTATTGGCTTTTTTTTTTTTTTTAAAGGAAAGACCACAGTTTAATTCTACTGACTTGTCCTTCTGATGCTAATAGGTACTTCTATTAGTACCATTATTTTGTGTGCTAATTTTTGTACAGTATCTAAGTCTTTTGTTGTTCTTCATGAAATAAAGTTTGCTGTATACTAAGATGACTAGTAAAGGAAGATTTAATTTTTTAAAACTCTTTTTCTTGTGAATTCTGAAAGGCTAAAAAATAAATGTATGGCTTCTTCAGTAAGGGGGAATATAAGCAACAAATAATCAAAGTTGGAAAACAAACCAGGTAAATATTTTCATTTTCATCACTTTATTGGCTGAATACTTGCCGCTTTTGGTATGTTCAATTGGTAGATGAAAAATAGTTTGGGTGGTTTTTCTTTTTTGTATTTGTTCTCTTTTTACAAGTAAGAGACAGCTGCTACTCTTGAAATGTAGGCAAATTTGATGACACTGTATATCAAACTGAATGAATGAATCAGGATGTGGTGAGAAGTTCTATTTCTGTTCTGCATAGAAAGCAAAGAAAAATGGCAGAAAACTTGCCATGGTCTAAACAGATGGGCAGGTGAATTAATCGAAGAACAGAACCAGACAGAACTCCTGGGATGCTGTGTTGCTACTAGAATTATGTAGCTTTTAAAATAGAAAACAAGACCTAGGTACAGACTTCCCCTCTATATTCATGAGTCTGCAGAACTTTGAGATGTAGCCACCCATCTTCACTGGCCTGTCTTGCTGACCCTGCATGCCCTTGCCTGTTGTGGTTTGTTTCTGTTGTGTTCACAGAGTGAGAGCTCTTGCTTGTGCTTCCACAATTTCCTATTATGGCTGCCTGACCTCCTCTTTCCTCTTTGTTCTTCCTGCTTGTCCACATTAAAGAGAGCTCCATAAGAAACATAGAACTAGTCAAGAGCTTTATTGTGTTACTCAGAACTTCTGTGTCATCATTTTGCATCTCTCCTTTCGATGCAGGTCAGATTTCTTCCTGCTAGTATCTGTCATTGAATCACTGTGTTATAAGTTTATACAGTAAAGTATAAAACCTTCCATGCTTTATATTTTTGTAAGCTGTAAATGAAGTCATGAGAACAAAAAGATGTGATCAAGATTGTAATTGAATCATGAAAGAATGGAAAGAATCTGTTTAAAGTAATGAAATCATCATTCTCATTTTACTTTTCTTCCAACCACTGTCTTTGAAAAACAGCTCTAGGCTATAGCATGTGCAGGGAAAAATTCAGATAAATGTTCTTGTGGGCTTGTTTGACAGTTCCATGGTTCTTTTTTTTTCTTAAATAATGGCTGCAAAATTGTTTAGATGATCATTTTTTCAACTCTCTGCAAGAGAAGTTCATAAACATCTTGCCTACTTTACTTCAGTTAGCTTCTTGAACACTCATTGTGTTGTCTTTTTTCTTATTTATTCCTATTTTTTCTCTATTCAGTGAGACCTAAACCAGACTAAATCACACCTCAGAATCCTTCAATACACCAACATCAGCTGAATGCTAAATTTTGTCCAGGCGTGGTTATCGAGATGTAGGCAGTCATTATCTGAACTTCTAGTTGTGTGGAAATCATCTGTGTTCACTCTCTCTACTCATCTGCAGGAAATCTTAGTTTCCTTAGAAAATCCAAACATAGTCCTGTGTCTTTGCTATAAGTATTGTCTGAATTGTCCTTTTAAGCCTAGGTAGGACCAGCTGCCAACTGCTGTCACTTTTACTTCTGGAGTTTGACCTTTAAAGCATCATTTTTAGAAACTCAGTATAATATAACTTCCTGCCTTTATGTTGATTTCAGATTTTTTTTCTCCATCTATCTTTTGTTTTGTTTGTCAAGAAATTGAATGGCATTTGTTGTTTAGGTCCAGGGAAGCTATGTTTAATTTCATTTTTATGGAAACATTTGGAGAATATTTAATTTTTCTTTTAGCAATCCGTTGGAGAACCAGGAGAGATCTGTTTTTCCATGATGAAACTTCTCAGTCATTCTGTAAAAGGGATAAAAATATGAACTGGTGATACAGCCTACCTGCCTTAAAACTCTTTAAGGCATTTGATGAGCACATTCATGACCACCAAATGTCCAGTTGTATTAAATGACTGAATTGCAGTTTTACCTGCAATGTACTGACATTGTGGTGGCTTTTCAGAGTAGTTTCTTGTGGCTCCATTCTCAGATGGAGATGGAAGTTTCATGGGATATGGCTTTTGAAACAAATAATTGTTTCAGGGAGCCAGCCTGCTGCCAAAGCGTGCCTGGTGTTCTGTTTACCTGACAAAGCACTGGCTTGCAGCACTGCCCAAATTTTTAATGCACATGTACAAGCAGCTGCCTTTTTGCCCAGTTTCAGCTAGTTTGAGCTTGATCTTTCACCTCAGAGAGGATCATGTTTTTTTAATGTCACACCCTAGAAGGTCAGTGGTCTGAGGGACATCAGGGCTGTCCTTTGAGCATAAGACAGGTGCAAGAAGGAGAATAATGAAGTCTTGAAGATGAGAGCAGTTCAGAGAGAGCTGCATGTCAGGCTGAATTCCTCTGAGGGCAAATCTGGGCAGGTAATGCCAACCTGTGTACAGTGGGAGAGAGCTCTGTGAGGTTAACTGGGTGGTGTGGACCTTAGGATGCTTCAGGCACCAAGCAGTGGATAAGTTTCAGCATTGACTGTGCTGCTACTTTGCTTTGCTGCAACAGAGGTGAAAAATTATTGTTGCAGCATCTTATCTTCTGCATTTTGGCTTCCCTGTAGGGAGGGAGCAAACACCACAGTTGTTAGAAGTGCAGTTGGCATTGTGGATTATTTTAAAATGAAAGAGAAAGGAAAGGAAAGGAAAGGATCCTGCTTTGAATACAGTTCATGTGTGCTATATGAATTAAATTATGCTGTTTGGCATAAAAATAGGTTTGCCTGTGTTTTCCATCAACTTACATTTCTTGTTAGAAGGTAAGGTTCTAAACAGAAATGGAATTTTTATTTTGAATTTCCTCAGAACTAACTGTGTCTGCTGGATTGTTTCCTAAAAGTGTAAGACTTGTTTCAATAGCTGGTTTTGCAAAATTCATCTTTTTGCTGATGGCTTTTCATCACTGTTTTGCCTCTTGGTAGACAACAGCCTAAGAAAAAATTGAGAACATATATTTTGAGGGGAAAAGAGTAATTAATTACTGAACAACACAATGTTAATTGAGTTTATTTTAAGGCCCATACAAATGAAAATGCTGCTTGTTTCTTTGTTTAGTTTTAAACATTGCTAGCATATATAGCAGCTCTCTTTTCTATCCTCTTTAGATGGATAAATTCTGTGAGGTTAAGTAATATTATTGATGCTTTCAGGAGGAGGTTATTATTGTCCTGCAAAATTATTAATGCCTTCAGCAGAGTGAGGCCACTTTAGGTTGCATCCTTGCACTGTAAGAACTGAAGCCAATTTTGTAGTGTACATCAGCTACAGTGCTAGGGATGGCAAGTGAATAAAGTGTTAAAAGAAAACTTGTACATAAATACTTTGAAAGTACACTGCTGTATTTGCAGTAAATGGAGATTGGAATGTGTAATTGAAAATCTTCCCATTTCTGGCATTTTGTGAATGGCGTTTCATCACCGCATTCGAGTTAAAAAAATAATAATTCAGAATGTTTAAATAAAGTACCCAGTTATAATTATGATAATTTCAGAATGCATTTTAAATCAAGAAACTGTGCTTTCATGTACACGTACTTAGATGTATTGTGTATTTGTTTTTAAATGAAAAGAAACCTGGTCTCCATCTTCCTGTTGACATCAAACAATCCTCTGATATGCAAATCCAGCTATGGGGAGAACAGATACACAGGGTTTGTTTGGATTCAGTCCAAGAGTGAAAGAAAATTATATTTAAAGACATAATTTATATGCTTTGCCTCATTTAAATGAAAATGCATTTTGAAATAATCCCTATAACGAAAAACATTTGGTGGAATGTTAAGATCCTTTGTACAACTGATGCATTTTGCTATAGGTAGTTTAAAAGCATCTCTCTCATACTCCTGTGTGTCTGTAATGTGCAGATGCAGCTGTCAGCTTCTCAGTGGCATGTTTTAACATAGTATGGAAATTTATTTTTTTTTTGCAAATTAATAAATGTTTGTTATGTGAACAAACTGTACCACAACTGTACCAAACTGTACTGTACCACAATTAAAATACATCAAGTGCTTTGCTTTCCATCTAAAATTTTGCTCGTCCTAATGTTGTTTGTGTATTTTCTCCTTGTGTGGAACTTCAAAACCTGACACAATACAATTTCTTTGGAAACATAGGCTAAACAAGCAACAATTTTTCAATCTTTTTCCCTTTTGCTGCAGAATTTATAATGATGAAACTTTTACATTTTAACATTGGCTGATTTCCAGGTTTTTGTTAGGTATTTTTGGAGGACTGTTACTCAGTGCCTGAATACCACATTTGAAGCTGATATATATATAGCAGAGTGTAATTGTTTTGTGTAAGCTTTAACAGGCCAGTGAACTGTTACCAATGATCAGGAATGGGTTTTTATATAGGATAGAAAATATTAGAACAGGAGTTACGTCACTGTGAAATTTTCAGAAATCATTTCCTTTAATTCCCTTTCATGTACTGCAGAAGTTTTTACAACTAATGTGACCAATTCTTACATGATCTTTGTGACTGTGTGATACTGCTCTTCTTTTTTTCCTTTGTTTTAGAAAATAAGGGTATGGCAAACAATTTTGGTGTAAGGAAGTGTATTTAATTTGGGACATTGTGTGGCACATAACTTGATATCTGGCCTCTATTTGTTCTGTGGCTGCTTTATACTAGATTACTCTGACCACATTAATCCAACACTGAGGAGTGCTAAATACTATATAAATCCTTTTTTGGGGTAGGAGTTTTATTTCATTAATGTTATTTGTGGCTCTGTGTGTAGACTGACTTATTCACATGCAGTGATGGTACATATATTAATATTTAAGGGGAAAGTTTTCTGTGTCAAGAAATTTTGTTAAACCTCTCTCATTAGGTTGTGAGCCTCTTGTTGTTTTTTTTTTATTTTCTAATTAAGGATTTTCTGGGGTTTTTTTTCAGTAATTTTATGCAAGTTTTAATTTTTAATATTCACTAACCATGTTTTTTTTAAGCATTTTAAGAAACAGAAGAGGTTGATTCCTGAAAGAACAGTTTGGAAGTACTTTGTTCAGCTTTGCAGTGCCTTGGAACATATGCATTCTCGTCGTGTTATGCATAGAGGTAATACAGGATCAAAGATGATTTGTCCTTACTATACCTTTGACTATGTGAGAATTAAGCTGGCTGAAATCAATTTTGACAGTTGAAACATTGTATGTTTCTGTAAGATTTTATAAGTAATAGAAAACTGAGAGAAGGTTGTGGTTGTACATTTGTTGTGGTAGGCATTTGTTTGATAGCAGGTTTTTCAAAGTAAGCGATGGTTCTGTGGCTGATGGATATCCTGCCATAGCTACTTCATTTTTCTGGCTCCTATCTTCTGCCCTGTATTTATTCTTTTATCTTTGCCTGTTGTCTTGCCCAAGTGTTGCTACCTGCCTTGCACGGATCTGTCAGTCCATTCTTTACAGCTCTTGCACCTGGCTGTCTTAAGAGTATCTGCTCCTGCCCTGCTTGCTTATGATGTACAGGCCTTTCTCCTAGTCCCATCTCTGTTGGATTATTTGCAGGTGTGAGCATTTCCTCCAATTCTCTGCTCCTTTCTACTGTTTCCAGTCTCTGTGTCCCAACAGCCCTTGTAGTTGCCAGCTTTCTCTGTCTGGTACTAAATTTCCTTGGCCCATTTTCAACCTTGGTGCTGCTGTCTCCTCTGGATGTGGTCTTCATTTCACCTCATAACTCTTGAGTCAAAGAAAACAGATCATAGTATATCTTCTCCTTAGATCTGCTATATTTTTCCCCTTCTGAAGTCCCTCTGGTTGTGACATTGTGAGTTGTGTGTGGGCTGTCACTTCTTAGGTTCAGGTGACATTGCCTGTCTTAGGTTGGTGGCTCCCTGTGCTCGGATGCAGCTCAGTGCCTGATAGGAGCAGACCCTCCATGTCTGCTGAGCTCTGTCATTTGCAGCTGGAAATTTTGCACCCTTAGCAGATGAGCTTAGATATTCCTGCCCCTGCAAATGCCTTTCCCTTGTGATTCTCTTTTATTTCCCCTTTGTGCATTTGTACAGGTGCCTGCAAGTGTGAATGATACAAAGAGACGGACATAAAATACAGATTCTTTCCATAGGGTGCAAGTATCTTCCTTTAATGTTTATAATTAAATTAGTTAATTTCTGTATATTTTAGCTCATAACAAAAGGATTTAAGTTCCTTAAACTGAAGTACTAAGGTCAGAGCTTCTGGCAAACCTATGGCAAATCTAGTGATTCCATGGTTACATGCCAAAAGTGATGGCAATTAAAGCTATTTTTAAATTGAGCTATATCTGTGTTGGATTATTACACAAAGGTTTATCCAAACTCCTGAAAACTGGGTCAGGTAGCAGGAGAACATAATTGCTTCTGTCTTCCTCTAAAGCTTGTAAGATTTTGTAACTTTTTCACTGGAAACCTGAAAATGCTGGTGTTTGAAGGGTTATTAACCATTCCTTTTACCGTGTCTGTATCTTATGCAAACTGTAATCCCCTCTTATCAAAGTGAACTGATTTGTGTAAGTTTAAGGCTAGGGTGGATTGCTCTCCAGCACAGTAAGAGCTAAACTCCCTTGCCAAACAAATAACAGGTCAGTTTATTTAGGAGACTAACAAGGTAGGTATCTTGTTAGAAATCCTAGAATAAGAGTCTCTTCTGTTGTCTCTAAGGGATTGGATTAAAACTTAAACTGGATATTACTTGTGAAAAATAACTGTCTGGGGTATACATCATTATTTTTCTTTGTTTCTACTTGATTAGCCCAATTCTGTTGATGAGTTCAAATAACCATTCTCCTGAGTAAACTCGCTTCTTTTTTAATGCCTGCTCTTATAGAGAACCAGTAATCTATTTCAAATAAATGATGTTATGCCACTGTGGGTAATTTGATCAGCAAAAGTGATGAAAAATGCTGTACAGTTCTTGAAAACATATTTAGGCTGTTGCTTAAGACATAACAAAAGAGGTTCTCTAGTTCTAATGTAAGTCTCTCTATGTAGCTTATGTAAGGTAGTAATGAACTCCCCTGTATATGCTTCTGGACCTTGGGGGTGTGGTTTTTTTTGTTTGCTTGTTTTTTGAAAAAAATACTTTCCATGGCTCTTGGTTTTCTTTGCTTGAGTGATGGTTGTACTGTTAAAATAGTGGATTTGAAATTTTACCTTCTGGACCCATTCTTTCTGAATGCACTGTCAAATTTTACCATTATTACCTGTAAATAAAATCCTCTTTGGGTCTGTTGTTAATAGAAGTGTAGCTTTTCTTGCAACCTCACTGTGACTTTTAAATTTTTTAATTTATTTTTCTTCCAGATATAAAGCCAGCCAATGTGTTCATTACAGCTACAGGAGTAGTAAAGCTGGGGGACCTTGGACTTGGTCGATTTTTCAGCTCCAAAACCACAGCTGCACATTCTTTAGGTGAGCTTTCTCTGAGGTATAGATGTTGGACAGGTAGAGTATTTTACACGGTGGAAATACTGTGCCCTCTCAGGAGGAAGAAGAAAAGGTTTAGGACCAGCTAAAGATATTATTAAGTAATAATAAAAATATTAAAGGTCAGCACCGTGGACAAATACAGAAACACTGTAACACTGAGGTATTACTTTCAGCATACCTTGGGTATTTTCCCTCCTCTGTTTGCATAATTTAGTGTACATTTCTACCTCTGAGTAAGTCTTTAAGACAATAGTGTTACCTAGAAATGTTAGGAAAAAATAAGGTGGTAATATGGATGCATTTTTAAAAAATTGACTTGAACTTTATTCAGTGTTGGGAGGAATCTTATAATTCTGTGTGCCTGCATGAGTAGCACTAATGACCTCTTGGTTACATGGCTTCAGAGGGCTCTCAGAGGAGCTTCCATTTTTTAAGGTTACATTTCTCAATGTTAGCTTAAGTAGTTGAGGGGAGGTCAGAATTAACAAAGAAGCAATTCACAGATAGCTTTTTTTCTATTTTTCGGTTTGGCAAGTTTTCTGAAATGGTCAGTTTATTCTTTGCTAGCACACAAAACTAGCAGTATTATCTCTGTCCAAACAACATTTTCATGTTATTTGCATCTTTTAAGTAACATGTGAATGCTAGGATGATTAAGAGGCCTTTAAAGAACAAAAGTTAAATATTTGGCATATATTTTAAGTTTAAAAGTAGGTAACAGATGAATGACAGAATCTAAGAGGATCTCTGTAGAAGAGGAAAAACCTTGTAAATAGAGTAACATCTTCTTTAAAGAGAAATGTAGGAAATAATATTCATAATAATGTTAAGTTGGGGTTTTTTAGACACAAAAACATTCTTTTCCCTCTCTGAAGTGTCTGTGTTTGGTGGTTGCTGTGAACTCAAGCCTGTTCATTGATTACATGTTTGTACCACGTTTGAGGTAGGAGTGATTCATGTGTTAATGGCCAGATATATAATATCTTGGATGGGAAACTTTTGATACTCCTTACTTCCCTGTCCTCCAAAAAGCCTTTGGTCACTCCTTTGTGCCTGCCAGTTTTTCCCATGTTTGGTGCAGACTGGCAAAGTCAAACCCATGAGTCACTGGTGAGGTGCTGATAGGAGCCCCAGATGCAGAGTGCAGCCCTGCATTAGCAGGAGACTGAGGAGAGGAGTGCAGGGCCCAGGCTGGAAATGGGCTGGGCTTCCACACTGAGGGTCACTCACATGTCACACTGAAGATCTGCTGCTCTCACAGGGGGGCACCCAAAGTGCTGCTGTTCCTGCTGCCTTTGGAAGCCAGTGGCCTTCTCTGGCAGCACTGTGGAGAGGCTGGGTTGGGTTCTTGCAGGTGGGCTGTGCTCCTGCCTGCAGATGGAAGGAGGCTGTGAAGAGGGAACTGGAAATTCTAATCTGAGGAGTTAGAGCACAGGAATAGGGCAGAGGTCAGCAGTGAGGGTGGGAGAGCAGACCTGCATTCTGAGGCACAAGCCAGGAAGTTGAAGAGGAGCAGACTGCCTCAACTCAGGATTATTTTGGCTCCTGGCAGGGGAATTGTTGTGAAGGCTGAGCTGGAAATTAAAAAAAGCTGAAGACTCTGCCAGATTTAAAAACAGTGTAATACCCCTGAGCCCTTTAAAGCTCATCTTTTACAGATCCAAGAATCATCCAGAGAGTGGGGAAGGAGGGGAGGATAGCATGGCAGCTTTGTTTCTTTTGTTGGTGGCTGTGTCTTGGTAGAGGAGTTGTTATTTTCTATTTTCTTTTTTCCCCGTCTCTTTTTTTCCCATTTCCCTCCTAATTATGGCCTAATGTAAGAATTCAGCCTAGAAAAAAGGTTTGTGTCAGCTGTTAACTTAGTCAGTGTCCTCTCTAGCCTTTCTTATTTGTCTTCACTAGCAGAGACCACTTCTTAAATTGATTTCTTCTGCAGTTTCTGATGCTGGTTTTCTTGAAATTTCTTTCAAAGTTGTATCTTTTTATGATTCCATAAACCTTTGGTGCACATAACCTAGTAAATTGCAAACATATGTGTAGCAATTTATACTTGTTTACAGGCTTTATAAAAATTTCAGTAGCAAACTAGATTCAGGCTTTCAGAGATAAAGAAATGTACTAAAATTTTAATTAGCTACAGCTTCTAACTGCTAATTATGAATAATACTGATTTAATTAGAATCTTTACTGATAGTCCATTTGAAACAAATGAAAAAATTGCACTGGACAGGGTTTTTTCATGTTCTTAACTCTTTCTATACAGCTTTATCAATAATTTACTGTTGTCATGCCTATATCTTTTTGGAAATGGAAAACATTTCTGCCAAAAGGGCAGAGGAAATGGAGGCATTTGTTATTGTTGATTTGATACAAACTTGACAAAATGTCTTGTTTTCAGAAGACTTTATATTAGAAAGGGGAATATGATCCAACAAAGACTTCCTACTCCTTTCCCTACAGCTCTGTTAGGGTTTTCTTGCTGCTCTTGTTTTAATGGCTCAATGCCAGGCCTTATGCTCTCTGGTGAAATGGCAGTTCTAAGGCCAGCTCATGGATATGTGTTTTTTTTCTTTGTTAGCCATTCAGTGGATGTAAATATAAGTCTTTTCATATTTCAGTTACAAAAAGAATCACTTGATCTCTGTGGTGTGGCTGTGCTGTGAGGCTGCAGTGTGCTGTCCAGGCAGGCACTGCTACCAGCACAGGGATCCCTTCTTACAGGGCAAAGGAGCAGATCTGCAATCTTCTTAAAATGCTCAAATGTAGAGAATCATCTGCATGGAATTCTGGTCTTCTGTGTTTTGACAATTTCTGTCATTTCTGTGATACTGCTGTCCCCAGCACAGCCTATGTTATGTGAGGGGTTTGACTATAAACTCACTCAGGTTCTGGAGAATAAAATACCTTGTGAAAATGTGTGCAGATATTCTCCTCTCCTCTCCCATATGGGTCTCTAATGCAGTAGAGGGTGTGCTGAGGTGGTGGTTTGCAGCACCATTCTGTGAATAGAATAAATTTCACTGAGATACCCAACCATACTCAGAACCTGCACCCTCAGTGTACAGTAATGCTGGCAGGGAAATCTGCAGCTGAGTCACTGCAGTCATCAAGGAAGCTGTGTTAAAATAGCTCCTGTATTTTATGAACAGAAACATGAGATCTCTTACAGTAGTTTGAAAGCTGAAGAGAAATGATTGTGTTGTTACAGAATAACTCAAGATATTTATAGATTGACTTCTGTAGAAGGACTGCACATTGTGGGCTAGGTTGGAGAGTTACTTTGGATAAGTATTTTGCAGTATTTTGACTTAGACATTTCCTATAGCTATATTAAATAAGTCCAAAACCCTGAACATTATAGAACCAGTAGGGTTGGAAAGGACCTCTAAGCTGCTGGTTTGTGATGTGGTTTGTCTGTCTTAAGCATCCACATTCATCTTGTTAAGCATGTTGTATTGAACTCTATATTACAGAATTGCTGTGGTCTTATGGACACTGAGTCATTGACAGTTTATGTCTTTTGGTTACTGAAATTTGGCTTATTTAGCCCCCTTCCTGAATTCTGATAGCCATGTATGCCAGTGCATGAAATATCAGTAATGGTTATGTGGCCATTTTTAAAACTATGGTCTGTTAAACCTGTCCTGAATAAACCACTGCATTGTTTTGTATAAGTAGATTTAACATTTACCAGGCACATTTTTCTCCCAGCCTAAAAGTTCTTGATAGCTTTTAGAGCTAGTAACTATTTCAGAACTTAGTATATTTCATTCCACTCCTTGATGCACTTGTTTAACTTTACTCAGATGCATTGTGAGTTGTACATTTATCCAGGTAGTAAGATGGACTGTTGATATCATAACTCTCTTTTATGTAATAATTCTTTGCCTCTGATCCTTCAGATCAGCTCCCTGCTCAATATTAACTCCAATTTCATTATGTCTATTCCCTGTGTCAGGAAGGGGAAGCTTGCATAAAGAACCAACACTTTGTGATCTGCAGCATCTTTAGAGGGAGGGAGCTCCAGAGCAGCAGCAGATCCTGAGGAGACACTGTATTTGACACAGACCATTTTCAAGGAGTTTACTGTTCAGACTTGCTGGTTATCACAGGTCTGCAAATGCAGCAAGCAAACCACTGAAGTTACTGATTTTGTTCTTAAAAATGCAGGCACCTCAATGATTTAGCTCATTTTCTTGTATTATCCCACTTCTGTGTCTTCAGATGAGTAAAGAAATTGAAGAAGTTGCATATCTCTATACTACTGGAATGCTGTATTTCACTTAATAGTAAAAAAATATCCTGGAAGGAAATAAAACATAGAATCACACTGGTAGTTGCTTACCAGCAGCGCAGCTATGTCCTGAGAGTGCTCACTGTGCTAAAAGGATCATTGCAATGCTTTCAGTAGTTCCTGAATGTCAGAATAATGAATCTTTAGTGTCATGTTCTGTTAAAAACAGGTTACAAGTAGTAATGATGTCTGAATCTTCAGTTTGTTTGTGTGATTCCATGAGTAAAAGAACTAATTTCAATTCCTCTCACTAGTTGGCCATTGGGGGCTGCAGGTTCTATTGCAGTGGAGGTGTTACACTAGGCTAAACGCTGTAAAATGGGAACATTTGTTCTTGCTTTTCACTATCATCAATCTTTCACGGTCATATCAGACCCCTAATGTATCAGCAGGCTTCCCAGAGCTACTGGTTAAAATTACCTTTGCTTTTGGTAGACTATGAACCTTCAAACCTCAGTGTTTTCAGCTGCCCCCTGTGGATTCTGTGAAGCCTCTTTCTGGCACATTACTCACTGCCAGCCACTTGTGTGATACCTCAGAGCAGCAGAGGCACTGCTGCTGCAGCCAGTGAGCAAACACATCACTATTAAACTTATTTCTGTTGTTAGATGAATTCTGCCAACAAAGCATCAGAATTTACTAAACCAGTGCTTTAAATAATGGATACAAAATGCAGCTGAAATTTTTCAGACGTGTCCAAGCTCACTAGTTGTTGGGGTGTTAAAAAAAAATTGAAGAGGGAAATAAAACAGTAAGATAATAAAAATATGAAACCTGTGTCATTCCAAATGCTTAGTTGCAGTTCTAATCTGAAGATATCTGTCATTAAGTGCCCATTAAAATACTAATATTGATACATTAGAAAACAGAGTTGCTTCTGGATATTTTGGTAGTTATTTTGGCATTGTGGTCTACCCATCTGCCTGTCTATTGTTTTACAGGGAAAAGACCATTCTCTGTTGTGGGTGGATGCAAACATCCTGAGAGAGTAAATGTTTCCCACACTACGCTCTTGAGTTGCCTTTCCCCAGCCTTTCTCCTTTTAAGCTGTTACCATTGTTAGTTCAGAGGTGCATGGAGTGCTCAGCCCAGTGCTGAGGGACAGGGGCTCTGCCACTCTCAGCTTTCCCAGAGCTGGAAACCTCCCCCAGCATGTTTAGAGGGCTAAAACCATTGGAGGATACCACATGGGGACCTCTGTCTTTGCCTGTCTGTTACAGAAGCAGTTTATGTGGGTTTTCAACTTTGTTTGCCAAGGAGCAGATCAGGTGAAATGATGGGTTTCGGCAGCAGTGCCTGACCTGAGATAGGTGGTTCTGGGTTTCCCTATCTGAGCTGGGCCCTTCAGGTAGGAAAGTCATTCTCCCTCCTCCTTACTTCCTTAAGACATAGTTTGACATGCAGCATTTCTTAAAGGCAGGGCACATTGTCAAAACAAACCCCTTAACTTTTGGAAATTATTAGAGTAAAATTATCTATCTGATTGCTTAAAGCTATTTAACCTGATTATTCAGATATAGAAATACTTATATATTCACTGTATCTGTGTCTTCAGTTTCATACAGAGATCAATTCTGAATTAGCCTTGTCTGTTTAAAAGAGCAGAAGTGAAACCAGATCCTTGTGTTACAATACTATGTGAGGGTCATACCACAAAGAACAAAAATGAAAGATTGCTGATTTTAATCACTGATGGTGTTGCAAGATGTTTGGTTTCAAAATCAAATCAACTTGAATTGACAGAAATCAGCTGGTTTTCATCATCAGGATTCAGTGCTTAAGAAAATATTCCAAAAAAATCAAAATAAAAATCTGTATAGATCTGTGCCTTTTTTTGCTGCTAGGCAGTCATTTTGGTGGATACAGGGAGAAAGTTCAGAAACAATGCACTAAAATTGCCATTACCATTGTTTTCCATAACTTCTTATTGCTCTGTCATACATGAAACCATCACTCAGCTACTTCATTGTAATAACATTTTTATAGAGCTGAAACATCTCTCAGTATTTCTCTGTTCCAAGTAACTTGTGACACAGATGGGTAGGGTTTGATTAAAATCAAGGGGAGAGATGTTCCAGAGTATCCAACATAAATTTACTCTGGGACAGTCCTAATAAATGCTGCTTTTCAAGAGCAGACATATCCAGAACCCACAGCTCTGAAGCAGGATTAAGCTGGGACAGGCACAGGTTTGGGAGCTGCAAAGCCCTTGTGGAATTTCCTGCTCCAGCTGGTGGCTGAGTTGCACTTAGGAACCTCAGCTTCTGCTGGGCTTGTTTTCCTGCCCTCATCTCTGAAGGGCCTGAATCTCAGGCTCAGCTTTAATTTCAGCCTGTGTTTTTTAGTTCCAGAACCAGCTTTTTCAGATTTATATATTCTCAAAGGAAGAGCAGAACTCGTGAAACAAAAAATTCAGCCCATGTCAGAGAACTTCTAGTGTTGTTTCTAGCCAGAGCCATAACAGTTTGGAGAAGTAGCAGGGGTGTGTGTGTGTGTCTATGTGTGTGTGTGTGTGTGTAGTACCTGCTCTTGGTTCTCTTCAGGGGAAAGAAATTACTTATGAGGTTCCTTAAAAGCAAAATTTGGAAGTGTTCTACAACTGCAAAGCTCTGGTAATGAGCAGTGAAAATAAAGCTGCATTGGATGAAATAGATAGATACCGATTTGTGTATTTTTGTCAAACTGAAGTATCCGAAGTATGAGGTGAAGTTTTAAGTGTAGCAAAATGAGAAAGATGAAAAATATTCTTTTACTGGGAAAACAGTAATTTAACTACTGCATAACAACAGAAATTTTCATTCTGAAATACTTGTGGTTTTTTGCAGTTGGTACACCTTATTATATGTCTCCAGAGAGAATACATGAAAATGGTTACAACTTCAAGTCTGACATCTGGTCTCTAGGCTGTCTGCTCTATGAGGTAATGCTGATACACACAGTGAACTTACTAACACTCTTGCACTTCCCCCTTCCTCTGCCCTCCTCCCCTTACATAACTTAAGCATGTGAAATACTTTTATTTGTGTTTTACCTGAACTTGCTTTAAAATGGGCTTCCTACAAAGCTTTTACTGCAATTTTTTGAAGATTGGGTGTGACTGAAGGATTAGTAAATGGATAATAGCAAGCACATGTAAAATTGTTCTAGGTGTTTTCATGGCCTATGATGGTTATATGGTTTTGTTAATAAATGCATTGAGAAGTAGTAGGACTGATTTGAATATGTAAGTAATACTTTCAAAAACTGCAATATAGATACTTTAATACAAATTTCTTATTTTTCTAATGACTTTAAACCTAAGTAAAATGATGAAAAAAATTTACTGTACCAACTGCTACTAGCTTGGATGAATTCTCAGTTTAACAACTGCTGCACACACATGTAACTTTTCTGTTATTCTCCTGTGATGGCTAAACTGCAGTTGTTTAGTTTCTCTGTTGGTACAGTTGAGATTGGTAGGTGACACATAATTTTAAATACTTCTATATTTTGAGAAAATAAAGGTACAGGGCTCATTGAAATTGAGGCAAGTGAAGGTATGAAGAACAGGTAGGCTTCTAAAACATATCTTCCAAGTTCTTTGCATATAATTTTCTGATTAGAAGAAGTAACATTTGTGTTGAATGATGCTGGGGGAAAAGTGGTTCCATCAGCACTGGCAGTGAAGTCTCCCCAGTCATGTTCCAGGTAGAAACAAATCTACTCAAGTCATTTTTTGTTTACCTACAAGCCACCTGCCTCAGTGGGTCAGCAGAACTCATTTAACACACACTCAGCAGTATCAGCACCTCCTTGTTTATTTTAGGACTGTGTAGAAGACACTGGCAGCCTGTTGAGGTTTGGATGTTGCTGCCAGGTGAATCATCTCCAGTAATATTTGTTTACTTTCTATCACTGACATGTTGCTTTGAATATTAAAAGGATGAAAAGCTATGCTGCAGGTCTGCAGCTTACAGATGTTTGTATAGCTGTTGCTTTAAATATTGGGGATCATTCAAGGAAGGAAGTCCAGCTGCTGGCAGCTACCTAGAAGTTTGAATCCTGAACTAAAACTTAATCCTGTATTGGGATTCCTCAATACCAACCATAGGAGCAGCCTTGAATTTCAGTGCTCTGCTTTGTACACTTGTGCAAGCCCTAAGGTAGATGAGCATTTTTCAGTATTACTATTTCTTTGCCTCTGGTTGGTTTACTTGAGGATTCTTTAAAATCTGGAAATAAACAAATAAAACCTTTGAATTACTGTTATGTAAAACCCCCACAGTTTAAGGTTAATTTTTCTTTTATGTTATATGAAATTAAATTGCTGGATTTAAATCAATATTACTTTTCTAAAGAATTTTTTAAGCTTGCTGCCTTAATGCTGGTAGACTATATTAAACACCTATGTGAATATTACATTTTTCTTTGATGTGGTGGATAATCCCAAAATACCTAAATAACTTAGTTCCATTGATTAACTCAGCATCTTGAAACACCATTCTCCTTTGATTTTAGGGGTTTTACCAGGGTGCTATTTAAGCTGATATGGGTAGTGTTTGTTTTCTTTATTGCAAGAATAAAATAATTATTAAGACCCTTTTTGTTGATATGTAGCTACAGTATTGGCCATTATCTTCAACTATAGCTTTTAATTTCTTTTAGAAGTGCATTTAGTTGATTCTGCAACATACCAGATATTTGTGGTGGGTTTTCTTGTTTTGTTTTGCAAGTTTATCTTGAGAATTTATCTCTAATTTTGAAATTTCAGTTATAGCAAATTCAAAATATATGCTCAGAATTTTTCTGACTTAGTGTTTTTTCTTAATTATTGGAAGGTGGTTTCTTAAAGTTCTTCAAGACTTGTGTGGACTAAATGGTGTTTTTTTAATCTGTGCACTTTTGTGCTGTCTTTTTATGATTTGTCTATTGCCTGCATTTTAGCATGTTTATTGTGTTGATTTCATGGTGATGTGTGTTCATATGTACTCTGGATTGTCTCCAGCTTAATTGGAAAAAAGCTATGGCAAGTTTATCACATTTCAGTAAATGCCTAATTGCCACTAAACTCTTCAGTTACATTTTAATCTAGGTTTAAACTAACTTTTTTTAAAAAATTATTTCTCGTGTATATAACAATCTATTATTCAATGCTAACTGTGTGGCCAATAAGATTTTGCAGAAGTATGTTTTAAAGTCTGAATTTTTTAGAGCCCCAGGTATTTCTGTAACCTCAAAAACACTACCAGTGGAGTTTTAATTGATATGCAACAAAGTAGACTTTACTAATTAAAATCAAGATGCTGTGCTTTTGCTACATGGACCTTTACATGGAAAAGTAGGTCTTACACATTTCCTTTTATTGTTCATCGTAGCAATTGCATCCTTACAGGGTTGTAGGTTGGTGGCTTACAGTTCAAAAAAAAAAAAAAAAAAAAAAAGAAAGGGGGAAAAAAAAAGAGAGAGAGCGAGCTGCCACCAGCCCTGAAGACAGACAGTGGGCTTTCGTCCCTCAGACACCCCCAGAATACTAATCAGCAAAGTCAGACCCTGGAGGTCAGGGAGCAAGTCAATCATTCTAGCGATCGTCTCAGTGTGGAGGATCAAATTAGCCTGAAAAATTCAGCTGCTGGGAGGAGAGGGCGAGCAGCTGTCAGGGGCAGCAGCGAGATGCACTAATGAACCAGATGAATAGTGCAAAAGCTTGAAAATAAAAACAGGACAGTTGACATTTTTCATCTGTCAAAGCAGGAGATGCATGAAAATATAGTATTCCTGTTTTAACTCCTTAGGGGACTTTCAGAATTTTTTTAACACTCGGCAGCATTCAAACAAAAGTACTTTTTAATGAACACCTAGAGTATGAAAATGAGTATCTGTGAATTTATTTAGAATTTCTGCATGCGTACAAACCCTGCAGTTGATTTTTCTTTTTTTCTTTTTTTTTTTTCTTCTTTCCTTTTTTGGTCTTCAGCTTGCATTTTTAACATTCTTTTTAAGGTAAGAGACAATGTCATAAATACAAAAATAAACATTATCTTAGTAATACAGATTGGGAGGAGTGTAGGATGGAGCTGCAGCATAATAATTGTTTTGGGAGCTTTAAATTTTTTATTCTTAGTTGAAGGTAATATGAAAAAGTACTGAACTATTTGAGAGCAAATTAATGAGAGATCAAATAAATAGAAGGGAATTTTGCTAATTCCTTTCATACATTTCTTCCGGTGATATTGATGCTTAGACATGAAAGAGTTAAACTTCTATCTGGAAGACCACAAGACAGATGAGAGCCATTTTCAGCTTGTCCTGTCCCTGCTGAAGCTCACTGAGTAGCACAGCATGGACTAGCGTGTTTCACACACACTCTGCCTGTCTGGGGAATGTACACATTGTCCTTCCAAAATCAAACTTATTAGCACATGTAGAAAAGGGTGACTGACTTTGGGGCAGCTCTGCACTCAGAGCAGCATTCGTGCTGCTGCAGTTAAAAGATTTCTTAGGCTTGGAACAGAATGGAGAGATTTTAAATGAATTTTTAAATTTCTAATCCAGCTAGCCATAGCATTTGTTTCCATCTCAAATGTCAAGTTGTAACATTGTCTGGAAATAAAGGGTAGGTTTATTAATGCTGGTTTTAAGCTGATCAATTACATAAGTGCTCTGCAACAGATTTTCTTAGTTTTGTATTGTAATTGTAGATTATTGCCATAGGTGCTGCTTCTGTGCTGCTGATGGAAGTTTGGGTTGGTTTTTTTTTTAAAGTATTTTTGAATAACATCCTGAATTACGAAGATTTAGGATCTGAGATTTTGGAAGTATAGATGATAGTTTTTTCTTGCTTTCAAAACCCCCAATTACATTGAAGTCAAGTGTCATGGCTATGGGAGGTTACAAAATCTGCTACCATTATCTACTGTTACCTACACAATGCATTGCTTTAGGTTAGATAATGTTTTCCTCTAAGTTCCGTGTTTTCTTAGAAAAGGTCTTCCGAGGAAAAGTACAGGTTTGGATTTTTTTGGTGTCCCTTATGGTGCAAAGACCCTCCACTCTCAGTAATATTGTAAACCATTGAATTTCCCCTCATAGTCTATTAATAAAACCCCAACAGTGTGCAATTCAGATACTGCACTGTAAGGATGGTGACAGCTATGGTTGTATGACATAGAGTAAGTACATACAGTGGTTACAGGAATAGTTTTGGAACTTCTGTTTTCATTACTGCGGGGCTCCCTCTAAGCAGAGCATTGAGAGTCATTAAAGAATCACTTTTGATTTGTTACTATTACAGGTTTTATGGCAAAACAGCTTTACTTAAAAACGCAAAAGAAAACTGTACATTTTCTTTAAACAGATGGCTGCACTGCAGAGTCCCTTTTATGGTGATAAAATGAACTTGTACTCTCTGTGCAAGAAGATAGAACAGTGTGACTACCCACCTCTCCCTTCAGATCACTATTCAGAGGAAGTAAGTAATTTTCCTTTTCATGGGCTGGATCCCCAGTTTATGTAAGCTGGCACGCTTCCAGGGAAGTAAATGAACTTGTGTGATTTTATGTTATTTGCAGATTATGCCTATAAGTGTTTGCTTGTTGAACTCACTCAAATGTTGCTGTCAAAACAAGTCTCATGATTTATATTTGAGGGTATTAATGATGGAAACGTCACACTGTTAGATTCCTAATTTCATTGGGCTTCTTTGCGAGGATGACAGTGCTTTCCCAGAATGCACAATGATATGTTCCACATGCCAGGATGGGATAGAACTTTACATCTGTAGGGTGTTTTTCTAAAAACACAACTATACACCTTTATGTTGCACAGTAAATTAGTGCACTGGCCCTGTTCCTCTAGGGGCCTGCATTAAAATAGATATAATGTAACTCAGTAGTAAAAACAAATTGTTCAGGTCCCATTTGTTTGCATTATAAAGCTGGGATGTGCTGTTGGGTACAATTGAGCAGCAGTTCTTTTGCAAGGAGTGGTTCTTGACAAGACTAAGAGTAAATTTCAGAGAAATACAGGCAGACATAATATAATTGAATTTGAACAATATACTCCTGCAAATCTCAGCAGTGTTTATATTAAGCTGAGAGCTAACAGTTCTTACTGTCATTAGTGTATTTTAGGGGTAGTACTTGCTTTTATAAGCTCTAAAATGAAAAGAAACCAAACAAAATAAATATTTTTCTTAGTGTAACAAAATGAAAAAATATAAATGCTTGCTTGTTAATATTCTGAGATGCCAGTTTTGAAATACTTTCCCACTTTGAAAAGAACAGGGCAAACTGATAGAAGCTGTAAAGCAAAGAACAGTTATTAGTAACCAGTTCTAACTGAATTCAGACTACATGAATTAAAGATTACTTTGAAAACCCAAATAAACACAAGCACTGAAATACTTTTAATAAACAGAAAGCGTTATACAATTTATAGAGTAGGGGTTGTAATTCTGAACCTTAAATTTTCTTGCATTCACAGACAGTGATTGGACTATTAATAAAAGATTACTGCTCAGTGTTTTGTTTTGTATTTATAGTGACAATTTTCCCCTTTTATGAAACCAACTGGACTTAAAAAGAGAATTTGATGATGTTACAAAGGATGAAATAATGATCTATTGTGTAATTTATACACTCTAGCTCTTTGTGGGTTTGCCGATTAGTCATTTTACCTTGGCCATTTTTAATTATTATTTATTGTAGACTCTGAATATGGCAGTTCATCTAACCAACTTCAGAACTGGAGGCCTGGAAATACAGTAGGGTGTGAACAATAATGCAAAATGATAGCGAGAATGTCAGGGGCCGTTCTTTGTTGTGTCATTCATGCTGTCTTCCTTTTTCCATGAAGCACATGAATATTTCACATATCTGCATCCTCATCCTCTATTCTTCTTGACTAATTTTCAGACTGTCTGAATTTGCATTTCACATGGTAGCTGATTAGGAGATGCCGAATGCAGCAGCGAAGCCTCAGCAGGCGGTTTCCATGGTGACCTTCAGCAGGATTTTAATGATGATACCACTAGTGGTTCGTTGAAGTTGGCCTGCCTGCAAGGCTACTTTGCTGCAGCTAAGTGTGAAGTGGGAGATGTGGATTACTAGCCAAGGGGCAAATATCAAAGTCTGGCCCAGATAGAAGGTCTTAGAGTTTGGGTGGGGAGAGAGGTTCCAGCTTTTCCTTACTTCTGTATAGGTTTTTTGTTTTGCAAACATATGCAAAGCACAACATGTTACTTTCTATTTATTTCAAAGGAGACATGTACTTCTGCACCTTGGATAAGGCAGTTATCTGCAAAATACATGTAAGTTATTCTTAATGAGAGAATCAGAGCTATCATTGGTATTAAGTTAGGTAAGAAAACAATTTCTTAAAAGAAGCTATCAGTTATGGAAACTGTCATGGGAATATTTTTCATGTTCTGCTATGAAGACTTGTGTCTTCACTAAGGTACCTGGAAAACATACATTTATTACCTATTGCACTATTAAAGCATTTTGAACTTGTATGAAAAATACTGTGCTGGCATGAACCGTAAAAAAGAGAAACAAACAAGTGTGATCTGTCATATTAGAATTCTGTGCTAAATGTTTCACCTGTACTGGAAATACAGATGTCAGACCTTTAAATTGGTGAGAAAGATATTCAGTGAGCAGTTAAGATCAGGGATCACTGAATATTAAAACCCATTTAATTTTTTATGAAAAAGATTTCTCTGAAATAAAAACTTCACTGAATGGATCTCTGCATCCTCTAATACAGAAGTGTAAATACTTTCATTATGAATTATAACACAAACACTTTTTCAATTAACTTTTTGTAAGTAGATTTTTAGTGAGTTTTAAGGTGTGACATTTTTTCTAAGTTTTGAAACCTCTGTAAGAGTAATGTGTTTGTAATTGTGTCACATCTGTGTCATCAGGAAAGAGTGTGACAGAAATACGTACCATTAAGTGGACAGGTGGGTAATGTTTTTAAAAACCTTTGATTAGAAATCCTAATAGTCCGAGATTTATTTTCACGATGCATTACTTCAGTGGTAGATACAAACCAAGATTTTCAGATGCTTAATGACTTTGGATATCTCAATTTTTTAATATCCCTTAAAAACATTGGGTATTCAGAGCCAGTACTCAGCATTTACTGAAAGCTGTTCTGCTTTTGGGAATTCAAAGCTGGGCCTCCCTTGCCACCTCCAATCAATACTCTTAAAATCTTGTCAGCTAATATTAGTATCACATTGCTTTCATGATCAAGTTTTAAAATCTTCCCTTTGATTGAGGTGCATTTCTTCTAAAGTCCATTGCCAACCTCCTACCCAGATGTGAAAGCAGAAGGAGCCAGCAGGTCCACAATGTTAGTGTTAGCTGCCAGCAGGTCTTGAGAAAAGCACTCAGAAAAAGGCTTTGAGAATGTTTTATTCAGAGCAAGAATGGTGTTGTGTGTGGTTTTTTTATCCAAACTTCCCTATATGAAAATTTCTCTATTTCAGCTGGCTAACAATGGAAAGTTCTTGCCTGTCATATTTCTGTCTTTCCTCACTCCTTCTGACTTGAGTGATAATTATTTATTTCATAGCTGAGAAACCTGCTAGAGTTAAAGGAAGTGTGTCCCACTGCTCCAGTGTCAGGCTAAGCTCCAGGCTAAAGCCAGTCACTGTGCTAAGTGCACAGAGGAGGTTAAGAACAATAAGCAGACAAAGAAGTTTGCAGCTTGGGGAGGCAACAGGAGGTCCCTCTGGCTCAGTCTGCTCTGCCTCTTGGCCAGTCTGTGCCAGGTAGTAAAAAATCACTTCTATCTCTAATGATAGTCTGATTTTAGACTCCCAGTGCCTCTTCCTGTGTCATTGGTGAGCTTTTCTGATACATTGGAAATTTTATTAGTACTAGAGGGGCTGACAGATGGATTTCAGGTTTATTGAAATGGATATTCCTGTAGGAGTAAAGGATCAGTGCTATAACCAGTGCTATCCAGTGTCCCAGTTTCACTCCTGAAAGCTGTGTTCCCATGTAATTTTTCATCCTGTATAGCAGAAGTAATTCACCTTCTTTCAAGGGTTTGCTGTTCAGTTACAATGCTCAAAAGAGCTCAAGGATTTTGAAATTACTTGGGAATCTGCACTATTGTTGGGCAGTGTCCCAGGCATGGTCAGCTCAGCATTCCTGCCTTACCAGTGAGATTCTGGACCTGCCAAGGGAAGAGGGGCATAGAGATACTGCAGTAATTTTAGTAACTGCCATTTTAAAGAGGTCTGTGACAAGGCTCCTCAAGTGACCAACAGGTAAATTTCTTGAAGATCTATTTGTGCTGCTCTGCATACAGTAAAGTATTGATAAACAGCTAGAAAAAACAGGAGAAAAACCACTCTGCTTCCCCTCTGATGTTGGCTTTGTGGGTTTTAACCCTTCCAGGTCCTTTATGAAGACTGTTCACTATATGCAGCTATGTTGAACAGATGGAAGTTTTCAAAGAGAAAGAGAAATGTATACATTCAGGATTAGATGTATTTTGCAGATAAATTATACCTGTGTTCTCTTCACAAAATGTTTGCTTATTTAACTCTTATTTCAGGCTTGATGGTGTTGGATGTTCTTCAGTCTTTCCTGTTTCTGTGCAGGCTGTCTGAGGTGTTGCATGGCAAGCTGCTCATCTCTGCTTACACTCTGCCTCCTGCTTACCCTGTGTCCCACCTGCGTCTTCTGCAGGAGATTGTTTGGCTTGCATGTTTGTATTACATGCTGGCAATTAGTATTTCTTACAGTAGCTAATGATTTCGAGTATTCTGTTCTTCAAATGTTTGGGAGTTATTGCAGGCTAATAGTTTTTATTGCCACTGGCACTGTATTTTATTTATTGACTGCCAGAAGCAATATGATGGCTTTTATAACTCCATCAGTCATAATATACTTAATGTATTTAAAATGCAAATAGCAAGTCTGTTACAGATTATTTTGATTTAATATTTCTTTTCAATCTGCTAATCTGACCACTGTCTTCAGAACTAGCTCATTTTTAATATTAAGCTCTTCTTGCTAAAGAATGGGATGTCTAATGACATAGATTTTATACTGTTGAATACAAAAAATCTGTACATTATGTACAGTTTATCTGCAAGGGCTAATGGACAAAGCTTTACAGAGTGATATGTGGTGCTTCTTCCTTAACTTCAGGAATTCCTATTCCTGTGCATTTAAATTAATCTTCAGAAAAGTGAAAGGAGTATAATTATAATTTAAAATCCTTCTTGTTCTTTTTCTAAAAAAGCAGGAAGGAAACTCTCCAATGGCAGGTTTAAAAAGGCAGCCTATGTTACTTTTGAATAATAAGGGTGATGAGGTTGCTCTGTGTTAGTTGCAATAATTAAAGATGTTTTTTCAATAAACTTACCTAGTAGTACTGGCTGGGAGACCAAACTAAATTTGCTATATTGTCATAGAAGACTGGATTACAATGTGTTTGGAGTGTCCTCCTCCCCCTCCCTCCCCAATGTTATAAGGAGGTCCAGGAGGATTTGGCAAAGCTACTTAAAAGCATAAAGGAAACTCTTCAGAGTTGGTTAAATTGTTATTGCAAAGCACTGTGAACATTTTAGTAAGTCAGTATGAAAGAGGTACGTTCCACATTAAAACATGCTTAGGAGATGCACACAATTTAAAATAGATGCCCTATCAGAAGGTTATCCATACAATATATTAAGTTCTAATGTCATAAATTTTTAGGCATATCAGTGAAGGGAGAAAAACCTGAAAACGTCCTGACAGTTTGTGAAGGGAATGCAAAGTATGGAGGTGGTGTGGAACTTCTTTTGGGTTGCTTATGCTGAATATGTCTGTTAAAAATACCCAAAAGGTTATGGTGCTTCTGGAAACATGGAATTTTCTGGTCATAGTGATTTGTTTATTCTCAGATAGAGCCTTTTGGGAATATTTGTTAATTCTGTGCTTCTTTACATAAAGACCACTATAAACAATATAATCCTAAGGATATGTATCAGGATGTAGCCCAAAGCTTATTTATTCCAATATCATGTCTGCAGCAGTGGACTAGTGGAGTAACAGGGCCAGGATAATACGGTACTTGCCCAAAATACTTTCTCAGCTTCCAGTTTTATATTCAGATGTTTCCTCAAGGGTGGAGTCCTTGTAACAGGTAGCCCTCAGTGGGTTTAATTTGTTCAGTAGCTGAATTGAATGTGTGTGTATTGGTAGCCTCTGGCAGCAGGAGGTTCTGGGGGTTAACTGTGTGTTAGATGGAGCACCACTGCCTTTTGTTTGTTGGGCCCTGTCAGGCAGAAATGCCATTTATTGCTGGCTAGCTCCTGTATGGGGACCGACTGAGCAAAGCAGGGCTCGTTTACCTGTGCTCTGTGCTCCTTTCAGTCTTCTGGGCTTTGCAGGCACAGCCCTTCAGAAACACGGGGAATTTCCTGTAAATCATGTGGGACTGGTCTAAATGCATGTCTAAAGTTGTATGTTGAAAGGATTAGAACTTGAATTTGCACCTCAGTTTTTCTGGCCAGCAGTGCACAATGCAGAAATCAGGGGAGCGCGTTGCGTGCGCGTTTGCATAAGGCAGCGTGTGAGCGGCGAGGGAGGGCTGCCCGTGTGCTTGTGCAGAATCGCCTCTTGCCTCCTTTTGGCCAGTTCTCTTCATTTGAATTTGATCATGCACAAATCCTGCTTGTAAGAAGGCCAACACTCCTGTCATGTTCTCTCCCTCTCGTAGCTGCGACAATTAGTTAATATGTGCATCAACCCGGATCCGGAGAAGCGCCCAGACATCACCTACGTGTACGATGTAGCGAAGCGCATGCACGCACACACCGCCAGCAGCTGAACTGCCTGCGAGCCCCGAAAGGAGCAGCAAGAACCAAGTGCTTGCAATAAATCATCCCACCTCCCCGTGTGTGTCACACAAATGTAATTATTTGAAGCTTACTGTTGTGCTTTGAATTGTAAACCAATTTATATACAAGCTTTGTTGTTTTCTGTTCATTTCTTGGGTTTGTATTTTTTATTAACTTGCAGTCGTACAACAGGTTTAAATATGTAAAGTGTAATTTTAAGATGCTGTGAACCGCTGTTTCCATGTTAGTGGGTTCAAGTGTACTTTCTGTAATAACAAAATTGTATTCAGTTGGGCCTCAGTTCTAAAACACAGTTGCACTTTTGCACATGATACAGATATTAGGCTTATTATCGAGAAGCAAAATGTCTGAATCTCTCACCTTTTTAGTAATTTATGGAAAGTATGAATCAGCACAGTTAACTTTATTTTAATCTTTGTTCCAAGAGGAACATAATTACTACAGGAGCTTATTGTATTTTATATTGAATTGTAGTTTGCAGTTCCTGCTGTAAGAGTAGACAAGGAATAGAATTAGTTCTCTGCTTGCCAAATGCAATGGAAAAATAATTTCAGGAAAAATTGTCATGCTGAAATTTTTGTAATGTCCCCTTTTGTTTTGTTAGTCTCTCTTAATACACAAAACATTTGTTGGAGGTTTTCTGGGAAAATTTAAGGTGTTGATTCAGCAATCGGGTCCTTTTCAATAGACTTGTGCAGCACTGCCCTGGGGCAATGGGAGTCTGCATAGTTCAGCCTTAAAAACATGCAGATGCTTCTTGTAGCCAATAGGGTTCTTTTGTGGCTGTCCTTTGAGCAGGTCTGATTAAAAGATATGTGATCTTTAAGTTACAACTTCCCAGCTGTTTGTGTATATGTCACTGTTTGTAGATTTTTGTGTTTGAAATAATTTGAATTACCTTAAAATATATTTAAATTTTAATTTTTTTTCCTAAATACTGAAATGTTTTGGCAAAGATATAATAGTCTAGTATAACACAAAATGTATTCTACATAAATATATGATCTTTGTATACTATATCTTGAGACTTTAGTTTTATATTTAGCAGAAGTAGATTATAGCTTTATGTTTAAGAGAATGTTGCCACGCCTTAATTTGGAAAATAATTATATATGCAAACTATCTTACAGATACTTTATTAGTTTAAAAGGAGATGCTGAATATTTTTGTTAGACCTTAGTGCCTTTTGGGGTATGCTTGTATAATATTTTCATTGTTAAGGAAGGAATGTGTCTTGTTTTTAAATGTGGTAAAAATGGAGAGTGAAATGAAATTCCTTGAGTTTCAAGACTGAACTTTTTTTACTGAACTGTCAAAATGTAATTTTTATCACTGATAGCAGCTAGGGAGCTGTTAGTGTCAGTTAAGTCTTTTTCTTTATGTGGGTAAAAAGTTCAGAAAAAGCAGAAGTATGTACATACATAAATAGGTTCTAGATGCGGTCACATCCCTCATTCCCAGATTATTTTTTTTCCTAGTTTGTTTCTCTGTGCAGCTGTTATTTTTATTTGATATAACACTCAAAGAATAAAAAAGCATTTGTGGAGTTTGTGTTCAAGGGAGGGGTCAGGGTTGTTTTTGGTTTTATATTTTTTTAAAACTACAAATACTATGAAAATTGTGTTTGGAAAAAAAGAAGGGGGGTGGCGTTTTTAGATGGTATGTGCCAGATCATCAGCTTATCTTAATATATATATTTTTATTTTTTGGTTCCAGGTTTTGTAGGACAAATTGTATGAAACTGTAGTTTTATTTCTCACTTCTGTGTGCACCTAACCTTATAGAACTTCAGTGGAACAGTTTGTTGGAAAGAAGTATTTGAGAAATTTTGGTTTATGTTTAGCAACCTCTAGATTTGTTTTCATTTATTAAATGGTTATATAATTTAAAACATGATGATTATGTTCTGTAACAATGTTTCACAAGTCATAGAACAAAATGCTTTGTATTGAAACAAGCAGCACAATATTTGCTTGACTCCCAGAATTAGTTCTTACTATGCGCAAGAACTCAAATTTTTTTTTTTTCTGAAATGTGCTAGAACATTTAAAAATCGCCAAAAAGCCCCCAAATGCAATGCAGGCTGTTTGTATCTAATATTATGCATGAAGTATTGAACTTTTCCTGCCAGAAACTGCTGAAAGATATCCCTCCTCTGGAACGGTATGTTGAGTAAAAGAATGAGTTTTAAGAGTTAGCAAATGTGCATACTTAAGCATTTAATTTTTTTTAACAATGTGGAGGGTTTTTTTGTATTTATGATTAAATACTGTGCTGAGGAAAAGAAATAGTTGTTCCTGACTTAAAATCTGTGAAATGAATGGTGCACCTGACTTTGGTACCAAACTCTGTGATTAAAAAGCCAATGTGGGTTAATAGAACTGCTTACATAAGTGGGGATTGTAGAATCTCTCCCTGAAGTGAAATACCTGGTAACATGAAAATGATAAGTCTTGTTACAACACTCCAATGTATGCTATGTGCATATAAAGTATTTTCTTTTCTGAACCACCATCCTATTTTTCATATGTTGATGATAACATTTGGCACTATTTATTTTAAGCTATGGCATTATGTGTTTATATTCTTTATAGAAAAAATTTTACATTTCTACCCAAAATGTCTGACCAGCTCCTCCTTTTATTTCAGTAATGCTCCAGTATTAACTTGTGTCAGAAGTGAACTTTTTGTGCTTTGAATGACATTGCATAAAATCCCTTTGTCTCAAAAGCTCCCCTACTGTGCCGTAATCCAGTAGAAATAAAACATACAGATAATAAATGTAATGTAAAAATTATAGTGTTTCTATTATATTTTTTCAAACTTTTCTTTTTTAGAGATATATATGTTATAGTAGATGCTGCCTAATGTGTGGACAACTTACTGCTTCCAGTAGTTGATTCTAGATGAGATTTCTTGACTGTAACAAAAGTTAGTACACTAAAAAAAGATTCATTTTTTTATTATTTATAAAAGATTATCTAAAAATACTATATCAAATATGTTGTGTGTTTTAAACTGAAATTTTAAGCTAAATTTAAAATAATTTTTAATACTAAAATATGTAATAAAGCAAAAAATAACAAAGAGCTGCTGTTATGGCCTCAGTCCTGTCCAGTGAGCTCTTGTTAATATTTCAGCTGGTTTTTATGTAATTTCAGTAATTTTGAGTGAACCACATCTACACACATGAATAAACAGTAATCACTAGAGTAGATAGAAATGATGTGCTCAGCTCACTTTTTATTCTCTCTGCGTGTCACTGGTTTGGTAGCAGGGAATAATTTGGGTTTTCTCCCCTGTTTTGTTGCAGTCCTAATGATCCAGCTCCCAATTGTATGAGCAGGCAATAGAAGTGTGTTGTCTTTTTGTAATGAGCAGAAACTTTAAAAACATGCCAGTATAGCAGGAGATGAAATGCAGTATTAGAAGTGTCTGAGAAGGCTGGTGTTTTATTCATGCTCATGATTAAGAAAGCCGTAGAGTGAAATTCTTGACAGAGGCTTGGAAATGGAGAAGAACTTTTATGCCAGTGGTTCTCAGATAACTCTGAATGGGACCCAAAATTGCAGTGATGTTTGTTTGCAGCAATCTGTCTGTGTAACAGCAAAGATAAGAGATTAAGCAGTGTGGTGAGACTCTTAGGAGCTGAGTTGGAGTGTTGGTGAATGCTGCACTGGCTGTGTGAGCTTGTAGGAGCAGGAGGTGATGTGAGGGAGAGCCAGTGAAGGCCACCTGGTCTTGTTTTGTGAAGACATAAAGGTGCTGGATGGCAGAGGTCAAATCACTGGTATTTCATAAGTTTTAATAGTCTTTAATAGTCTTTATCTACTTCAACAGTCCAAATTTTCCCAACCCAGCCATATGTCCATATTATATAGCCAGTGGCAGTGTTGGCAGTGCCCTTTGGAATTTCTGATTTCTGGTTTGATCTGGGTGAGTAAATCTTTCTGACAAGGAGGGAAATAGAGGTGTGGACCCTGCTTGCTGGGGTGCTACTTACGTTTCTGAACATTACTCAAATATAGATGTTTAGAGTTGTTTTTTAAACTTTATTCCCTTCTCTGATGCTTTTTAAGAAGTGTTTTCCATTCATATTCATCGCTAAAGTTCTGTGACCCCTGGCTTCTGCTTTATTAGTCCTGTTGTCAGCCTTACCCTCTTCCTGGTTTGAAATCCTCTGTCTAATTTTCCTAGTGGTCATTAGTTTGCATCTTTCTTTGTGTGTTTGCTAAACTCAGCTCATTTCAGTGTTTTCAAATTTCATCCCTCCCATGGGCAAGGCCAGTTCCTTTCCCCTGATGAGTACTTTAATCCTTTGTTCTTCATTCTGTTTTTCCAGCCCAATGCCTGTGATTTCTAGTTTTAGATAGATTTTTCTTACTGCCTCAATCATTCCCATGACCTTGTCTTTGCTAAATACTGTTCACTTTATTATCTCTCATTTCTAAATTCCCTTTCTCTGATCACTACCTGCTCTCTTTCAGCTTATCTGTCTTTCTCTCTCCTCTACCCTGTCACTCACTCCTTTTGGGATCTCCAGTCTATTAACCTTTTTGACTCCTTCGTCTTCACTGCTGCCTCCTTCCTTCATTGGCCTCACTTCTTTTTACTCACTGGTCTTTATTTTTATCTCTGTCTGCTTCTCTGTACATGGTTTCTTTGGCTGCTTCTCACACTACCCTGTCTCCATTCCTCCCTCCAGACAATAATCTCTGGTAAGTTCTTAATTTCCATTCCAGCCTTTCTGAATATCTGAAAAGTGTGTCAGCACAACACAGCTTTGGACTCATCTTTGCCTTACCTGCTTCAATGCTCTTCCTAAATGGACTTTTAAACCCCTTTTATCTCACCTGCTTTTTCTTGTTGAGCTTGCTTGCAGATCTGCTGTTTATATTCATTCTCCATCCATTCTTGATACAAAATCTTCAGTCCTGACTTTGTTGCATGACAGGTTCCTTTCCAAAGTTGTTTTTATTCTCAGGATCTGTTTCTGAGCTGAGTTTCTCTGCCTCTCAACTTTGCAAGTTTGCCCCTTTTATTTCTGTATCTTTTATGCCTCTCATTCCTTTCACTGAATTCCTTCCTTCAGTAGCAACCAAGTTTCTCTTTTCTTCTGTCTTTAAGGGGGTGGCACCATCATCCTAACTGTTTCTGGTTTTTAATACTTGGTCCTTTATTTCTCTCTCTCCTCTGATTTCATGCACCTAAACACCCTCTCTCCTGTTTGTTTTTGGAATTTTTTAATGTTGCACTTCATTTGAATGCCCCAAAAATCCAGTGCTTCTCCCCCATAGTCAGGTTCTCCCATGGTTCTATCTCTGGATTATTCCTTTAGGATCCAGCCAGCCTCAGACCTGTTCAGATTCAAAGATCTAATTTTTATTTCTGACTCACTCTAGACTATTTTCTAACGTCCCTGACAATTTTACTTGCCCGTTTTCCAAGGCCACAACCTTTCTATCTCTGGCACTTCTCCCATGCCTGGGTATCAAATGTCTCAGTTAGATGTATCAGAATCCAGCCCTCTTCACTATCTGTTCTTTCTTACCTTTTATCTTCACTGATTTAACCTCTGTGTCATTTTGGCTTCTTTTCTGCCTTCAAAGTATCAAAATTGACAGGACTAAACTGTCATTGGGCTTTCACTGTTTTGTGTGCTGAAGAAGGAACTCCACCAAATTACTGCTTGTTTTGTGTTCTAAAGAGACTTGAATCCCACAAATCTGATTATTTCAGTACTGGAGAGTTGGAACAGATTGCTTCTCCAAGTATGTCAGAAGTCCTTGAATTTGGGCCTTCAGTTTTCTGTCATTTCAGATAAAGAGATTTTTCCCTTAATTGCTTTGTATTTACTGTGTGTAACTTTGTCTTGTTGCTGCACTTACAGCTAACAGTTGTTTTCCTGCTTCAGCAACTTGATTTCAGTGCTTTTAATTATTGCTTGAAATAAGAACGTGCCTCAGAGCTTCCCTGGCTGTGCCCAGAGTTGGGCTCAAGGCTCCTCTCTTGCTGTGCCCCCAGACCCTCCAGGTGCAGGAGTGAGCTCGGTGCTCTGCTGCTCCTCTACCCACGCTGCCCTAACACAAAGGCAAACCAAAGCTGCCTCTCTGACGGCTGCATGGTTTTCTGTGGGGGTACATGGTCTGACTTCACAATTTATCAGTCTTTCAGAGGTGGGGGATTGTGTGTTTGCAGAGATTCACTGTTGGTTAAATTGTCTGGCCTTTGACTGCTTATAATTATCCTTAGATATGTTGAGATTGAGAAGCTAAAATCTCTGTAAAACTGAAAAGTTTTCTGTTTTGGAATTGGGGATTGTAGAGCTGGATGTTACATTTCCTGTGGGTATACACACATTTGTTGACTTTTTATTTACACCAGGGTAATTATCTTCTTTTAGAGGATCAGTTGTTTGCTGGCACAAAAAAAAAATTTCTAGTACTTTTCAGGTTTTATATTTATTCCTTGTTGCCTGCCTGTATCACATTGTGCAGTTAGTTCTTCTGCAGCTGCCTTAGTGGTGGGTGTTTGCCTTAGTTCTTTTGACAGAATTGACAGAAAATTGCAATTAGACAATTTCCAATTCAAAATAGCAAATTGAGTCCTTCCTGGTAGTTCCACTTGCTTTTCATTTAAACCCTAGCAATAGATAGAGGTCTCAGCCAGGAAGAGAAATGCTCCCCAGGATAAAACAGATGTTCTGGGATTCCTTACTTCCTTTCCAGCTCCCAGTCCCTGTTTCTCTGGCTTCCCTGGGATACTTGCAGGGAATATGACATTGCCAGTGTATGAAGGGCAATAGAAACTTTCTCAGTGTGGACAGGAAATCTCCCAGTTGAAAATGACTAGGAATATATTTGGTATTGTTATACAGCTGATAATTGCAGATGTGTAAAGAGCAATTTAAAAAGTCTGTGTTTGCTGTTACAAAAAGAATTTTGAATTATGCAAAGGCCTTTTAATGTGGTGTTGGTCTTCTTCAGTAGACTTAATTTGCTGCTTGTTCCTGTGATTTCAGTCATGCTGGACTGTTGTAAAGATGATTCATTAAAGATGAGTGTTGTTTTTTTGTTGGGAGTGGGGAAAACAGGAGGCATTCATTGATTTGTTTCTATTTGGCTGCTGACTGTGCTTGAATCAAATTTTATAATCATTCAGATTGGAATGGACATTGAGAGAAGTCTCTAGTCCAGCTTCCTGCTGAGAGCTGAGTCAGTGCTGAATTCAGAGCAGGGCTTCAGGCTTCAGCAAGATCTAGAAACCCTCAAGGGAGGGTGACTGAGCAGCTTCTGTGGGCAGCCTGCTCCAGTGCCTCGCTGTAAACCTTGTTTGCCTTGTGTGCAGCCAAACTCCTCAGTTACAAGCTGTGGCCATTCTTTGTTCTTCTGTCACTCCTCAAATGTTCTTTATATTGCAAAAAGGTAAGTCAAGTATTGGGACAAAGAGAGAACTTAGGATGTTTTATTTTCTGGAAATTTGTTTTTGCTAACAAATATGTTCACGTAGTACTTCTGCTCCTGTATGATGTGTACACCGTATTCATTTGCAACTCGAGTGTAAAATAAAACTTTTAGCAGTAAAACTTGATACAAATGTTTTGTGGTGTTTGTGGCCTGGATTTTCTCAATTGTTACCTTTCAAATCTGCTAAATGTTTCCTGGCAGATCAGTTGTGTCCACCATGGTGAAGCAGGGAAGTTGGGATCCTGAAGATAACTCTGCTTCTGTTTTCTGTAGCCTGTTTCTCTGGGGAAGGGAGCTTAGCACTGGGATGGGATGGGAAGAGGATGAAGCCAGCAGGTGTCAGATCACTGCTGGTTATGGGAACCTTACTTTAAACTCAAGTGTTGGTGGAAACTTGCTTGGAGAGATTTATCAAAATTGAAATTTGAGGAAGAAAATGACTGGAGCAGAGTCAGATTTCAGAGCAGTAATTTTTGCCTTTTTTTTTTTTTTTTTTTTTTTGGTAAATTTTGCCCTGTATTAAATGAAAACTTGAAACTTCTGACAACAAACTTCTTGGGAGCAAATATAAAATATGTCAGATTCAGTTTCAAATCTGTCAAGTTCTTTGAGGAAACAATTTCTGTAAGCTAAGAATAATTTATTGATGTTATAAAATATAATTTAGCAGTTACCAGTCTGGCTGGAGGGTGGTGGTGGCTGTGTGTAATTCTTGTACTGGAGCTTTTAAAATTGTTCAAAGGTTAAAAAAATTAAAAGGAGTGGCAGATGATTTAGAGCTTTTACTCTTGTGGGAGAATATTTGAGAAGGTAATTACCAAATTGGTGTGCATTTTTAACTTTTTTATTGCTTTTAAATTTAAAATGCATTTTTATCAATAATAACTTTTGTTCCTCATTCTGGAACAAATAATTATTCTAGATTCTGATTTCTGCATAATGATTAGGAGTAAAATTCTTCCTGCTGTACTTTTCCTTACTGGGAAAGAGTTTTCCAGAAGTGTGGACAGTGGAGTTGCACCGATTTCAACCTCCAGAGATGGATGTCTTGCTTGAGTCTGGGGTGAGTAGTTAAAATGCTGCTGCCTATAGCTGGAAGCAGAAGCACTGCTAGTCAGGCATAAGACAACTTTCTGAGGACTACATTAAAAACTTTTATTGAGTTAGCAGGGTAGAAAGGGATGCTAAAATGTTGTTACTGTGGAGAGTATTTTTTAGTGTTGTGGCCTCTGAGACAGGCTTTGGAAAAATGGGGGCCGCCAGCTGCAGGGTGCACTGGGCTGAATTCAGAGGAAAGGCTCCTTGTCCTTTCTCCTTTAGCTGAGAGGTCTGGACTGCGTGTTTGGGGCTGAAACAGAGCCTGGCTGAAAACTCTTGCCTCGAGTGGGGGAGTTTTTGTAGGCAGTTTGCATGGAACATCCAATAATAAGAAGTCAGTAATTTGAAGAACCTTGTACAGTTATCCCATTTCCATAATTCACTTGTTCCACTCCAGAGCATACATGGATACAGAGATGACTTTAACTGCTCCATCCTTTTATCACAGAACAGGACAAGGGTTCCCCTGTTTTGTGGTTGTATTTTCCCATGGTGTGTTTTTTTGGTTGGTGGTTGTTATTTTTTTGTGGGTTTTGTGTGTTTGCCAAACCCTTCTCACCATAAAATGATAATAAAAATTGTTCCATAAATGTGAAATTTATATACATTTTCACACACATAAGCAAGGCTTACAAAACACTGCATTCTTCTTTGTAGCAAACCTTTGTAAGTGGATCTGCAGTCACACAGATGCTGTTGGCTGCCCTTGGCTGTCACATGGCACTGTTGTGAATGTGAACATCTTTTCTTTGTTCCAGTCTAAGGGCTGATCCTAGGAACATAAAATGCAAGGTGTATGCCTTTAACAAAAACCTCCTCATACTGCAGAATGAGGCAATTACTTGGCTTTTCCAGAGCCCTGTGCCCTGTGTGTGGGTACCTGTGGTAAGCCTGGCCCGGAGCGAGGCTGGCGCTGGCTCCAGCATCATTAACTGGGAGCCTGCTGACACTGCCCATTGATCCAGCAGCCAGCACGGGGCCTCTGGGCTGCTGGCCTTCCTCCCCCAGCTCCTGCTCCTCTCTGGGGATAACCAATTGGAAGGAATGACCCACTTGCCTGGAGTTTGGAGAAGCAGTGGGCAGTTCACTGTCAATTGTCAGCTCAAGCAGAAGGGCTGAGGATGGTGTGGGTGACCCTTATCTGTTACTGGTGTTCTGTTGCTGAGCCATCCCTCACAATGTCACAATCCCAAGAAGACCTTGTGAAACTCCACCAGTGCAATAACTGGAAAGCTGTCATCTTTACAGCAGTAATGATTCAAAAGGTGATGGTTTTGAGCTAAAATGCTTTTTTTAAAAAGTTCTGCCTGTTCAGTAAGTGTTAAAGATGGTAAGCAATCTATTTATAAAACTATATTTTATTGGACAGTTACTTTAATTTTTGTTTTCTCAGAGTACGTATGTTGATGACAATGGTCCCAAATGGATAGAAACAGATGGATGTTCAGGTAATATCAATGAAATTGAACGTATTACTTCTCATAGGTACCATATTCTTCCCATTTATTGTTGCCTTCAGTCTTGGATGTTTTCTTTAACAGCACTGATAGCTCTAAAAACTGTCACAGGTTTTACAAAGGCAACCTACACATACACTGAGCATTCTACCACAGGGTGGTATGAGAATTTTGTGCATGTTTTGCTATTAATGATTTATATTTCTTTTTCTGTATGAAAGTTAAATTAGACATGGTTTGATTTTTTTTTTTAGGTAAGAGTAGTATCCAAGTGCCATTATAATGAACAGAATCCCATTGTAACTTAAGTGGTGTGTCTGTGTGAGAATATTTTCTGTATTGAGCACAGGTACATCTGCAGTGTGTTGCCTCACAGCTTGATTTGGAATGCTGGCAGCCATTTGCCTGCAGCAAAGCACCTTCCAAATTTATAACTTCTTGCTTTATGGGGCTCTTGTTGGAATTTGGCCCTTTTATTTCCTCATGATATTGAATTTCTGGCTTTGTATAGGACCATCAAGCTACTGCTAAAACAACTAGAAAAAGAAAGGAGATCAAAACTGTAATTTATTTCACAGTAATTGAGCATAAAATTCTGTACTTAAAATGCAGCCCTAAAACACAACTTCCTTTTAAATCAGACACTCTGCAGTTCTCTCATAAACTTTAAAATATTGTCAGCATTATATCATTACATACTTCATAGTTTTATGTAATGAAAACTTCAAATAAAAATTCTTTTTGAGTGCACGAAGTGCCTCTGAGTTTAAATTGCAAGAAATCAATCGTGTTCTTCAGACCTCTCAATAATTGTCTTTATATTCATTCTTTAAGGTCCTAGCTAAGTTGAAATGCACTATTTCATTCCTGACATTTAATCCATTAAAATGTCCTTGGAGATGTATTATTCCCTTAAAATAATTTACGTGTCCCCTAAAATGAACACAGGCTGCTGGAGGTATTTCAGAATATTTTTTGCTCTGCTCCAGTAAATAAATAGGAAACATATACATGCCTCTTTTTAAATTAGTTATATAATTGCCATATGAAAACGATGTTGTCATAGTCTTAGGACTACTTTTTGTTGCCATATTTGTTAAAAATTATCAAACTCTTAACAGATCATGCTTGCATGAATTAATATTGTAGCTTTAGTTGTTCTGGCTTGTGCGGCATTTTGTTCAGTTTGTAAATGAGTAAAAGTGGTAGTTCAGTCTGCCCAGAGTTAAGATGCAGTAGATCTGTCCATCTGCACTCAGTGTGACAATTTCCTACCAGACACTGACCCCTGAAGGAGAGGGAGGCCGGTTCCGGGGCAGGCTGTGGGATGAGCTCTCCCTCCAGCAGCTGAGCTTGTGCAGCCTCTGCCGGGCTCCTGCCTGGCCACGGGTTGTTCTACAGGCAGGGAAGTGCTGGCTGGGTCATTTAAGGTGTGTAGCGTGGGAATACCTGCTCCATTGAACTCCATGGACCACCATCAAGGGACTTGATGACTCTCGTGTACTGAGCATTTATTCTGTGGATGTGGGTGTTGCAGATGCTTTTAAACTGGGTATCTGAGAAAATCATTTGCCTGTCATTGGAAAGGCTGATCTGCTGCTCAGTATGGAAAAACATGGCACACTTTTTACCCTAATGACCTGTGTTGAACAGTTTGACTCTAATTATGTCTCACTTTCCATTTCATTTTCGTGTGCAGCTTACACAGTGCAGGCTTCCATCATGTTCCACACAGATGTTCCCAGGCAGAACACTTCACAGCAAATTGTCTGAGTGAGCAGGAGTCCTGGTCCCTGCTCTTTCTGGAGTGGAGCCAGTTCCTACAGTGCTTCTGGCCTCTTTTAGCATTCCCAATTTCTGTGGGATCCTGCATTAGACACTGTGCTTAGCTGGTGGTTCTGCATTTTGCCCTTAGCTTTGCTCCACCCTGTGCTTTGGGAATCTTCTCTTTCCATGTCACACCCCTTTCACAGCACCTGGCTTGGTATCCTCTTCTTACTCTCCAGTAGTTTTGTGCTTGCTTTCTCACCCACCTCTGCTGTGATTTGAGGGTGAGATGGCTTTGATCATTCCCTTCCCCATCTCCCTAGTGGGACACAAAAAATCAATTTGCATTCTGGGAATCTGGCAACATTGCAAACTGCTTTGCCAGAGTCCTGTAGAAGCTGGGCTAGGAGCCTCTGAGCAGGCTTTGTCAGCTCAGCTGAGCACAAAGGATGATCACCAAACAATTTGCACATGGCAGCTGTTGAGAAAATTGAGAGGCCACAGTATGGAGAATTTTGAAGATTTGCCTGATCGAAGATCTCAAGTTGTGCTCCAGGACAGTGTGGGATTGGATCTTATGCAAACACTCTTGTGAAGAATATTTATGCAGCATTACAAGGAACAAAACAATTACCCAGAGGATAGCACCTTTCAAAATAATTTCTATAATTTGGCTAGTACTGGTAAACTTGCTGTTTTCTCTGTCTGTATTGTCTCCATTAAGACTCGCTGTGGAGCAAAGCAAACAGTAATTTCTTTTTTCCTGAGAGATGATTTTGTTGATAAATGTGGACTGTATAAAAAAAAAAAGGATTTTTCTGTGCTTCTCTAACAAATGTACTTCTCTTTGATTCAGAACTAATCTTTAAGAACAAATGAGGATCCAGACAAGCTTTTTTTTTAATAGCAATGCCTTTTTCTGTTGCCAGGAAAGATAACTGCATGTTTGGTTATTGTTCCAAAATAATATTTTCATTAGAACATGTAGTTTCTTTAGCTTTTCTTTCATCACAAGATGTGCTGCCCTTAAAGGAAAGTATAAAGAGCAGCAGTATTTTGCAAAATCATGTTTGATCTGAGATAGATGTTGTCTTCCACACAGCTACCAATACAAAAATACTGAAATGCTTCTAAATCCTTGAATCTGCTTAAGAGATTATACATAACCCATGCTCACTTACTTTTGTGGATCAATATTTCACAGTCTATTTACTAATACAAAATGAATGTTTCTATTTTTGGCTTAAAATGTGGTGGGTTGGTGTTTTTTTTTTTTTTCTTTTCCCAGTTTCTAACAAATTGCTGCTTTTGATTTTTCAGGCTTGATGGGCCACTGGCATTGGCAGGTGGTGGAATGACACAATGCAATATGATATGCCAAAGTAGTTGGGCATCACTTGTCATCTTGTAGACAAGTGAGGCGGAGGAAATAAGAGAATACATGAGTCTCTCAAATATGCAGGCAGAAAAGGACATCTTCCATAAGATAGAAACCTTTTTCTAGAACAGCCTTCTTCCATCTTTTCCCCAGAATGGAGCAGTTTCTTGTGGTATTCTACCTACACTGTATCTGAGGTATTGTAAATGAGTAAGGAACACATTTTACCTGTAATAAATAGCTCCATGTATAATTTCACTTTAGATTCTTTTTTGCTCTCTGTAGTGCAAGTAAGAGCCCATTAAACATAGTAAAAATGTAAATAATGATTGTACTGTTACAGCCTGTGCTAAATACAGTATATAAGCATATAGCCTGCTCTGAAGAATTTCTCTGTTCCCTGCAGTTTCATAGGGATTGCTTGGCTTTTGACCAACTGGGATTATTCTTTTTTTTGTTTCAGGCAGAGCCATACCTCAATCATTTGTCCAGTTCTTCAAAAGTACAAATGCTTATGCATGGACTTAACAGGGAGTTGTCTATGAGCATTTTTCCTGATTTTTGATCCCTCTAGGGCATGGTGACAAATACTTTGAAAATTTTTACGTCAAATTATCTGTTTTCTCCTGAAGTTTGAGCTCTACACAAGCTCTATGAAATCCATCACAAGACATTGGTGCAAAGAGGAGGAGATGGAAGAGCAGCCTGTGCCCAGCATGTTCTTCGTGTGTGTGTTTGTGTGTGTGCGTGTGTGTGTGTGTGTGCGTGCGTGTGTGTGTGCAGGGGCACGAGTAAAGGGACGAACGCAAGGTGGGGAATCCTGCCGAGAGCAGCCTGGTGCTCCCGGGACAGCTCCCAGGGCCGGGCTGTGCCTTCCCCTCCGGGCTCTGCTCGGCTGCGAGCCCTCCTGGTGCAGGTAACTCAGCTTGCAGCTGCAGGCTGGGGTGCAGCCTGGGATGCAGGCTGGGGTGCAGGCTGGGGTGTAGCCTGGGGTGTAGCCTGGGGTGCAGGCTGAGCTCTGGGTGGGAGCACAGAGGAGAGGCCGTGAACTGCCGCGCCTTTGCATCACGAAGGGCACGCAGAGGCGGCGCAGCCAGGTGAGGGAGACAGGGCCGGGGCCCCGGCGTGAAGAGGAAAAGCGAAACTTTGTCGCCTTTGGGCTGTGAGGGGATGAAAGCCCGGGGGCTCCTACCCACCTCGGGCTGTTTCTGTGATATCGTGCCGTGAATAAATGGCTTTATGGAACGAGGCTGAGACACTGCCAAGGGAAGCGTGGGCCGGAGCGGGTGAGGAAGCCTGGACTGCGAGTGGGGTGTGCAGGAGCCCACCGGGCCCAGCTCCCTGAGCTGCCCGCCCTGAGGGGCCCCGGCCCCGGCCTTGCGGTGGCACTGCCAGAGCGCCTCGGGAATGATCACACTGGGAGGTTTCTTCGAATTAAGCTTCAAATTAACGAAAATACAGTTAGGATGTTGAGGAAAAGGAAGGGCCCAGGTGAGAAGCAGAATTTCCTTTTTGTAGTAAGGATAGAAAATTCCAAATGATGGTTTTGACTGTGAGTTCTTGCAAATGTTCCTCCAAAAGCTAGTGTTTTAACTTTTTCTCCGACTGCCCTACTTTTGAATTCAGCACACTGTTATGTACTTGAGGTTGTTCAGAATCTGTGTCTTCCAGATTGTATCTGCATTGCTAAAACTGCTGTCTGGTCCCTTTATTTTGGAACTTTCTTCATCTGATCTAGAAGCACAATAAAGATCTGTCTTCAGGTGTGCCTACTTCTACAGTTGCTTTAAAACAAATTTTGGAACAAACTTAATTTGGAAAGAAAATTCTGCTTTTGTTTATTTTTTTCTATATCGCATTATCCTATGTTTGACCATAGTGAAAAAAATACTTATTTCTTCTGGTATATTATATGTAATATATGTTTATTCTGGTTGCTCTTTTTTTTCCTTTTGATTAATGAATTTTGCAATTCCTCACAGTTTTCTTCAATTTGATGGTTCTTAATGAATCTGTAGTATTTGCAAGTACTTCAACCCTATTTTAATTGCAGTAGTGTTTATACAAAGCTTAGTATTAATTCCAGGTTTGCTCTTTATTACATGCTGTCTCATAGACTGAGGCAAAACCATTGCATTTTGGGTCACAGCAGGTTTGGATTGCGTTTTTCTTATGATCACAGGCTTACTTCATGCTTTGGGTTGGTGCTGATTTAGAGAGGCAAATGCAGAGTGCACTGCTGCTCCAGAGACAGTAGTCAGCAAGGCATTCTCACTTAATCACATCCTTTGCTTTTTGAAAGTAATCTTTTCCAAAAGGAGCAGGTGTTAATCCCATGTATTGAGGACAGCTATCATGCAGCAATAGACGAATGTGTCAGAAAGCAACCCTTTTAAAGGGATTTTGTTACATTTGTGTTGTGAGTAAAGCTTGGTTGCAAACAGTTCCTACAGCCCACGATGCATGTATTGGTCTTTGTGGCTGGGTGACTCTTGGCGCTGCTTGCGCACTGGCAGTGGTGGAGTTCCTTTAGAGGTCATTTAATATCAAACTATCAATCTTTGCTGTCTTCATTAAACCCAAATTCAATTTCCAGCAGAGCTTTAGCAGTTCTGTGAGGGAAGAAGGAATTAGGATGTGGCAGCCTCTAACTGGCTTCATTGGGTGTGTTTGCCTGCCCTGGGGGCAGAGCATCCCACGCCATCGCTGCCACCTTCTCCTGTGTCAGCAGGAAGGCATCCATGCCACTGTGCCCTCTTCCAGGGAATGGGAAGCTGTTTCTTACCCCCTCCAGGCCCTTGGCACTGCAAATTGGATATTCAAAGGTGGGAACCATTGTTTCACAAAATACTGTATCTTCCTCTGTGGATATTAATTTTAGATGTGTTTTGGTAGCAGTTAAGTTTTCTCTGGCTCCCATACTGGCCTTATTAGACAGTTAAGGAGAAAAAATACCTGTCTATACCCACATTTATCCTTAATGATGAGGAATATAGAGGCAACCTTTCCATATATGCATATTATCCCTGCTGAAAATTAATGTTAAAACTGCTCTCAAAAAACTATGCAAAGGAAGAACTTCAAGGGTATTCTTGAAGTAAGCTGTGAGTTGAGAATTAGAGACCCCCATGCCCAGTAAGAAATGGATTTTGTGGTCTCTTTGTACTGTTAAAATGTCTTTTGGAGAGGAACTCCCACTGTCTGAAGTACCATAAGGTTTTACAAGTGTTCAGAAGATGAAATGCTACCAGATGTTAAGTTCAAGGAGCAAGTTAACTACTGTTGTCAGATGGAATAGCTTTTTTGTGTTTGGTAACTTCTCCTTACCTTCTCTCCCCCTCTGCCCTCACCCCCTCTGTTCTCTTGACCACAGCAGCAACCAGACTGCCCATCTCTTCTGCAAGGAAACTGCTGCTTCACTCACACAGCTGAAGGGAGAAATCTCTGCATTGTACAGGGCACATAATTAAATCAATGGTTGCTCAGATTAGCAAAGTATTTTACTGAAATGGGTTATCCAGCTAAACTGCTGTAGTTAAATTTAGTTTACATTTAAATGTATGTTCAATAAGCAGAAGAGAAGTCTCTAATAGCAGAGTGAAAATGTATTTAGGGCACATGAAAAGGATTGCTCATGTCCAGCACTCTCACCTTAGTGCTGCTACAATGATGCTATTTTTGCCTTAACACTTTTTTTTTTCCCATAATGTGATTCAAATACATAAAAGGTGCATGGATTTGAAGCACATCAGAGGTCATTTCCTCCTGTGACTCACTAATCAGCTCCGGTACTTTCATATGTACAGCAGGAACTTTCAGACAAAGGTAAGATTAGTAGCTAAGCAGACAAAGAGAAAATGGAGGAAAATAATAGTAGTGGTGAGTACATGCATCAAGTAAGTGTGGCCCAATATTTTTATCTCTTTTTTTGATAGATTGCTTTGGATGCTTCTGGGCAACACTGAATGCAGCATTTTTTCATCTCTATCTCAGAAGGATTATTCCAATGGTTCACCTTAGATTCTGCACAGAATATTACTTTGATACTGTAATAGCTTTGGAAATGCTCTTCTTTGATGTCAAGAGCTGTATGGAACTGTTCTTTTGATTAAGACACACTTACACACTTGAAAAAACCTAATAATAGATTAAAAAAAAAAAGATCATCATTTGTGCTTTATTAAACTAGATATATGGGAGAGATGCAGAACATGTGTGCATCTGTATCCCCTTTCTTGATCTGTTATCTTTCTGTTGGAAACCCTCACACTGTGTCTGTCTCTGCCTTGAATAGCCCAGGAGCCTATTTTTTTTCCCCCTCTTCATTTTATGACTTTCACCTTTCTTCTGCCAATGAATGCTTGCAGACTGAACAACGTGGCTGACAACTGGATTATTATATCCCCCCTTCCCTCATCCTTAATTGATTGCCAGAGATTTATTGCTTACAATTTCAGTTTAAAACCTAGCCTGGTCCATACCAGGAAAATGTGTTTTTACAGTCAAGGGGTATGATTGAACTGGTAGCCAACAATCTGACTTTGTTCACTTGTTTGCATCAGTGCCATTTCAGGGAAATAAATGGCACACACTCATGCCAGGGTGCCCGGCCCATGGTGGCTTTGTCTGCAGCCAGCGCTCAGGGAGAGTGCCTGGCACAGTTCAGGGCTCATGGGGAAAGGGCCCCTGCTTTGCAGTGGCACATCTGTGTGACATCCTGTCCACACAGCAGCCACTTTTGGGTCAAAGTCATCTTTGGCACAAGTTTAGGAGGTACTAAATTAATTTGTCACTTGAATGGGTGTTGAGATCTGCTCTGAAAACCTAGGTTATTACTCTCTTATCCTTAATAATAATATATTTATCAGGAGTTTTTAAATGCTTTTGCCCCAGACTTATTCCTGGAATGCTGTGCACCGTTTTTGCAAGTTAATCTCATAATTGTTTTGAGAAAAACTTATTAGAAACTTCCAGGTCCTGCATTGTTGGGAAAGAGAGAGACTGGTCCAGTCTCAAGCAATTCCTTTTTTAATTCTGTGCTCTGCAAGTAGGCTTTTTCTTGTGAGTTTATTTTGCATTGAATCCAGAGTCTCTGCCAGAATTGGGCTGAGAAATAACTGGGTGAACAATCAAATTCTAGATATAGGAACACAGTGTACATCAAAGATGGCCATTTTAATCATTTTACCTCAGAAAAAGTAAGCTTTATAGAAACAAATATATGCTCAAACAGAGGAAGTGCTTTTCAGCAAAGCAAATTTGTGATGGGTAAAATGACAGTGAACAATATAGTGACCTGTGATGCAGATTAGGAGAAATCCTCAGGTTTTGGGGATTTGTCTGCCTGTGGCCAGAGCTGTGCTAGGCTGCAGTGGAGTTATAAGAACAGAGAGGACTAGTGAAATAATTATATTTTCTGTTTCAAACTTTACTCTCCTGTCAGGGAGAGTTGCAGGCTAAAGCTGAGGCTTTGTAGGCTGTTAGACCCCTGCTGCTTCCTGTGGAAGCTCTGTGCGAGAGGGGCAAAGGCAGAACACCAGTTCACATGTTCACAAGAGAAGATGTGATTATTTGACTGCCTCTTCATCCCCATTCACGGGGCAAAGCTTCCAGGCAGCCTTCACTGGACCCTTGGAGCCCTTTTATCCAGCACAGGCACCTTCCCTGGCTGCGGGGCGGATGTGCCTCGTTCACGGCAGCTCGGGAGCTGTGGCACGCACTGAATTCAGGCTCTCCCTGCTGCCTAGGCACCAGGGATAATCAGAGGGCTGAAGGAAGGCTCTGTGTTTTCAAACTCCTGGCGTGCCCCCAGCAGTGTCTGGGGTTTTGCTGAGCACCAGACTGATGTATCCTGAGAGCTGTACCAGAAACACATCTTGCAATGCTCTCTTTGCAGCATTTGGAGGAGGGTGTGATGAGGCACAGCTTGGTCATTATTTTTGCTAAGAATTGCCTTCTCCAGAGACGACAACTTTAGATTGTAAACTTGGCTTTTCTTCATGGTATGTAGTTACACAATATTTTTAACTTGTTTTCAAGTAAGAGTTTTTGAGAGCAGTGTGAAACAACATGCCAGACCCTATTTGATGGGGGGTTTGTAGTCTGTCGATATTTTACTTTTGCAACCATTGTTAATTGTTTACATGGCCAAAGGAGCATTTTTTAACTGTTCAGATGGAAATTGTTTTTTCCTAGTGTTGAAAAGAATGAAACAAAGTAAGAATAGAAAAAAATCTTATGAAAAAAATATCAAGAAGCTTTAAATATTTAATGCTGGCCTAAGATAAATGTAACATAAAGGAATGAAGTGAAGGAGAACCAGAAAAATTGGCTTTTAAATGACCAAGGTAGCTTAAAACAATCTCAGGTCATAAAGAATAACTTTAGCAACCAGTATTGGTATATAAAATAGCTGACCCCCGACACTCACCAAGAAAAGAACCAGACACAAAGCTAGATAATGAAGTAGGAAAATATATGTGCTTAAGAGACATTGAGCTAGTAGCTCAAATATTATTAAAAAATTGGGGGTAGCAACTGTTTGGCTATGTTATCCTTTTGGATTTTATCCATATGAGTTGTCAGGGGCTTAAAATTTGTAGGTCTAACCTTATAGCCTTGCAGTTCTGGCATATTTGTTCAGCCATAAGTGCAGATAATGACTTTTGGAGAAGTCACCAGCTTGTGAAGAGTGGAGGCAGAGCATGTCTGTGGATATGCATATGATTCCAGGTGGCAGCTTGGGCTTGCTCAGCTCTGCATTGCATCCCCAGAAGATAGGAAACATCCCTGCAATGCTCCTGTCTCCAGATTTATTGGTGGATCTCTGCCCCCATGGACTGCCCTGGGCTGCAGGGGCACAGCTGCCTCCCAATGGGCTGCACCAGGGGCTGCAGGGGAATCTCTGGTCCGGCACTTGGGGCACCTCCTGGAGCAGCTCTGGCACCTGAGGCACCTCCTGGAGCACCTCCTGCCCCTCCCTCCTCACTGACCTCAGTGTCTGCAGGGCTGCTGCTTTCTCTTTTCTCTCTCTGGCTGAAGTTTCTGTTGTGCAGTTTCTGCCTGTCCCCTAAATATGTTATCCCAATCATGGTACCACCAGTGCTGCTGGGCTCAGCCTTGGCCAGCAGCCTGGAGCTGACTGGCATTGGCTCCATCAGACTTGGGGGAGGCTTCCAGCAGCTTCTCACAGGAGCTACCTGTTGCCCTCCTATCAAAACTTTGCAGAGCAAACCCAGTTCCCAGGTCTGGAGTCTTATCTGTCAAAGCCTACTGTCACATCAACACCAATAAACCAGTTTGAATTATGTGTTTAAATGGTATTTTTAATTGCTAAATGTTTTTTTCTTGCTAAAAGTGTTGACAAGCACCAGCCCTGAGCTTCCAGTGAGGCAGAGGTGACTGAAGCAGATCTGTGTCTGATCAGATAAGAACGAACCAGGACAAGGATTCTGCCAGGAACTGAATGTTTTGGGAAGAACAAAGGAGTTACCCTAATTAATGTGCCAAAATTAGCAAAAAAAGTTGGATTTATGAACTCTTGTCCATGCAGTCCTCCTGGAAAACAAGGTACAATGACCTCTCAGGCACATGCCCTGAGCAGCACCCTCAAATCCCCACCCCTGCAACTTGCAAGGTGCTAGCTGTTGTGTCTTACCTAACTTTATTTTCAGTCTTCTGTGCATTCAGGATAAGGCTTTTGTTCCATTTTCAGCCCACACGCTGACACAGCTCTCCCTCTCTCTCTTTCCTCTTACACTGTTTTTTAAGCATGCTGTAAACTTATTCATTCCCTAAAGGCAAAAGCAGCTATCTGAGCAACACTTTGTCAGCATAATACATTTACAGAATGCATATTTATGAACCTTTGAGCCTTTATTGTTCCAGAGGGCAAATAAAAAACATGAAAAGTAGCAATATAGTGTTTCAAAGGTCCCTCAAGGAAAACAAAAGTAGTTGGAAATAAATTTAGGGGAAAAAAAGTTCTTCTCCAGAAGAGAACCTTGAATTAACACATACAAAATATGGGAAAGACTATTCTCTTCTTCCATCTATCCCAGACTCTCCTAATCCAACTTTTAAGAAATTTTAAGCTTGAAAAATGGTTTAAAGGTTTACAAAATAATATAAATGGCATAGCTTGGATATATAATAGTAAACTAGAATTTTTAAAGAAGCATGTCTTGTTCAGTCATAATAAAGTAAAACAGTTTTTAAATGGAAATGATCATCTGCATTGAAATATACCACACAGATGATCTGTGGTATGTGCTACAAAATTGCTACAGAAAAAAAGATAGCTGAAAAATCAATAAAATGGCCTAATTGTTATTATTTTAATTGACTCTGGGTTCTCATTAACTTTACAGTGTATACATCAACTTTTAAAATTAATGGGTTGCTACTCATTATTGCTGATAATAAAATAAAGCTGCTTAGGCAGTATTTATGTTCTTACATGTGTCTATTAACTCAGCTGCAATCAAAAGGTAGGGATAACAGTTCCTAGATTATGCATCCAAAAAATGAAAACACAAACTGTTGTTTCCCTGTATGTAGAGTCCCATTTTAAAATGAGTGTAGCTGCCTGTAGATTTCATCCAAAGCAAAAACTGGATGTGTGTCCAACAACAGAGAGATAATCCAGAGCTTTCTGTCTGCAAAACTGCAATAGGCTCTGGGATGACCTGCAGGAGGTGGGACCAGGTGTGACCCACTGTGCTCCCTTCCAACAGGGCCCTTCTGTGCCTCTGTTATTCTGCAAAACTCAAATGGACTCATCTCTATTACTTTTTTTGAGCTTTTTTTTCCCTTCCCTTTTTAGGGAAGGAAAGTCAAGGAGCTCCCATGGAACGATCCAGAATGCCCTGACAGCAAAAACCAGCCTGGGGAGAGCCAGGAGCTGCAGCACCTCTGCCATAAGGTACCAGATGATTTGTGTGGAGGGATGGGGACTGAGGGGAAGGTTTGTTTCCTGGGTCTCACAATTTCACCTGTGGATCCTTCCTTCCAAAGGGCTGGTGCATGTGTGGACACACAGGTTGTTTCTGGTGCTCACACTCAAAAATCTTGGGTGGCTCAATAGAATAAATAGAATGACTTTATATGGGACACTTTACCATGATCATGGCATCTGAGCTGGGGCTCTTCTGCTGAGAGGGTGGGTTTTTTTACCCAAGATGTTTTTTGCCATTATAATGGCATACTAGAAAAAAGGTGGGAGAGTTGCCATGTGGAAATTCAATATTGCTCAGAGGAGGCGACTTTAAATGTATGTTAGTTGTTTATAAATTTATGTATGTATTCAGCTGTTTTCAGTTGTCAAAATGCAGCTGAATTCACAAATTGTTTCACTGCTTCTAAGGCTGCATTTTTGGCCATTATTTGCAAATAACATTTTTTTTTCTCCCCTTCTTTCCTCAGGAATCACTCTGTTTTGCCTTGTGTAAGTCCTAGACATTTAGATCCCAGGGAGGAGAGTGGGGGATGGGTTGCCTCTGAACATCACTTTTCAGTGAATTGTGGTAATCATTTGTTAAACTTGAGAACAGCTTGAAACATTGCAACTGCTTAGGAGTAACTGCACAGGTAACTGCACTGCTACCATGGTCCAGGGACTTTAAAAAGAAAATAAGTCAAAAGAAGTGTAGTTATGTTTCATTAGTTTCTTACATTTTAAGTGTCACTGGCAGACACTTAAAATCCTGTTACTTTGCAGCAGGATTTCTATAATACCAAATGGCTATTTAAAAATTACTAAAGAAACTAAAATTAACTTCTTGCAAGTTCTACAAGCATGTTTGCCACTGGTGATTTTTCTTCTGACATGGGGAGGATTCAGGCTGCCAAGACTGGGCAGGTTTCTCCTGACTCTGTTCTGCTGTTGAAAAGATGATGTCTTTTAAGGGTATGTAACCCCATTTATAAATACGCTTTTAGCAAACACTTTTCTGTTTGTCTTTTAAGAGTCTCAGAAAAGTAGGGTGTGCTGTTGGTGCCCCAGCCATTGCCTGATGCTTCAATTAATTGTGGGAGTCTGCTTCTTACTCCCATTCATGCTGCTACCCCCTCCAAAATAGGACTGTTTTTAGCAAAACAGGAGGTCCTTACAGAAGAAATGCTATGAACATACAAAACCTCTTACTAAGATGAAAGTCACCACGAGACACAAAGACTATTAAATTTAAAAAAAAAGACAGAAAACTCCATTTTTTGTTTTCTAGCTTTCTAAACAGCTTTTCAAAGCTTTTTAACCCATGTGAATCAAGCATAGACTATTTACATTCTTGACTCATTGTGAGAGAGACTGATAAATGAAAAGATCCACAAATTAAAAAACCATACATGACTGCATTGTCATCTTTAAATTCCCTATACATAGGAAAAGCGGCAGGATGCAAATATGAGGCAGATCAAAGCTATAAAAATATGAAGATATTATTTAAAAATATACAGTGAGTGACAGTAATGATTTCAAATCCAATAAAATGAAAAATCAATAGGAATCATGCTATTTAGTAGCTGTACACTGGGGTTTCAGAGTTCCAGATTGCACCAAGTTTTCTTTTAGTTAGAGGTGTCTAGCACTGAAATAATGAAAATGAAACATTTTACATTATTTCTGTGTAATAAAGGAATTAAAGGATTGTCATCTTTTTAAAATTTCTTTTCTTAAAAATGTATTAAAAGTGTGGGAAAGGGGCCATATTACCACTACAAAACAAAATCTGAACTGGGATTCCTTTATTACAATGAAATTTGCTGTCCTAAGAACTTATGTGTCATTCCAAAAAATTGTATTTGTTGATATTTCCCTCTTTTTCCTGGTCAGATTTTTCTTAAATAACAAAATCTTGAACATTATACTCGAAAATGGGTCCTACCTGAGAGTCAGTGAGGTGAAAGCAGTTAGGATCAAAGAGCAGAAACGGAGCTGGGACAAGTTAAGGCCTTTTAATGTACCCAATATTTGCTTTGAGAGTTCTACAGTATGAGTATATTTTCAAACTTGTACATTAATATTGTACCCAAGTTGATAATATTTTGGAGAAAAGCTTCTCAGACTTGTCTGACATGTTTGCTGTTAAAGCTATGGTTGGGCTGTGTGCCCAAGGCTGTCCCTGGTGGCAGAGTCTGGCTTTCAGAGCTGCCCAAGGTCAGTGTCAGTGCCCAGTCTGCCATTCCTTGTGGTTCTCCTGTTCTCCAGTTGTCACTGTGTGAGCAAGGTGGAAACTGAACCTTTTCAAATGGGTGTTTCCTATGTCCTGCCACTGCCAAAAAGGCATTTTCCCTTTGAAAAAGATAAAGTTTCCCTCTGTTTATAATCTGGCTGTGCATCAGTAGCTCTACTGTAAAAACAGTTAATGGAGAGGCTGATGTGAGAGTTAGGCCAGGTCCTAGCACTGCCTGTGTGTGAGGAATGGGTCGAAATATTCCTCCTGAATTACAGGTTTCTGTCTGACCAGCTGGTGGTCTTCAGGTTGGCTCCTCCTTCCCTGCCTCCATATTTAGGGCCGTTTGGAATGTTTCGAAGAATGAAGATCTGGCCTAATATTTTTGAGGACTTCCTGCAGACTGCCTACCAAATTAAAGGGGGAAAAAAAAAAATTAGTTTAGAGAACATGTTTATCCAAAAGAGGCCATGCAGTTTTTGTTTTGGCTGGGAGCACAATAATATGAGATACTGGCAGCCTAAGGTTTTAACGATATTATGCACCTAAGGTATTAAAGAGTCTGTAAAAGTATGTCCAGCCCTATAAAATAATTTTCCTAGTGGAGCTGGTACCAAGATAAATGACAGCCTCGAGTGCTTGTCAGTTCTGTGGGCTCATTCCTCTGGAGTGCAGCTGGAACTGCCACACCAGGAGGTAGATTATTGCCAATAGTCTCTGCTGTGCATCTGCTTTTTTTGTTGTTGTTGCTTTTTTCCCCCTCCTAGTTGGGTCAGTGGCTGCCTTTTTTGTCTCCTTCCTTCCCTGTTTCTCATTTGTGCACCATAGGGATACATACTGAATGAACTGAGGAAAAACAAGGAAGAAAATTAGTAATCCTGGCTAATATCCCCAGAGTTACCACCAACAGGTTAGATGGCTTCTGTGTTTAGGGAGTTATTGTTAGCTGGTTGCTCTAACATATCTATTTTTTTTTAAAGCTGGATTAATAGTAAATATGAAGATTCACATTCACTGTTTTTATTTTGGGGAGGGCTTAGTGATCCAGCTTCTTAAGAGCAGAAAATGAGTTTGGTTAGTGGGAAGAAAGCCTTTTGTTGCAAGCTGTCTGTGAGCAGGTCAGTAATACCACCCATAGGCTAAACCAAAAGCATTGTGCTCCTTGCTCAATAATTAAATGAGCTCCTCGTTTCAGGGGCAGTGTCTAGCACAGGCTGAATCCAGCAAGCCCACCAGCTGTGTACTTGCTCACAGAAAGTTACTGCTATGATGTTGTACTGAATTTCTCCCAGTCATCCCAGTCTTATTAATGCCTCAGTGTGGCATAAAGCTTCATTCATTATTCATAATAATCCAGTCAGAGGGCACTCTGAGACCTGATAAATTCTCACCTAAATGACAACAGCTGACAGGGCCTAGGGTTTTATAGCCTTTCTCTTGCCATAGCAAGGTGCTGTGGGCAAAGGTCCAGAATGATCCTCTGCTAATGACCACTGTGATATATGAGCAGCTGCTGGTTTTCTGACACGAAGTCTACTCTGCTGAGCATCCAACCCACCAGCCGTGAGCAGCAGATAAATATCTGACAGGCAATATACTTCAAGAACAGATCGCGAAAGAAATCTGTCTCAGGTGGGGGAGAATAAAAGGGTTAATCCTGTGCTGGAGGACTGCAACATCAACAACAACAAAAATATCCTGGGGGCAAAAAACCCCAACAAAACCAACAAAAAACCTAACGAGAAGTCTGTAAATTCTGGCTGTGCTGATGTGGAAATGAGAATATGATTCCTACTTCTGAAAACTCTTCCTTTTTGGCCCCCAGAGGGTTGAATAATCATGACTTTAGAAGCCTGTAAATTGCTTTATAAAAATCAATAATCATCTGCTGAAGGATATTAATTGCACTTTTTCACAAAGGGAAAAAGCTTCATAATATTTTATTGGTTTTTAATGGGCTCTTTGATACCACAGGAGGTAAGTGAAAAGCCTCTTTCTTTTGTTCAGGCACAGATCTAGCTTTTCAAAGGAGCGTATGTACCTATTTGAGTTTTAACTTCTCCCTTGTGTTGCGGGTTCAAATTAAAAGCAGGTGGCGTCCTTTTATTTAGTCCTTCTGTTTTACTTTCAGTGGCAAATATTTCTCTATTATATCATCTTTTCTAAGCTATATTGATGAATGTATGACATCTCTTCTGTTTCATTGCCATGCAAATTGAGAGGTTAACTCTGGGAGTTTGATCTTATTGACACGTAGCAGAAAAAATCAAGCTCCAAGTGCGTCGAAAAGATCCAGGACTGACCTGGCCAAGTCTGATATTTTTTGCTTGTTAAAGTAAGTATAGTGAGTACTCATTTTTCACTCTGCCTCATCTTTGCTTGGGAATAATGAGCCTTTGAGACTGTTTAATGGTGCCATTATTGCATTTTCCACATGCACTGTGTTGGGTCTCTAGGACAGGACGACAATTGGTTGTTATGCATAAGAGCTTTGCTCAATATACATTTCTGTCCACTCCATGCAAGAGGCAAAACCAGAGTCCTCTGGCCTGAAATCATAGAGAGTTGGAGGTGAAAAGATGGTCTTTGCATGGCTGAAGTTAAAAGCTGGAAATTTATAGTTTTTCAGTGGTGTGTTTTGACCCTACTCTCTCTGGGATCACAGTAACAGAGATCCACAAGGACAATGAGAATGTTTTCACCTTTTCCCTCCTTGTGGCACCTTCTTGTTAACAGAGACATGGACTTTACCTGGCTCCTAGGCTGAACCAGTAGGTGGGGTACCACCAGGAAAAAGTCAGGTTAGAGGAGGTGGGTCATGTCTGGCACTGATTGTTAAGCTCATGTTATGTTGTGAACTCAGAACTTTTGTGTGTTGTGGCTGTTGGGACACTCCAGAGCTGAACCATTCTCAACCATTGACAGCTATTTTCATCACCCTAGTGCTGCAGCATTGTGACTTACTTCAGGGACCAGACTTTGAGGACCAAAGGCCACAGAATTTTACCATCTACTGGAATTATAGGAAAGCTTGATTCTCCTGTCTGAAGTAATTCTGGTAACCTTATTTGGCCTTGTTTGGAGAACAAGTTTCTCTAGTATTTCTATTAACAGTGACACAGACTATTTACATATGAGGTGTGCCTGAACTATAGGAAACTTCAATATATTCCAGACAAGTCTAGGCTTTGTTATGGGCAAACATTCCTGGAATGTCTCCCATGGTTGTCAGAGCAACTTACAGCTGTAATCAAAACATTTATCACTCTTGCTGGGTTCTTCTGTTGGCCTCTGCAAACACTTCTTCCAGTAGAAATAAACAAAACATGACCTTTACTTGGAGTGACCCACACCAGTCAGAATACTGACTTGTTGAAGGCAGCCTGACCTGCAATTTGTCTGGCCAAGCCACTGGATGTTGCAGTTGTCCTCTGTTGTCTTCACTGATGTCTTCATTCCATCTCCTTGCTGCTGCTCCACTGGATGAACACAGTTGGTCAGTGGGTTCTTTGAGTGTTAGGAAGGTGATGGGAAAATGTTCTGATGGGTGTGGTTGACCAAGGAAGACTTTTCCTTGTTATTTTTTCTTGTTTAGGTAGAATAGTAAGGTATGTAATTAATCCTCATGGACTGGAAGAATCTCCTGTATGATTTTTTTGACTGTGCAGTCAAATAATCTCTAATGTAGGATTGTCTCCCTCAAGAGTCCATCACTGAACGTCTCCTAAATTGCTGACAACTCTGGAGGTTGTTCCATTGCCTGGGGATTTACTATCACAATTTTTCAAATGCTTTTCTTCCTAAGTGTGAAAATGGTGGTTTTCCTTGTGGTTTTGTGACTTAGTTAGGTTTTCTCTTTTTTTTTCCTCAGTAGAATATGCATATTCAATTTCATGTGGAAATTACTTTTGTTCAGTTGACTCAAAATTTCCCACTCCCATAAGCAAGGGCAGACAAAATATGGTCTAAAAATATTGAAAAAACAAACTAAAAAGCATTGCAAAAATAAATTTATTAGAAAATAAAGCTGCATTAGTATATTAATTAATTGTAGCCTAAGCTTTTTAAAATCAAACTCTATATTTAAATGTGAACATTCACAGAATCATAGAATGATTTGTATTGGAAGGGATCTTAAAAATCATCTAGTTCCAGTTCCTCTGCCATGTGGAAGGACATCTTCCACCTTCCACTAGACCAGGTTGCTCACAGCCCCATCCAACCTGGCCTTGCTTCATTCAGTTTCCCATCATTAAAAGCTTTGTTCACAGATCTCAAGTTTTCCTATGAAGTAATTTAATAATGAAGGAGAGCAAAAGAAGAGAGGAAACTACACCCATCAAAGATGTACTCAGAAGAAGACAGCTCCATCCTTAGCATTCCCTTCAGGGTGAAGATTTTGGTCCCATCCTGCAGGCATCATGTACACCATGGAGCAGGAAACAAACACTTGATTTCTCTTGTTCTCTGCCTTATGGTAGGAGTCCTGCAGAGATTTAGTGGTAAATATTTAACAAGGGGAACTCCCCTTTTCTTTTATGGTCTCATATTTTGTGAACTGACTAACATAATAAGGAAGCAAGAGTTCCCTTTGGTTAAAGCCCTCAGTTCCTCACAACTGGGAATTCTGATCCTCAGCCATTTCCATTGCAGGGCTCTCCCAGTATGCAGTTTGGTTTGCCTCATGTGGAAAACAAACCATTTATTTGGCAGGAAGGAAATCTCACAACTCATCTCAGAATTAGAGGGACAAAAATGGCTTTTTTAACAATCTATAGACAATGCTTTTAATTAATATTGTAATATTTTAATTTTTGTCAGTACTAGAGCTCCTTTAATACTTATTAGCAATCTAACACAGTTCTGTAACGTGCTCATGGAATGAGCTCAGTTCCACAGTAATTCCCACCTTGATGTATGGTACCAAATCCAAGGAAATATTTTACCTCATAGCATTGTATCACTACTAATTTTCAGTTTAATTAAAACAATTGAATGAGGTTGCCATACCATCAGAGAAATCAAATCTTCCTGGGGTGTCTCCAGGTATTCCATTCCTTCTACAGACATTCCATGTAGATTTTTGTGTATATGTTTTCTAGGAGCCTCTGTGTGGCCATCCCAAGCACACAGTGCCAAGAAAGATATTTTTCTCATTGTGCCCACTCTTTCATCTTGGTAGTTAAGAGCTGTAGTTAGTTAAGAGGCCAGAGAAATTCCTGGCACTCACAGGGGGCCTACAGCTATTTAAATGAGCACCTGTGTAGGTATTTTTGTTTTCTGGGAAACCATTGCACAACCTCCATGCACAAGCTCTGCTGGAGCTGGGTGTTTTAAGCACCTGACAAACAGGGTGTTGCTTTCAGCTCAGCGTGGTGTGCAAGCACCAGCCCACACCCTTGGCCTGTGTGGATCCGTGGCTCCTGGGGAACAGAGAGTTTACACCAGGATGAGCTGAGTCTGCAACACAGATGAACAAACTGTCATGCACAGGTTAAAACCTTGCTCACATATGGGTCATGATATATTTACCAATTTCTTGGTATTCTTCTCTACTGTGTGGAAGAAAATGCAGAACACAAACTGAATTCCAAATTGAAATTTGGTCAATCTGCGTGGGTGCTTCCCTGGCTCAAGGCCATGACCAGAGGTGAGATTGTTTGAAATTAGGGTCTCTGGTGTCACAGGGTGTGCGAGAACAATGTGGACAGTTGGATACACCAGTGTCTCATGTTGGTGCTCTTGGGGGCAGTTGTTTTTTCTTGTTTCCTTTAGTACTGTCCAGTGCTGTGAGTGCTGAGCTGTGTTTTTTGTGCTGTGGGTGAAGGGGGAATTTTTATTTTGAAGATTCTAGGAGATAAAAAGGCAAGTATTTTTTGACAGTTCTGTGGTTTGTCTCTAGGCACATTGGGTGCTGATTTTCATTCCTGTTACATCAAGGCAACTGTCTGAACTACAATCTAAACAGAAATTCCTCCAACAACAAACCACTAATGTCACATGTAGTTCCAGTTGTTCACACTTTCTTGTGCTCTGTCTTTCCATGAGATCTCACGTTCCCAACCCACTGCCTTGGGCTAATAGTTTGTAACAAAGCTCAATCTCTAAAATGTCCTATATAAATGGAGAAGGGAAGATCATAAAAGAGAAAGATGAAAACATTTACCACTCCAGCTCCCACACTCAGAGTCTCTCCTGAGTTTCCTGATTCATCAGCCAGTTAGGAGGGCATGCAGTCACCCATGCTGCCTGGCTGCTGTTGCTCTCTCCAATGCTACAGGGTACCATTCATCACAGACTGCTAGCTGAAGGATGCAGTGTCAATGCTGGCAATTGATCCAAGAAAACCTGCACGTTATTGTACCTCACTAAGGGCCCTCTTCTTTTCTGCCTTTCTTTGTAACTGAAAAAATTAACCCGTGAGGTGTTTTTGTTCAGATTGGAACAGGGAAAATAGTACCTGCAGGGGGAGGAAACATTGTGTGTTCAGCCCATCCTTATGTCCTAATCTTTATGTAAATTAAGGGGAAAAAATATTTGTTGTCTTGTGACATATGTGATTTAGAAGAAGGGAGAACTGGAGGGATTTTCAGCTAGAAAGAATATGTATTCCTGTGATAAAACTGAATTACTCAGAAGACAAAAGAGGCAGTTGAGATACAGCATTGATGTTTTGTACCACCATGTGCATTCTTGTGTTAGACCTTGGGGCAAATCCCAGGCAAATTCTGGGGAGGGACAGGGCTAAGGTGGAGTCAGAAATCTTCCTTTTCCTAGGTCAGTAATCCTAAACATAGTTGTTGTTCACAATAACACACTGTACAGCACCTACTCATCCAGACCTATGGGATATTCATGAAGTAAGGTACTATTAAACAGGGGCTCATGCTTTGACTGTGTGTTTGGAAATCTGGAAGTGAGAAAGCAAAGATTCATTATAATTCAGACTCCCTTGGAGGGGGGCAGGAAATGCAGAAGCAGCCAGTCTATAGGGCACCAATTTAAGTCATCCCAAGTCAACCATATCAACGCACACTTTGGTGTCCACTGGCTTAGGTATGTGCTTACCTCCAAGTAATTTGCTGAATCAGGACTGTCAACAGTGTCCTGTCGCTGGTCCCAGAAGGTACAATACCAAAGCAGGAAGTCAGGCAATTTTGAGGGGTTTTCTTTATAGCAAGCATTACATTTTATAGTGGTTTTCATTGAAAAATCTCAGCAAGCTAAGCTACAGTGATTAATTAAATTTTACAGCTACCCTGTGCACTATGTAAACAGTGCATTATTATTTTTTGCTTTAATAAAGAGCAAATGCAGGATGCGGAAAGGAAAGGATTTAGAAGTGTATCTGATCAGCTGGGGTGGCTCCTTCTCTCATTTGTAATCTCCCCTCTGACGCCTGGTAGGATCAGTATTGCCTTTTTTTGGTAACTAGAGTCAGATGGACAGTTTCATCCTAAAAGCTGGAGATCAGAGGTATACTCCTGGACAACAACCAGGACAGATATAAATCTAACCCAAAGGAGAGCAAAGTCCCCTTGTAAATGTAGTTAGGCTTTTTTAGTTCTTTTCTCCCTAAAATGAGCAGATTTTGGAGCTCATTGTAATCAGCATGACTATTTAGCCCCAAGGATACAAGTCTGAGTAGCAGATGTTGGAGGAGCCTTTGTGCCTTACTGCCTGTGGGCTGTACCTCAACATAACCCCTCCTTGTTAGCTCTCAAAAGAGCAGGGATAGCCATTCCTGCCTGCCTGTGGCTGAGGCGTGGAAGGTGTGGGAGGGAGCTCCCACCTGAAGTGTGTTGGAGGAAGGGCATACATGGGGATTCCTTTGGCTCAGCAGCTTCTGTGTGTCAAAGTCCTTGAACAAAATATGCTCTGCCCATCTCAGAGAGAATACAGATTTAGAAAAATATCACCAAAACCAAACAAAGAAAAAAGCAACAAAAGAGGGCTATTGAATATTTCAGAAATAACATAAATGTTTTCTCCATAACCCTTTGGAAACAAAATAAGCATACAACAGAAAACTCTTCTATCTGAGGGAACAGTTCCTGTGCTTTGTGCTGTTTTGAATGAGTCATTAGGGAAACAGCAAATATTCTAAATGAGCATCATGATTCTGGAATGGGTGGGTATCTAGTAGTGGGACTTGGAAAGAGTCTGAATGCAATAATGGAAGGCAAGCTTCACTAAGGTTTTTTAAATAGAAGGGCACAAAGGTCACGCAGAAAAAGGGAGATTAGCCTCTCCCCTGACCAGACACGTGGCTGCTTCTGTACATAGATAATATCCTGTACCTTGCAATAGATTCTGTAAAGTCCTTGCCTCCATGAGGAAAGAGTCAGGGTTTTGGTTTAATCATTGCAAGTGACAACTTCAGCTAGAGTGGCCAAGGAAGCAGATGCACAGATGGGTGTAACCTACTCTCATCCAGTGACTTACTCTGCTGCCTGGGAGCAAAGTGTCACTGCTCATGCTGTTGGTGGGATGCTCATCTTTGCATTTGCCTCTGTCAGCCAAAGGAAACCTCTCCTGGCAGAGCTGCCTGAAGTGTGTTGAGCTGGAAGCTGTTCTTGACATTATTTACATTCAGCTCATTGAATGAGCACACCTGTCACTGGAGGTGGTTTGTGGGCATCTCTGTCTTGTGTGCTCATAGCCAGGCCAACCTGGCCTCTCCAGGCCTGTTCCTTTCTTCCATTGTGTCTACACAGGGTGTTTTTTGCCCTGACTGTTGGACTTTGAGGTACTTCCATAATGTCTCATGCACTGTGCCAGAGGAGCACATGGAAAGATGCAAAGGGATTTCATAAAGCATGGGACAGATAAGTCCTTTATGGTAGTTGAATGCAGTTTTGTCTGTGTGTGGAAAAGCTTTTGTTCTGAATCTTGGTCACTCGTGGTCACAGGTTAGCTGGGCAAATGGAAATGTATCATTGTGGTACTGGTTCAGATACAGAGCCCAGAGCTGCAGCTTTCTTTCAAGCAGGACAGAGGGAAGGAGAATGGCTGGGAGGGTGATGGCAGGCTAACAAGAGAGGTATCAAGGAGTAAAGATCTGGAGTCAGATCCCAGTTTCCATGGGATGCAGGTGTGCCCGGGTGCCTGTTTCTGTTTGCTTTTTTCCACAGTGGAAGCAAGGGGTTGATGGGATTGTGGATACAGGGACAAGCATCCCCCAGATGGCAAAGGACCAAATGATATTGAATGTGGGAGGATTTGGCAGCACTGTAGTGGAATTACAGGTCTCATTTGTCAGAGCTCTCTAGGTGAAGTGCTGGAGTTCAGAGAGACTGTGGAAAAGCAGAGTCTGAAATGTGGCAGAGAGAATGCTGGAAAATGCAAAGCTCAGCCATCGGATTTGATGAGCAAGACTGTTTTTTTGGGAGGGCAGGGAATTTTTCAAGTAGGAAATTGCCACTGAGGTAATTCTGGCCATGCTTTAATACCTTGCTTAACTGAAATATTTACTTAACCGAAATATTATTTTCCATTTTATTTGGTTATGGTCTTAATCATTCACTGTCTTTATACAGTGCTTGAGGCTGAGTTTTACTGAGATGTGGCCCCAAGATGACTGGCACTAAGGTCCAAAAGAAGTGAGTGAGTCCTTTGCCTTTTCAGTAGAAAATTTGTGAGAATTATTTAAACCTGGAAAACATCAGAGAAATTAATATTAAATGTTGTTTATGAAGTAAAAGATGGTTCTCAAAGTGTTCTCTCCTGTTCGCCTTCTATGCTAGTGCTGTTTTAGGGATGTGACTGCCCAGACATCTCTCACATCTCAGGCACTGCAGGGCTGAACCTGGAGAGATGTGTTTGGCATCACAAGGCTGTGTGACCTCTGTGATTTTTGGATCTAGGTTTCCTGGACAGCTTTGGGAATGCCACGCTGAATCCTTTTTCTTGTTCTGAATTGGCTTTGGCTGCTCAGAGCCTGGTACGTGGTACCATCTGCCTGGCTTATTGAATGTGTGAGGGTGTATAGCTGCTCTGGAAAAAAGGGACATATGGAAAATGATATTTGGTGAATCCCAGGAAAGAAAAGTCACGGGAAACCACCTAATTACCAAGGCTTAATAGCCAGTGAATCGACAGTAAGGAGCTTGGTCCTGAGGTCCTGTGGCATAAATGTGTGATTACGTTAACGCCCCACTGCTACTGGGATACTTTTGTGTTTACAGGCCTTTCTCCCTTATTGCTAGAGGCCTTCAAACCCCAGATAGTCAAAATCTCTATTCAGTGCTGCCTGCTGGGCGTTTAACAAGGGTCCTTGTAACGGGACTCAGTACAAGTACAAACATGAATGAAGAGTGCAGGGGCCACCACAGCACCACAGGCTGCAAGGTAGCCAAATGGAGGCAGCCGCAGAAAAGCAGGATAAAGTAGACAATGACCCTCGGCGCCTCAAGGCATTGCTTCAAAAGGTGTCAACACCAATTAAATTGTAAAGGCTCTGTCAGCTTCTGAAAAGTTATCTAGGCAGGGACAGAAAGTACAGAATCAAAGGGGCTGCAATGAGGTTTTGTGTGTCTGGCAGCAGAGCGGGCGTACACATGCTCCTGGCAGTGTGGGATCCGGCTGGGAGCCTCCCCAAAAGCAGAGCCATGCTTGGGGTGGAAAAGAGGCAGGACAGTCAGTGTGGGGTCTCCTGTGCCACTGGTTTTTATCAACAGTGTGGGGAGTGTTTAATAACATGGACCAAGGTTGGTTAAAGAAAAAGCTGAATATTTCTCCGCCGTCTCAGTCAGGGGTTCTTACATTTGAAAACTGGATGCAGTGTCTTTCTTGATAAATTCTCTTTCTGTCTGCTCTGAGCATTTTTAATTTGCTTGTAATAAATAGCAGCTCTCAAATTTATTTTATTAATTGCTGTATAAATTTGCTCATTAGAAAAGGAAGAGGTGTTTTAGCAACTAATTTCTTTTTGTGGTTGGATATGTATAGCTCCTAAATTTTCAGGCTGCCTTTCTCCTTTACTCATGGGACTGTGACAGAATCCCATCCTGTTCTTTAAATGAAATGGTTGTAGGTGCAGGATGGAGGTACACATAGGCATTACTCTGTGCCTTATTGATGAGGCTGTTGTGATGCACACAGATGTGTACTGTGGTCTTTTCAGTGTGACAGCCAAGCTGTGGAGTCTAAGCCACAATGAAAGGGGGTAAAGACTCAGTTTGGTGCTCATATGTGGTAAGGGGGGAAGAAATGTGTGTCTTCTGTGTGTAGTGCCTAAATTTCTGTGCAAGAATGTGAAATGCTTCATTTATAAACTAGTTTAAATTGTCTGTACTAAAACAAAGCTTCTAACTCTAATATTTATTCTTGTCTTTTGCTCATAACAAAACTGCAAAAAGCTGTTTATGCTGTCTTTAAAACCCAATTTAAAATGGGAATTAAACCAAGAAATTCATATTGTTTTTAGTCTTAGAGTTTGCTCATGAAGCATTGTTACTGCAATTAAAATGGCTGGGTGATGTTGATATTAACTCATCTTTGTAGGTTTACACAGCAAATCAAAAAGATGGTTCATATTTTTTGTACAGTGACTCCTAAATATGTTATTTTGCCAAATCCTCCTTGGTATTGTAACAAATTGTTTAATGAGAAAACCAATTTGGGAGGAGGAATCTGAGTTGAAAGGTTTGGGAATACTGTTCAAATTAAAAGATATAGAGCTAAGGGCTCATTGCTGCATAATTTTAAAGCCTTTTCCAGAAAAGTATGAGAGTTGATGACAATAATATAAAAGCAACAATCAAATTTGCTGGAATACATTCCTCTATCTACAGACAATTTTTTTTTTCAGTGACTAGAAGTCTGGATGCTGTTTATTTTTAATTATCTGATTATTATCATGTCTTTGGAATTCATAATTTTTAAATGTCCCAGTGCCTGAGAAATCAAAAGGGTGCTTTCTGATGAAATTGAAGGAGGTGTCAGAAATACTCTGAGTGTCTTTTTCTGGATAGCAGCTCAATTTAGCAAATAATATAATCTTTTGAAACTTGAGCAGAAGTACTGTGGGGGTGGGTGGGAAGTCAGGCTGTATGTGGCAGTGTTAGGCAAACAGCAGAGGAAGGATGCTGAGGATCCCCTTCTCTGGCCTTGCCAAGACCAGACACTTCCTGGTGTGTGAGAGGAGAGCAGGTGTATTTTGTACCAGCTGTGAGGATGATTTCTCAAGTGTTTTGGGCAGTCAGCCATGCCCCATGGCTGTCCCAGCTGTGCCAGTGGTGGCAGCAGCTGGCTGGCCCAGCTGAGCAGCAGGGTGGGCTTTGGCACAAACACCCAGCTGATCTCCAAAACCCATCTGAAACTGAGCAGCCCTGACAAGGGAAGATCCCGTCACTTTTCCTTCTCTTATGGAAGAGCTGGCAGGGGAAGCTGGCCTTGGCAGCAAATTTCTCTCTGTGTGTGGGGATTTCCAAGCTTTGCATAGGAGTCAGGACAAGCTTTTGGCTCTGGCACCACACTGCATCTGAGGCAGCACCCCGTGCTGTAAGCACCTGAAATGCACAGGGAGCAGGAGCTGTGAGTACAGCTGTGTGCAGGCAGCTAGGAGGCTGGCAGGGAAACTGGAGCATGCTTGGACAGGTGCTGATGAGTATTTCTCCCCAAATGATGATGAAAGTGTGGCTGTGCTTTGTGTGGGGAATGAAGAGAGGGATGTGCCAGGGCTGCCATGTCTGCAGTTATCACAGGTGCTGCTCATGAGTCCCTCCCTGTGTAACTCACAGGGAAAGGGGGATCATCACCCCAGCTGCAGCTCAGTACCAATTTCATCCTGCCCATTTGTCAGCTGTTTCTAGGTAGCCAGGTGGGAGTGGAGAAGTGGGATTATTTCCACACTCCCTCTTAAAATGGTGTATTGAAAATTGCTGTCCTGTGCAAATGGGGAGAGTTCTCTGCTGCTGGCTCTGCTGGCTGGCTCAAAGGAAGCACGGCTGAGAGCTGGGCTGTGCTCCTGTCAGCCTCTGTATTCAGGAGACAGCACGGATCCTGTGCCTCATCTCCAAACTCCTCTTGTAAGCAACTTGTAGCAGGCTTCTCCAGTTTACAGGAGCAAAGGATTAGTGAGCAGAAGGCCACTGGATTATGGTAGAAGAGTAAAAATTTGTAAGGTTTTGCTGAGGTTTGGGGCAGAGTTCCTCAATCTAATGCTGGTTTGCTTTGTACTGATTAATTTTTAATGTGGAACAAAAGAGCTGAGAAGGAAGATATCATTTCCATATAGTGTTTTGCTGTATAAAGCAAAAGCATTGAAGAATGGTGAGAGCGTCAATTTTGTTGGTAAATAACATGATCAGCATTGCAATTGTTGCCCTTCTGTGGACATAGAAATTGTGCAAAGAGATCATGATTTTACTTCAAAGACAGAATGGTGCTGCTTCTTTTAAGAATTGTCACGGTGTGGGCATTCCTTGTGATTTAGGAAAGCTCCTCCGTCTGTCCTGGCCTGGGAGGAGAAGCAAGACCGTGCTGTCCCTCGGCCGTTGAGGGAGGGACTCCTGAGCGTCCGAGGGCTGCTCCCAGTGCCCTGCCTTTGTGCAGCCACGCAGCACAGAGCAGGTTTTACATGGCTGAATGCATTGTAAACTCTGTCACTTCAGGGTATCGCCCACTTAAACAACATCCTCATCATTTTTCTTAGGAAATGATCTGAGACAAAATATTGAATTATTTAGAGTACCGCTGGGAGAGGGAATTGATTCCTTGCTGTATCAGAGAGAAATAGCTGCTCTTTTGAGGCTTGATCCAAAGCCTGGAGAAGTCAATGAGAATCTTTCCATTGATTTCAATAGGCTTTAGATCATGCTCTTATTCACTCATCAGCTATTTCTCTTTAGTTTGAGCAAAACAATGCAGCCTTTCCTTGCAAGATACTTAGTTTGCTGTACCTAAAGAGAAATACATTCTGTCCTGTTCTGCTGAATATAAAAATCACTTATGGCTTGCCAAAATAAGTAAGTAGCAAACAGCTTCTTAACACTGCTGAAATTTAAATTTATCCCCTATGCATTTAGAATTTTTCTAACATGTGCACAGCTACTTGCATATGTACATTTTAAATTCAATATGTGATCTTGTGATAACGTTTTCTTTCTTTGCAATGAATTCCTCTTGTTTGGAATCAGAAGATGCATCCTACTTTTCCCAGGCTTTCACATGTGTTTCAGCCTCTTTGCTACCAAAGGAAAAACTGGAGTAGGCTTTCATTAGTTTCCACCTTCTATCCTGTTCCTGGGAAAGTCAAAATGTAGCATCTCCTTTGGAGAGCACTCAAATTTTCCATTTTGACACCAAGTCTGAAAGGAGCAGCCAAACTAGGCAGGGCTTCTGCAGCTGCCAGCAGCTTTTCCAGCAGCCTCTTTAAAACAGAGATGCAAAAGTTATTTTCTTGAATGTCTGACTTACACCCTCTCTTTTCTTGTGCTATGCATATTTAACCAAATTTAGCCACATGCAAAAACCACCATTCCTAAGTGTGCTTTCACAAGGGAGCCCGAGAACAGATCCACAGTACAATCTCAGTTTGTCGTCTATATAAAATGACTCAGAAATGGACCTAACACAAAATATAGTAGGAAAATAACAGTGAGTGCTACACTCCACGTTTGAGCTCTCAGGTTGTACTGGAGTCAGGAGCAAGGTGGATCCCTTGTTTACCATGGGCAGTGTGCCTGCTTCTGAGTGCAGGCAGCAGAACACACCTGAGAGCTCTTCGGAAGTTGATAGAAATCCAGCATAGGGTGCAATTAAGAGAAGGTGACAGCCCTGAGTTGTGCCTCAGCCTGCAGGGATGGCTGAGGGCTTGTGGCAGGGTGCAGCTTGGGCACTCTCAGGGCAAGCCTAAACCTGGGGAGGGAGCCAGAAACCCCAGCCAGCAATGGGCTCTGCAGCAAGAAGCAGGGCTTACAGAATTAGCTTCTGTTCTTCAGGAGAGCAATCTTTTCACTTTAATAATTTAATGTTTTCAGTAGGTTTTGCTTCTTATCTTGAAGGAAGTATTTTCAGTTATATAATTGTTCTCTCATCCAGAGGGACTCTAAACAGCATAGTTTTAGTATGCCCAACAATGTTTTTCAGAAAAGGGGTTGTATCAAATTGTAAGCATTTCAGAACATAAAGAAATCATGAAAGCAAGATGAGGATATCACAGCAGGGACAGAGACAGAGTGTAAAACCACCACCTGTGAAAACTGCTGCTTTTGGGAGCTATCTCCACCGTCAAAGGCTGGTGAAGAATTGCGGACCCTTTAAAGATAAACAATTGAAAATATTGTTGATATTGCCCTATGATGCCTACCTACATGTAAATTAATGGGAAGACTGGGCTGGGTTGAGGTTATTTTTGTTTTTAAGATGTGTAAAGTGAAAGTTGAAAGAAGAGAAGCAGAGGGTGGTTTCAAAAAAATGCCAGCTAATTTTCATAACCAGAGGGTTTCTGTCCAGGAAGAGGAAAAATAATAGCTTATATAAAATTTTGTAGCTTTATAAATATTTAATCATACCAAAATATCCATCAGAATTGATCACAGAACTGGTAACAGGAGCACATGTAAGTCTTGGTACAAGTTCTACTGAAGGTACTCTGATTATCACAGGTACTCTGATTGCTTGCACTGATTTTTCAGGGAGGGATGAGAGCAATGGAGATATTGCCCAAGATTTTGGGAAAGAAACCAAGATATTTCAGTTAGCAGTCCTTCCAGCTTGGCAGTCACAGGGCAAGGCATGGAGGCTGTACTACTGAGAAATGTTGCTGAGAAATTCTAAGAGTCATTTTGGGGGGAATTTATCAGCTCCCTTTGTCAGTGAACTGTATCCCTCTACTGAGACCTAGCAGAGAGCCTGTTTTGTGTTTCAACATTTCTGATGCTGCAGAGAGTGGATTGTAGCCTGTTAGTATGATATAAGCATGTTAATAGCTTTATCAACAAGAAGGGAAAGAAATTAATCCTCTTTGGATAGAATAATTAATCTTTGAAACCCTAAACTTGCCAGGATGTGATTATTTAGGCAAATGAATCAAAAAGGGTATAAACTGTTAAATAGCACAGTAATATTATAGAAAATTTAATTTTCAATGATTTTAAATAAACTCTGAACCAAACACATTTATTTAAAAAAAAATTCTTCAGCATTTCAGATGATGGTTATTTCTGTTAACCTCTTTAAATCTGGAACTTACTGGCAGGAACCTTTGTCATTTTTGGAGTTGCTCAAATCTGCTTTCTCTTTAAGTAGGTGATAGTTTAGCAGATAAAAAAAGAGTTTCTTTCCAAGAGTAGGAACAGGAGCAGTTGTGGCATGAGAGAGTGGTGGGTTTTTTTCCTACTCCATTCCTGCCTAAGCTGTCTCTTTCCCCTTGCTGCTTCCCTTGCACTGCAGTAGAGAAAGCAGAACAGCTTTCAAAACAAGCTGACAAACCTGGTCTCCAAAGCAGGCTGCCTTTATTCTGAGAATCATTTTCTGCTAATTAATTGACTTTTATTAAGAATTTTCTGTCCATGCCAGTGACTAAAGTTTGCAGTATTTGAATGAACCGTTCTACACGGATACACAGGCAGACTGAATTTAGAGCAAAAACAGCTTTATCATAAAACTGAATTTACTATTTCCTTGAAATATGAGAGTAAGAAGAAGATTACCAGACCAAAAATTTGGAGACATCTGCCTGAGTTTATGGATAACCAGTAAAGAGTCAAACTGAATTTCCTGGGAGTCAGCAGGGCTGGCTCGGGCTGAGCCAGCCTGGTGCTACGGCTGTGCTGAAATCTCTCTGGATAAGAGCTCGAAGGATGGGAAGCACTTGAGTCTCTTAACAGCACAAAGCCAGAGCTCTGATTTGTTTGCTTGTAAAATTTCTCCTTAAAAAAAAAAAAAAAAAAAAAATCAGAGCATTCAGTGGAGCTAAAAATCTGTCAGTGACTAATATTTTTGTAAATACAGAAAGAAATGAAAGATAATATTAGACTCAGAGATGTCTCATCATTTCTTTCTTTCTTTCTTTCTTTCTTTCTTTGACTGTATTATAAACTTCAACAAAACTGTGATTAGCCCCGGTTGTTTGTATATTTTGACAGCTTTATATATGTACTTTGTTATCCATTTGTCAGCTTATAACATTAAATAAATGAGCTGAAAATGGGGTATTTATTTTAATACTCCCTATTATACATTTATACTCAGTAAATTGGAAAGCTATCTGGGCCTTTTTTACTGTGTTTTTAGGAAAGTGTTCCTCCCAGGACTCATGGAAATTAACTCTTTGCTTAACATTTCAATTTTAGATGGAAATGTTAACCAAACTAGGGAATCTAACAGAAATTTTGATAGGGATGAAATTACTTTTAGTTCTTTCCTTCCTGTATAAGGTTAAATCTTACTCTCATTTAGATTAAATATATAAATGCCTCCATATGAAAATGAACCGTATTGATTTTGGGGTTTGGGGGGTTTTGGAATTTTTTGCCTGTAGGAAAGAAATTATATGGGGAAGGTTTAAAAATCCCTTGTTGAATAGATGCTTCACAATTAACAGTCATGATTTTGCCTCTGAACAATGGCTAGAATTCTGCATTATGATTGTTGATTATAAGAAAAATTTTTGCTTCATCATCTGTTTCCTTTTATTGTCTTATATGCAGTTATTTTCATTAGAATCTACAATTAATGAGTTTGCTGAGTTGAAATTCCTTGGTCGTGGGAAATATTTCATAATTACAAACATTCATATATCTGTCCTCCTATCTTTGGCATGTTCAGCCTAAAAATGTTCCTTATTATTTGTTGATTAATAATATTCAGATTTGGTTGGGCCAACACTGCTGACTTAGACCCACTGCCATTTTCAAAAATATGACTCTGAATTTTTTGCTGCTGGAGTCCATTTCTGGAAGGAGACCTAGATCATTAGCTGACGGGAAATGGCATAGTTACATTGAAAACAATTTTCACTAATTGATTATCTGGCTGATTCAATTTCCAGTCTTGGCTCCCACTTGGACCAGATGCAGTATTATCTCTCAATATAACTCATGGTTAAATTTTACTGAAACTATATCCCTATGAAATTTCTGTCTGTGCAACAGACTTAGTATTTATCTATCTATCTTGTTAAAATCTAAAATAAATTGGGGCAATCCCATCCCACATTCAGGAAAGTGTCCTATTTTTGGTCTCCATGCCAACTCTCTGGAGAAGTGTCTACTATTTTGTACTATCATTATGAGTACAATCTCTTGTTACAGATAATAAACCTGCTCTCCTTTATATCACCATAGCCTATCCATTTAAAAATTGTTTCATTTTTACTACACTAATGTTATTCTCACCATCTTGGCAACCCTGGGATAATAGCATAAATCAATGAATTATTATTTTTGTTTAAGGCATTTCTAATTTTTAATTAAAAAGAAAAGTCAGACTCTTGCTGATCACCTACAGGATTGTGACTCTCCATGGTTACCTGTCACTCAAAGAGATCTAGCTCTGAGGAATGCTAATTAGCACTGTTAAAGCACTGGTAATTGAACTGTGGAGACAGCCTGCAGAAGGAGGCTGTTTGCATTCAGCACTGCTTTGCCATTTAAATGGACGAGTACAGTCATGAAGGTACGGTGGATAAAAGCGAAAAAAGCACTCAGGCTGTAATTTTTCATTTTGACTTCAAAGTTGTTTACCAAAGTGTTTCCTAGAAACGAGTGCCCGCACCAAAAAAGTGTCAGGCGTAGCAACTTCGCTGACAACCTACGCCTAAAAAGTGCACAATGCCCTTCATCTCCAGCCTCCCTTGGTGCCTGCAGCAGCTGCTTGGAGCACTGGAACTCGAGATGCTGCCTGGGATGACCCACGCTGCTCCCCACTCAGGGCTGCCATTCTAGGCCAAAGATTAAATAATAAGGAAGCACCAAATTGAAAACAAGCCACAGAAAAACCCTGAAGGAAATTAGTGTTCCCACTGAGGTTGATGACTTTTCCAGATATTTCTTTGACTCCCAGTGCTGTGATATCCACATGTCCTAGAGTAAGGCACCTTTACGGGGTTTTTAGAGGCTTGCTGAGGTGAGGTAGGATGTCTCTTGACACAGTAGAAGTGAAACTCAGGGGCAGGCTGACTGTCTGGCACCTTCAGATGGGTTGATTTTTCTCTGAAGATAAATACTTAGCATCTCCTGAATATCTAAAACTTTTCTTAAAAGCACTCCAGAAGTGAGGTAGCCATGTCGTGCTGATCTTTGTCATTTCTTTGCTTGTGTGATCTGTGTTTCTTTTTCTGTTGTACAGCTTAATGTCTCAAACTTCTCCCCACACCTTCAAAGACTTTTATGTTTCTTTAGTTTAGCAAATATGAACAAACTGATTCAAAGTATGAAGCTGTACAGTGCAACACTTACATGAGTTATGCATTTAGATGCTTTGGGAATACTGATTTTAAAATGTGTCATTCTGCTAATAGAATCATAGAGTATCCTGTGTTGGAAGGGGTCTACATGGATCATCAAAGTCCACCTCCTGGCCCTGCAGAAGGCAATCCCATGAATCACATCATGTGCCTGGAAGTATGGTCCTCATGGATGAAATCCAATTTTTTCTGTTTGTCAGGTAAGGGTGTGCACATTATAATACCTGCAAGGTCATGAACTGGTCATTTGATTAGGTGAAGTGAGTATTTGCAGCATATGACAGTTATACTTTAATAAGCTATGAATATTTCAGAGACATACTAACTTAAGTATTTCAGGATACTTTTAAGTAAAAAAGCAAATATATGATAAGGCAGGAAGTTTCCAGGTATTATCACCACTGACAACTTAAATTTGAAATCTCTTTTCTCTTGAGTGGAAGACCTCATGTATACTCAATGGATGAAACTGACTTCAAATCTCAGTGAGTCCAGGACTTCACGGAGACATTTCAGTGTGTGAAACTGTCCAATGGGTAGCATGCGAATGCTGCCTCTCTGTATCCCCAGCTTTGCTTTTATTTATCAAAACCTGTTCCTGTATGAGATGTTCCAGTGCTTTTCATTTTAGTAGCTTTGTGGAAAACAGTATGGATGCACATCTTCCATGTTATGAGGAGATAAAAAGGTTGATATTTTCATGTTCGTGTGCTGGCACATTCACCATGTTTTTCTCTCACTGATGTTTCACAGGACACATCGTCTCTTTTAGGTGCTAACTGTGGCCTTTGCCAGCTGGGTGGAGAGGGACACACATACCTTTTCACACGATTTACACTTTGCTATTCCAAGATACTAGGGAAAAATTCACATCCCAAGGTGTTCTCAGGAGTATAATGGCAAATCACTGGCTTTTAATCTGAATCATCTTGGGTTGTTGCCTTGGGAGCACTGTCTTTTTTCACTTATTTGCAGGTTGGGTCTGGAAGGGGTAATGTCTTCCTCTCGTTTATGTCAAGCTGTTATTTGCTTAGAAGTTTCTCATGACTCTTTGTCTCTGAAGCACTTCTTCCATGCCAGGACCCAGTGAAGCGTGGGCAGGGTGCAGCGTGTGTTGAATACAGGGCATTGCACGGGCTTCAGACCCCAGTGAAGGGCACAGCCGAGCTCTTGACTGGTCATTTTTAGCATGGCATGGTTCCCCCAGTGGTGATACCAGGCTGAGCATCCCCACTGTGGAACTCCCTACCAGGAATGCCTCAGGGGGCTGTGGAGCTTTGCTGCTTCTCACCATGACTGGGCACCTGCTGGAGCCTCTGGCAGCTGTGCCCGCATCCCTGTGCTGGCAGGCACCTGAAAATCAGAAGGAATATTGCCCCTGTCAGTTAAGCCAGCAAAGAAAATCACTCTCAGAAGAGAATGTTCTGACTTAGCTACTCCAAAGAAAGGCTTTTGCCTCATTTTGATGGTCCAGGCATCCAGCCCTCAAATACATGACATTATCTATCCCCTGATTTTGAAAGCCTCCTAGTTAGAGCATAGGTTGGTGCCTATGAAGACCATATAGAACCTTTCCTGGGAATAGGGCTGACAAAGGAATGAGAGATGCTGTGTCGGGGTCTCCAGAGGCACACGGGCTCCCAAGGGCCAGTCCTTGTCTGGCAGGTGCAGTCTCTGCAGCCCATCGTGGTCTGGAGCAGTGACACAGCACAGCTCTTGGGTTATGGTGAGGTGTGGTTTTTGAGACTACAACAAAACTGACCTATCAGCAAATAGACTTCAAAGTCATTTCAATCAGATAGTGACCTACTGCATGTCCCAGTCATTCTAGTAGGGTGAGCTAATGTAGAAAGACTGATTATTGGAGATCTGTGACTACTGCAGGTCACCACATGCATCTCTGCAGCACTGCCAGTAAAATGCCATGTTGAAACAAAGAACTTCTTCCTCTGTGGCTTGAAGGTAACAGTATTGTATCAAATGTGGTTTTGCTCTTCCTCACCTGTCTCCAGTTAGACTCACACAAAGGACCTGAGTTTTGAGCTCAGGTAGTTTCTAAGTTTGCAAACCATTTGCAACTGTCAGTATCAGGTGCACTGAGCAGAGGAGCCATAATTCTGTGGGGAATGTGGTAATGTGGAATGCTGGAGTGATAAATATCCTGTTTATTTTCAACAGTGTTAAGAAAAAAAAAATTTGAAATAGGAAAATTAGACAGTGAGTATTAAATTGGCATTTTGCCTCTACTGACTTGCCAGAAAAAACATTGGTGCTATTAACAAACCCAAAGGCAAAAAGAACAGGTGACTTACCTGCTGTCACTCAGCAGGTGAAAACACTGCTGAGACACTTGTCCTAAACCCATGCCCAGTCCATTAGCTCAAGCTTCCTGACATGTAGGCTGTGAGCAGAGACAGATAATAGGAGCAAAAAAAATATCTGATGATTCATTATTTGTATCTGCCTAATCTTTTCCAGGGCAGAAAAGCCTTTCGCTCCTCAGAACTTGTCTGCAAAGGGATATTTGCTGTTATGATTCTGGCAGTGTAATAATTATATTGCATTCAAAGCAATTTAGTCTGAACTGCAGATAAGTACTTCAGTACTAAAAGCTGCAGCAGTGTGACTGTAGCAGGTTAGTGCCCTGTTACAGGCAGGATAATTGCCTCAGTAAATCTCCCCTATGTTGACAGACTCTTAGACAAGTCGAGTGTTTCTCATAAGTGGCCACATCTCAGAGCACCGACAAGCCCCCAGTGCCAGTGACACTGACAGTTGATTTTTGAGCAGTGATTTATGCAGACACCCCTAAAGCAGCACATGGCTGGATTTCACACCCACAGCGTGCTGTATGGTTGGGTGCCTTGCTTTGGGAATTGGGCAAAGCAATTGCATACAATGTGCTCCATAGAACAAACCAGTACAAAGGCACAGCTGTTTTGCACGAACAGTGATTTTCCAGTACTTTTTGCACCAAACGAAAGGTTTTGGTGTGTCCATTTTATTTGAATGCACAGAGGATGCTGAAGGCTGGATCCTTTGCTCCTGTAAATAGGCATTGCTCCATTCTCTTTGGTGCCTTTGTGTTACGCTGTCACCTGATAACATTTGGTTTAATTCTCTGGCAAAAATCTATAAAAGCCTTCTGCTTTTTCAAGTGAACACTAAGTAACTGTACCAGTTCAAAAATAGCTTAATATGAACACTAAGAACCCTTTGTCTGCTAATCACAAACAAACCTGAGTTTAGTTACATGTATATTTGTATTCTCGTATCAGTGTAGTTTTTGGAAACAGTGGTGTTTGATGTGAGCTGGGCTGAATTTCTGTGCAGGCACCCTTAGCTGCCCTGTGCAGCAGTGCTGCCCAGGGGCCTGTGTCACATCCTGCCAGGCTCCAGAGAGCCGTGTGCCTCAGTGCTGGGGTGGTTATTGTTCGATGTGCCAGCCTGATAGAACTTGTTATCCTCTTCAAATGGGGTTTACTCCAGCAGGGAGAAGGAAGGTGCAATATTCAGAGCTTCTGTGTCCCTCAAACTATTGCTTTTTGGGGTGTTCATGTGATGGAACAAGTGGTTCCTTGTGGATGATTGCTGAAGGCTGCTGGGCAGCTGGAGTTTGTGGTGATGTGCTGGGGGATGCAGCTGCAACCAAAGTGCTGCTCACCATTGACTGCTGTGCTGTGCCGGAGCAGGGACCCCAGCCCCAGCCCCCTGGGCTTCTGTCCCCCAGGAGCCTTGTTCCCTACCAAAGTCATCAGGTAGAAATGTGTTACTTCAGCAGGTACTGGCCCTGCTGAAGTAACAAAGCCACTCAGTGCAAAAATATTTGCATTGTGTTGTGCCGTGTGGTTAGAGCAGATCTCGCCCCATCACCTTTATTACTGAAAACTTTAGCCATTTGATTTGAATATCACATTTCCTCTTCTGATTGTTAAGCCATTCCTAAAATAGACTTGAAACCAATTTGCAGTTTTGTCCCTGGAGCTCTTACACTGCTTGTGGGACAAAGGGCTTTGTGTCAAAGAGATATCTACCTCCAGCACCAGGCTCAAAGAAAAAATGATAATAAAACACTTTAAGGAATGCATTTCACAGTTTATCCTTGGTGTGAATTGTTTCTTACACCGTGAACTTTTTGGACCGTAGGGCTGAGAATTTTGCTTCAAGTCTGTCATGGTTTACAGCCAATAAAGATCTCAGAGCAGACATGGCAAAGCTTCTGCTCTGAACTCCAGAGAACGTGGAAATGGAACTCTAATGAGTCCGTCTGTCCTGTGACAGCTTTCCCAGCAAAACAACAAACTGGCCATGCTCTGGTTGTGGACTGGAAACCCTGAGGGGATACTAATATGGCATGTACTCACTTCCTGATTAACCATACCTGCTGAAAAAGCTTTTTTATTCTTGGGATCTTATGAATTGCTCCAGTCTGAAGGATTATATTACAGAGCAGTTCACCAGTATGGCATTTCCTGGAACATATTTAAAGAAATATAGTGCAAGTGCATATATTGGCATAAAGTCTTCAACCTTCCTGTAAATGAAATATTACCAAACCCAGAAAACAACCCCTACAAAGAAAAAAGCCCCAAACCAGTAAGGGTCTCTGAGGTGTCTAAAACTAGGTGTGGACTAGGTCATAAAGTGCATTTTGTTAGTATGATACTCTCAGCTTGCTTCTGAAATCAGTTCAAATTGCTGTTCTACAGCTATGTGTTTCTGGGTTAATGCTGACATTAGCTCAGTGTTCCATTCAAGGAGTTAGATGCTTCTTTGCAATGAAATGCAGAATTTTGGCAAGCTGTCCACAGCTCTGTGGTTGCACATTTTTAAGGTGTCCATGCCTCTCAGGTTGAATTCAGTAGACTCTGGTACTAATCTGAGCGGGAGCTCCTATGGTTTTGTGAATATATTTCAACCCACTGGCTGTTCTACATCCTGGATACCTTTGAAGGATTGTTTTATAACTAGCAGATAGATATGAAGCCTTCTGAGGCTGGTGCGATTTGTTTTCATCACCTTCTGTGGATGTCTCTGCTACCAGGTGACTTCTTTCCTCCTGTGCTTTGTGCAGTCTTGCAAGAGTAGGTGCAGTAAAGCAAGGGCAGCTGCAGAGGTGAAGGAGTGTGGGTTGGGAAGGGCTCTGGAGGGACTGTGTGTTTTGGAGCACAGAATGCAGACAGAGAACTTAAAAAGATTTTCAGACTTTAGTTATAAATCAAAATATGTAAGTAAGCTCTTGAGAGAAGGTCCAGCAAACAAAGAGCTGTTCACAAAGAAATATCTGCGATAATTTTAAACTGAGGGAATAGAAGAGAGCTGTGGGTTTGGTGTGGTTGCTTATCACCAGAGATAGTGGCTAAATTGCAATACAGTCTGATTGATTCAGCCTTGTTTTCTTCATGTGAAATATTAATGAAAATTCACACATACCAAGTTTACATTTGTCAGATAAAATTCTCCCGGAATTACTTCCTGCACTTCTAAGGGCTGAGCAGCAGTGCTTCCAGTGAAAATACTGCTTCGGGCTTGAGACCAGTCATTGCAACTCTCTGGTATTATAGAAGCTATCTAAACTACAGCCAGCTGCAGGTACAGAAAAACTGGCAGTATCAGCAGTTCAGAAAGCTATGGAATGGTGCTAAAGGCATGTCCCTCTCTGCTGAGGTGTGGTGGTGGCAGCAGGGGGGTGCCAGCTTCATGATTCCCCCATGGGGTGCAGAAGCTGTGCAAAGGGACATGTGTTCTGGAGATCTTGAAAATGTGTTTCAGTCACTAGCCTTTCTGGCTAAACAAAATCCCCAGTGATATCCTGCTAGTGACACAAATTATGTTAACTTACCAAAGCCATGCCAGAGAGTTTAGTTTTCTCCTTTTAAGCAGCTAGTTTTAAAAGGATTGTATTCAACTTAAAGCTGGGAGCAAATTGCATAAAAAACCTGTATTGGTGAGGAGAAGAGCATAAGGGAAACAATCCCATTTTGATAATGAATGAAGTAAATATGAATGAATGAAATAAATTATTTAATACTGCTGCTGATCACTTTTTCCTGGCAACTGCATTGTGTAACATCAGCTCCCTCTTTGTTTGAGCAGAGCTGCAGATGCAGCTGGTGTATTTCAGGTGTACTCCCAAGCAGGTGGTGGCTCCTGTTTTGTAACTTTCTCTTTTGTTTTAAGCAGGCACAGGATGCTGTTTTAGTGAAGATGTTGAGCATGGCCTACAGACTCTTTGGCACCAACTGAAGATCATTTTTTGTACTGGTGGGAGTTAGAGGCCTCATGTTTCAACTAAGACCCCAGAGTCCTTGATATCATGCAAACATAAGTGTCTTCCTTCTACATGGGCACAGCCCTGTGACCATGGAAATCATTAGAGGAACCTCCTTGCAAGCTCAGAGGTTTGGCAATGGAACATTGGCAACAGGACTGTGCCAGTTGTCTGTGGCCTTTCCTGTCCCAATGTTTTGAAAGTTAGTAAATAGTGAGGAGGAACAGGAGGATGGATTTATACCTGAATGGATTCATACCTGGAAGCTCTTTGGAAATTGGGGCACAGAGAGACTTCCTACAAATACAGTTAGTTTTCTAATATTAAGTAATTGCTATTGTCACTTCCATTTTACAGGCAAGAGATGGAGAAGCTGTGTAAAAATTCAAGCTTACCATTGCAATGTTCCTTACAGAGCTGAGAGCAGATCATGAGACCCCTGAGTGTTGTACCAAGCTGAGGGATGGTCCAAAGAGGCAGGGAGGTAGTGGCAACACACTATCAGAAGAGGCATACAGAGCTGTAAAGTGAGCAGTGTCCATCATCCCCATGCATTACTAAGTCGAAAGGAGCCAGGAACTTCACAGACCTACAGCCAGCCTGAACCATTGCTCCACAGAAGTAAATGTTTTTCATTCAATATAAGGAAGCAGTAGGTTACTGTAATTGTACCTTGAACTTATTTACCAAGACTTGGAAATGTTGTTCACTCTTGCACAGTCATTGTGCCATTCCCAGCACAAATCTGGGAAAGGCAATATCAAGGGTTAAGTTTCCCATCTGATTCAGACCAGGGGTTTGTCTTCATGTCTGAAGCAAAGGTGGTCTGGGAGGATATGGCTATCCTCCCTATGGCTATCAGGCTGCTACAGACAGAGCAGACCTCTAGTTTTCCCTTTTTCCCCACAGTTCTTTCCCTGTCTGTGGAAAACTTAGCTTTACCCTGGCATTAGGCCTGGAACTGTCGTTGTGTCTCTCAGGTGACAATCCAAAATCTCTCTTTACTGTCCTCCCAGCCAATATATCTGCCATGGGTCCATGTAAGCACAGAAGAGCATCTGGAGGAAAAGATGTTCATGTGCAGAGGGCTCTGCTGTGGTGGTTTGGGCACATTGTTGAAAGGGCGGGTGTGGGTTCAGGGTGCCTCCTGTCCTTTGGAAGAATGGAGTTATTACCGAGTGTGTAAGTGGCCTCCACAATATCCTTTGATTTATAGCAAGCAGTTATTTTCCTTTCTTTAGACCACTTGGAAGTGAGCTAGGACAGCAGAAAGGCAGGCAAGAGTTATGCTGTTTACAGAAAGAAAAAGTTAAAAAAAGTTGAATTCAAAGCAATTCTACTGTTGTTTTCCAGTCCAGTTTTCAGACTGGAAACTGGCTGAAAAGTGACTGTGCATCTGGACATGAGGTTGTATGGCCCATGATTTTTAGAAGAGCCACAAGCGATTTTGCAGGTTTTCCATCAGAGTGTTGGTACAGACGGCAAGACTTCCACAGGGATTTGCTCCAGGTCTTCCCCTGTGCCTCTTGCAGGTGTCATGGGGAAGCCTGGAATAGCTGAGCCTCAGGGATGATTTAATTCCTTGCTTCTGCCCTGTCATTTAATCTGCCATTGTTCTGCCTTTTCCCTGCGAATATGGCTTCTGACAGTATGTTTGCTGCCTTCTCCATCAAGATCACTTGTGCCTTTCTCTAGGGACAAGTGACATAAAGCCCTTCTTGCTCAACAAGCAGGGCCCCTTGTGCTGCCATTACAGAGCTCTGACTGAATGCAAAACCCAAGCTGGTATTGCTCATACTTAATCAATTGTGTCACTGCTGAGGTATTGGTAATTCCTGAGTTGTGCCTGCTAGGCAGGCTAGGAAAATAGTAAGGAATGGTCAGGAAGAAAAATCACTTTGCAACAACAAGACGTGCAGAGTCTGAAGTGGTAAAAATTTATGGCATCTGCTCCTTGGGCCTGAGACAAGATGACTCCATGCAATGCAAGGTAAGCTCGTCTTTTTACTTTTGTGCTGCTTTCCTCTCTAAATTTCAAACATCAGAGTTTTCGCTTCTGTGCCATGGTTGAAACTGTTGATTGAATGCTTTCTTCTGTTGGGAAAATTTCTGGTTTTTGCATGGTAGGGCTATTGCTTCTCAGAGCAATACTTCTTTACTGAACATTTTAATTATTGCTTATTGAGAAGAGGATGAATGGAGCTTGAAGTCCATAGCACTAAAGCTACCCACAGAGAACCTAACTGTGCCTGTTACTGTGCTTAGATGATGTCAGCAGCATACCATTTACCTAACCCATAAATGTCACTGATGTGATTTGTGCTGCTGAAGATGATTTGGGGAGAAATTCTAACATGCAGCAAAAGAAAGAAACCTTTAAGGAACAGATGGACAGGCAGGATTTTCACACTCACTGTTCATATGCAAGAGCACAGAGAAGCCCATATTTAAGGCAGCAGATTTCTGCTGGGGCTGAGCACATCTTGCACATCCTTTGGCACCTGTGCCAAGGAACCACCTTCCCATGGCACGTTGTGCCCACAGCAAAGCCCTGTGTGAGCCTGGTGGGCGTGAAGAGGTGCCAGGTGGGTGCCAGCTCCATGCCTGCCAAAAGAGTCATCCTGCCAGCAGGCGTAGGGATGGCATGGCTGGGCCAGGGGAAGGGCACACACCCAGAAACACCAAAGGGCTCCTTTGAGCAGAGCTTGCTTCCTGCCTCTGCTGGAGCTGTGGGCTCATGCTGGGCTCCTTCAAGGATGTAGGGCACTGGTGAGGGATATGGGGAGGCTGCCTCTACCAGCCTTTGAATTCCAAGTAGAAATCTTGCTGTTTGAGTGGAAGAACAAGTCTTGCAAACTGTTGTGCTCTTGCCTCTTCTCAGCCTGTGGTTCCCTGGGTGGGCTCAGACCCCTGTGATTCTGAACCCGTGCTGCAGCAGCATCTGCAACTCTGCCTGCAGCTTCTCCCTCTGAGCTCCCTGCTGTGCTGCCCCTGGGTCCCCCTTCCAGTCCAGGGGAGCCTTCTACTTCAGAGGGACTGCTCAGAGCAAGGGGAGGTCAGAAGGAAAGTTGGGATATTTTTGATTTTTTTATTTTTACAGTCACACAGTCAGCCATGAGACAATGTAGGTCAGTGTCAGGGCAAGGCTGGGGACATTACAGGTGTAGCTGCTCTTTGTGCATCAGGGTGTCACACAGCATGTTCCACAGCCCATTTTATTTTTGGAGGGGTGGCGTGAGGGGAAAGTTACACCCTCTGAATTTAATTCCTGATTTATGTGTGTCAAGTTGAGTATATGGTTTTTTTTCCTTCTGTTTTCCCCCCTCTTTTTAGGGGATAAATTTATACTTTTTTCTGGTCTCCATCCTGTTTGACGAATTCATGGTGCCATCTGCTGATTAGAGATGGAATTAGCACGGAGTCCTGGTCGGGGATAGCATTCTGCACTACAAAACAGAACTTAATTGTGATTAAACAACATTTTTAAACATGGAAAGCAAAAAATACCTGGACTTTGTTTTCCTCACCAGAAAAGCTCAGCACCTCTAAAATGCCTTGACAGCTTTGGCATGTATTCCATATATATACTCCTTCGGAGGTACGGATCTTATTCCAGCTCTTCCTGTCTCTGGAGGAGCTGGAATAGGATACATACCTCCAAAATGTCATTCCAAAAGCACACTGGAGGCCGAAGGATTTCTCCTTGCCCCTGTGCTCAGAGCATTTGTATACTTCTGCCCCTGCTCTTCCCCTCAGATTGCTTTCAAAAACATTTGAGCTTTTCAGAAAAATGGAAGATTATGTTTTTTTCCCTTTAAAAAAATAAACAAAACAGCAGTAATAAAACACAGCAGATCAAAATGTATGCTTTGAATTTGTTTGTGAAGCAGACAAATTCTTTCCCTTTTTATCTGAAATCAGCAATATTACACAATATGATCACATGGGCAAATCTGCAACTTAAAAACCCCAAACAAGCCACCAGTGAGTGAGGCAAAACTGATCTTGTCTTTACATAGGTTATTTCTAAATTTCAGATTTCCAAGGCCCCAAACCTCTTGACTGGGCAACAAATAAATAATTTGCTGGTTCTACTGATGGTACATGAACAGGGATGAGCTTTCCTCCTTCAGATCTCTCCTCCAGCTGTCTCATGCTATTATTGTCTTTTCTTAGCTGACTGCTCCTTCTCTCCCAAGCTATCTATTTCTCCTGAAGCAGCCGGCTCTTCAGGAGTTTTTTTCTTGTCCCCAGACAGATGCATAGCATCGCCAACCTAAGAGTCTGGCAGTCAACCTGGAAAACAGGGTATGGGGCTAGAGTTAGAGATCCAGGACACCTCCATCCCCAGGTGGCTGTTGTCTTTTGACAGGCTCTCTATGAAAAGTGAGCAATAGAAAATGTGTGGGAAGCAATGGGAAGCATCCTTAAAAAATATAAGTACTTCACTGAAAGCAGAAGAGCTGAGAGGCTTAATTGAGATAATTTTGTCTTTGCTTCTGAAGTATCTGCTTACTTTTCCTTAAGAAGAAAACACAAAATGTACTCAAAATGGCAAACATTTTCCACATACGCTTTTAAAGCACTGCCCCCTTTTTGTCCTTTTTCTGTAAGCACAGTGATTGCTCATAATAGCTTGCCCGTGTTCCTAAGGTTAATAGATAAAATAGATAAGAGATAATAGTGTTCCATGTAGCGGTGCTTTAGGGAATACTGTGAATATTGAGGTAATTGGGGAAGTCTGTAACGGGGAACAGGGGGTCACTGAAGAGAAGTCAAGGTAAGATTAGAAAAGCTGAGCTGCAAATCTCAGGAATACCTGATAAAGGTCAGAACTAGAGGCCACCGGATCACTTTCTCTTGAAATACAGAGTCAAATGAAAAAAGGAGAGGGTAGGACTAGAGCAGCACCCATTATTTCTGACATCTAATTATTGTATACATTTTGTTATTTTAATAGGATTAGCCAGCAGTAATGGTAAAGCACAAGTCCCTTCCCTTTATATACCTGAGAGATTAGTCTGCCTACCAGCAGTGCAGTGGCATGCTTAGAGATGGGCATAAAAGATGACGGATTGGTTAAGAAATAACTTTGATGGTTTCCTTATCTCTTTGTACAATTAGGTTCAACTTTGAACAAGCTGTTAATGGCAGGTGGTGTTGAACCAGCTACAAGTAAAGAACAGGCTTGAATTATGCTATAAATGAACAGCCAGTATTTACATGAAGCATGTTTGGAATTTGGAGGGTCATTATTTTTAATCCAGGTCAGACCTATTAAATTAAAGTCTTTCAGTAAAAACAATGTAAATGGGATTTTTTTATAATGGCCCTTTTTAATCCCACCCTAGGGATAAACACATGGAATATTTTTTGCCTTCTAGTAAGTGTAAGAGGGGCAAGTTAGAATTACCTATGGCTTCTCAGTTCAAAATGTTCCTCAGTCATTCTGTTGTATCAAACCCCATACAAACTCTGTTGTTTAATAGGAATACTTTGTTTGATGACTCCTGGGTACCAGAGTGGTGGTGCAGGACTGCAGCGAGGGTGGGACTTGGAGCTGAGGTCAGAAGGGTGGATGGTTCCTGTCTGCAGGAGTTTGTAGCACAACGTGGCAACAGATGAATGGGACAGTCAGAAAACAGACTGAGATGCTGTTGGGTAGTAGCTTCAAAACACTATTTGTTTTAGGGCTGCCATGCTCTTTTAGCAGGATTACTAGGAGTGTAGAGAAGGAAAATGAAGCAATGTGATGCGTGTCTATGATGACTTCCTGTTAGAGAAGGAGAAAGTATGAAGATAATTATTTGGAAAAGTAATTAGAGGATATTGGAAACTGGATGCATAACTCAAGTGGAAATTAAGGAGTTTATGGTAGGAATAAATTAGGGTACACATTAGACATAAAGAAAAACAGATTGCACTTTGTGTGAGAAAAATGTTATCACTGATGAAAGTGATAAGCCAGTAAAGTTTTGGAGGGCCTTATTTTTGGTTTTTTTTTTTACTCTTCACAGTGGGCACTAGTGACTGTGCCAAAGAGACTAACCAAAAAACCATTACTACAGCATACCTGCACTCCCTTAGTGAGATACAAATGCTTAATTTGAGCAAAGATCCTGTGAAAGGCAGATGAAATCTGTATATAGAATTATGAAGAGATGACTTCAAGTTTTTCAGTTATGTCAGCAGTGTGATCTTCGTAAATAAGCCTTCTCTGTTTTATTAGAAAAATTACACAAAAAATAAAGGCTACCCCAATGGTTGGTGACAGCCCCCACTGTGCATAGGAGCCGTATATTGCACATCTAGCAATTTCCTTAGGGTAGTAGCCTGAGGCTTTAAGTCAAGAACTGGACCTCCTACAAACCCATGCTGTTGGAGTGTGCCTCCTCTCGTTTATAGGTCTGTGTTAAGATTGCTCTTTCAATTCCCAGCTCTTCCATAGGCACGCTGAAGTCTGAACACCAGGAGTAGCCTATAAGGTCAGCAAATGCCTCTGTATGCACCACTGATGTTCTTTTCTCCACAAACATTTGTAAGCACTGCAGTGCCAGCTCCTGGGCTGACTCCTGCCCTTGGCTGCTGTTGGTGCTCTGCATGCTCCAGTCTTACACTGGAGCTGCTGAAGGAAGCAGGGCACTGAAACACAAACTCAGGCAGGCTCGTTAGGTTACATGCACCTTCACACTGATCTTCACCTTACATGGACCTGAATTTACAAGGCAAAGGAATAGTTAAAAGTCTTGGAGCCAGTTGCAGAGGAGTGAAAAAAAGAAGAGGCGCATTAAACTTTGTCTGCAAGTCAACTGTAAACTGCATAGTGCCATTTTTGTTGTTAATGCTGTGAATTTTAATTGCATGCTGGCTTAACTTGTACACATTTAATCTTACCTTTTCCATATGGAAATAGAGAATGAATCTCAAGTTTAATTTAAATGCTGCACAAGATTTTGAGGAATGCTGGCATCCATGTTCATATGTGGGATACAAGCTTGCTCTCCATTTCAAGGAGAGGAAAGATATTTTCACTCTGAGGTATATCAGGGACTTGATTTTACTATCCACAAAGCAATTAATAACATATTAATATATATGACTACATTCGGTGTTTGCTGACAAGTCCACATGCTTCTGTGTACAACATATTTTCTTCTGAATACAACATCCTTCTTAACCACCAAAGAGTACAAATATTGGTCTTAGTGCTTGAACAAGTCACATGTCAAACCTGTGAATCATTCCTAAACACCATGCTTTACTGTGGAATTGCTGAATTTCTGTGCAGATCAGAGCTGTGACAAATTTCTATGTTTCACTGAACATGGCTGTATCCATTTGTTCTGTTCAAGCAGACTTAATCCAGAGAGTATTGCAGTGTTTCAGAATGAGTTCTCTTTATTAAAGCTATTCACATTGAAAATAATAGAGCAGCCCAAGTTTAAGCTTGAACTGATTGAAAAACTTTTCATGGAAAATTCTCTCAGAAAGTACCAGTTTTCCTGAGAGGCACTCCCACTTTGAAATTCTCTTTAGTTCTCTGGTGTACCCTGCAGCCCATGTCATTGACAGTGGGCTATTTGGGCAGCAGAGAGCCTGCACACAGACCTGGCACAAACTGTGACCATGCACTCATCCTTCTTGTGCCTTGTTAGGCTGCTGACCCTCTCCATCACAAGGTGTTTTTCTTGCTGAATCTAGTTTCAGATAGGAGCAATAGCATCAGCAGAGCAGCAGATGTGCTGGGACATTGTGCAACAGCACAGCACAACAAGTGCCTGAGACAGATGCAGAGCTCACAGATTTTCACAAAACTGTGTTGAGTGCTGCCCTGTTGGTGTCATCTGACTTACAGAGATTCCCAGCAGCTGACAGTCAAGCCTTTGGTGGTTTTCTCACAGTAGTTATACATAAACAAAAGTGTGGAAGGAATATTTCCAGGTCTAAAATCCTTTATGGTGAATATTGGCCCTTTTAGGCAGTGATTAAGTGGAAACTGGTGAATCACTCAGGCTTGAATTTGACACAAAAAAGTAGAAAAGTAGTTTTTGTTTATTTTTCCAAGGTAGATAAATACTTATGTTCAGAAAGAGAAACTGAATGAATAATGAAAATTACTTTAACTTCTTGAATACAAAGGATACATATGGGACGTATATATTTGTTCATATATATAAATGTATCAGTCGAAATTGTAGAAGTTAGTTGGAATTGGAAATGGGTGTACTTATGGAAATGGGTGAGGATTCTCTAGACTCTTTACCTTGGAGTAAATTATTGTCTCAACGTCACTTTTGTGGGTGACTCCAAAGGATGTGAAAGAAAAATGGTTTAAAAACAGGAGAAAAGTGCTGAAGGCTAATTTGCTTACTCCAGAGCTGAATGGAAAAGGCATTAGGGAAAATACTGTGAATGGATTTGGCAGCCTGTGCCATAAGAAACATTACCCGTAGCACATGCAGACAGAGCAGTTAAGTGTTAAGAGGAAACAATACTTTGTTTTTTTTCCTTGAAACTCATCTTAGTAGATATGTTGTTAAGAAGTGTAAATCTGTTATAAGACACAATTATTTAATTTATTAAACATTCTTTGCTGCTGCTAACAGCTGGGAAACCATGTGTAAGAGGGAAAACATATCCTCCTGATGCTTGGGGAGCTAGGTTTTTGGAAAGTCAAGGCTGTGTGTTCATGGGCTGATAGAAACAGCAGTGTTGATATGAGGTGCAGGGCAGCCACCCTTGGAGAAGAGATATGGATCAGAATTCATGGCACGAGCAATTCTGAGCACCCACATGCCCCGGCAGTCTCTCCTTGCTGCTCCATCTCTCTTCTGCACTTGGAGCTGCCTCCACACTTCACCCTTATTCCATTTAAAACACAGGTATGAGTCATCCTGCTGCCAGCAATGGGATTGCTCATTTCCCGTGAGTAAGTCTGCATGGAAACGACACTGACACAAAATGCTAGATTTATTTGCTGAAGACACACATGGTTAGATTACAGATATGTTAGATATCTGTTTTTATCTATCAGTCTCTTTTCTATCATAAATCAGTGTCACAGGATTGTTAAATAAATATTTACATGAAATACATAGAGAGGGTTATACAAATTAGGTTATATTGACATTGATCTGTTTTATATTAATATTTATGCTCTTTGGTTTCTTACAGGTGAATTATAAATACTGTGTTTCTTAAAGCAAGGTTTATTTAATAGCAAGTTTTGAGGTAATTTTCCTGGCATATTTTGTGGAAAGTTTGTTTTTGGAGCACAGCTCTACTCAAAAATCCTGTATTTCCAAAAGTGATATGGAAATTTGGTAGCATATTGGAGTCTGATGTCCCTGGAAATAAATCAGATCTGCGGCCAGAGGAACTTCCAGGAATCATCCAGAGTCAGGTAGTTCAGTTGTGGCATATCTTTCATAAAAGAAATGAGGAATCTCAGTAAGTTAATAAGCTTGCGAGTCATCAGATTTTCCATATGCAGTCATGTAGTGCAAATGCAATAGAGTGTATTAATAGTACTCCAATGTAACATTTTCCAAGTGTTTTGTAGTAATACTGGTTGGGTCATGTACTTCTAACAAGCATTAATGTTCCTCGGGGAAGACTCAGAGTATAAGTGCCTTATAGTACCATAAAATGTGAAATAATCAAATCTGTGAAGGACAGGCCACAGTGAAGCTGACAGGAATACATGATGCTTGTGTATTGTGGAATAGGAATTCCCTCTATTTCAATGAGGAGCTGGAGGAAATTATTTTGAAGAATATGCATTGTATATATGAAGCAGAATGTGATTTCACAAAATGCTCAAATTTCACAAAATGCTCAAATTTTCTACTTAATCACTGTATTTCCACTGATGGACCACATGGGCAAGGTTGATTCTTCCTTTTGTAAGAACTGTTCAAATGTTCAGCTGTTACTGTTCCCATGTCTTTAATTGATGGCAGTATTACCTGTCTGTCAGTATAGCTAACAGCCAGTGCTGCTGCAAATGATGGAAGGTATAGCTTAATAGCCTAACAATGTCTATAAATTTCAGCCCCAGACTCAGTCTGATGTCTGACCCTGTCCAAATTTGTACCCAAAGTTTGACTTTGTCCCCTGCTTCAGGGATACCCAATATATCCTTACACACAGACATCTTTCTTGCTTTGTCTGCAGCTAAGAATGCTTCTGGGCAAGGCTGTGAGTGAAAGTATGGATCTGCAGGTTCACATCTCCTGTGATTGTATGTCATGGCAGTCTGTTGTCACCTGCCCTGTGGTGGTTCCTGTTGCAGAGCATCCTGTCCCAACTTAGAGGGAAACATTCCTCACAGCCCTGGAGCTACAAAATCTTTTAAGTCAGGGACTGAAATACTTTGTGCTGTTAAAACTTCATACACACACACTTATACCCTACATATGATGATTTACAAGAACAACTTATGTTTTACAGATTGTATGAACTTCCAAGTATATTTTAATATGGAAAAATTTCAGTTAATATCATAATCCATATAATGGATTAACATCTGGTTCTGATTTCCCAAACCTCGGCTTCCAAACTCTTCAGAAATTAATGGGAAAGTCAGTAGACAACTTCAGCACAGAGCGTAGTATTAATTCTTCATGTCTGTTTCATTTTACTTTATTTAGACTTGAAAGATATTCTGTCTTACTGGCATGAGTTCAGAGATCTCCCCTCATCACCCATGAATGAGAACCACATCACTACATCCTCATATATTATAACTCAAAGGAGAATTTTGAGGGAGAACAGCCAGAGAAATTCAGCCCAATCCATGTCATGAGTTGTATAAAACAGTTCTTGTACTTTCTACTTTCCAAAGGGGATGATCCTTTGTTGTTATTTATGACCTAGTTGTTAATTGAGATACTTGAATCAGTGGATTTAGAATTAATTGATTAATAGAGGTCTTCATATCCAGACAGAAAGAGCCTTGTTAACCCCTGTCCAGTGAAGAATTGGGCCAATCTAGGAAACTCAGGTTTGTTGTTTCAGTCCTAATATGTCATGCTATGGGAGTTCTTCAATGGTAATTATGAAACAAAAGAGGAAGGTTTCTATAAGTGCTATCTATGTGTGGTTTTCTGTGTCTTAAAATGTTTGTGTTGTGACATGTGAGATATTGCCATTTTATTTGGCAACTGCATTGGTGCATACTAGGTAATACAGTGTCAGGGCACTGTGAGGACTGGGGGTTCATGTGGGTCTGGGAATAACCCCAGGAGATGAAAGGGCACTTGTAATAGTCCCTGGGAGGTGACTGCTAATTCAGAGTAACCATTTTTACCTTTCTTCAATGCATTAAAAAAAATTGAAATTAACCATCATTTTTTTTCCTTTTGCATGGAACAATTATTTGCCAATATCATGAGTATGTAACTGTCACATATGAGATATTTTGTGTCCTTATAAACTCAGCATGTGCTTTCTTGGCACCCCAAAATTCCATTGCTGCAGCTGGTAATTTACACTCTTCATTTAATATAATATGAAGTCTAGTTTGACCCTTACCTCTATACATCTAAAGTGATGGTATGACCATTTTTATTTTTTTTTTTTTTATGTCCAGAAGTAGGACTGAATGTAGAGGAGAGTAAATGCTCAGAGTGCTAAGGCTCAACATTTTTGCATGTTTAGTAATGATAGCTGGAGGCAAGGATGCTGAGGTAGCCCAGAGGGAACAGAGCAGTCCTGAGCACTGCAGTGAGACCCTGTGAGGTGTTAATGTCCACCTTGGTAACCCTTTAGGCTCACAGATATGTGTTTCACAGCTGAGCACTGCACTGGGGCTGCAGCCATGACCCAAGCTGGAGGCATGTGCCCCTGGACGGTGAGACAGCCCTGACTGTCCCCAGCTGTGCAGGAAGGTGTCTGCATTGGGTCCTGCACATGGGCTGGGACTAGAGTGCCTTCATCCTCTCAGTAAATCAAAACCTGTCACACATTGATTCAAAGCCCTCCTAAATAAATGAGCCTTTCAGCTGGTGTCAATAGGATTTCTAGTTTCTTTCCCATTCCTCAGCATCCTTGGGTCCCCAGAGAATATAATCAAGCACAGGAGACTGTAACAATCAGGGCTTGGAGATTATGTGGTATCCAGGCACAGTCTTGAGGAGTCGTGTTTGCTGACATTAGGTTGACTACAGCTTTACGGTCATTTTACACATGACAGCATGTCAACTGTGTAAACCTTGCTGGAACAGGAGATTGCCTATGACTAGCTGCTGTGAAATGGAAATGATTTGTCTGTCTCTACATGGACTGAAAATCATGGCTACTGTTTGCTAGTCATTGCTATTTCTCAAGCTTCTAATTTGGTGTAATTTTGTAGTGGAGACAAGGCATTAAAGGAGCTCAGAGTGCAGGTGTGTGTCAGATCCTCACTTCATCAGTGTCTCCCATCAGCCTCCCATCAGACTGAATGGGCTTCACCTTGAGAGCACATATCATATTGTATTTTCACAACTTCAGTAGCATTTATTCCAAGGGAAATCTGTGCTCCTGCACAGAGAAGTATTACCAAGGGTCGCTTAGAGTAACAGAAATGAGCTGTAGCTGATGTGATTTCTGGTGGACAACCTGTGGATTTAGGATTTAGCATAACTGGTGTAGAGTTTGAGCCCTTGGGTTCCTGTGCTTTCAGGGTAACTGTATGGAAATAATACATGTGCTATCCTGCCCCTTGAACCATAGCTATTTTGTAAATAATGATTATGCCTGTTCTCATTTTTCAGACTTAACAAAGCTATATAAAGTTTGTGGTGTAGTTAAATTTTAGTATAATAATTTAAGTATGGATTTAAGCATAGTTTTTTACAAGTTAACTACATTTTGCTTTAAACTAGCATAGAAAAATTGAAAATGCTTTGACCTATTATTTTTGACCAAAATCAAATGTTCCTGTATGGTCCATATCCTGACCACTCCGTGTGTCACAAGAAAAACAGAAATGTTCCATTTTAGTTTTTTGTGATATTCTATTTCATGTAACTTGAAGTATAGTAAAGATTAGGATAAACAGACCTTATGCAGCATAGCATCCAAGTACAGAAAAATTTATAAGACAAAAGGAACAAAGACTCCCACTGAAAACCTGCTGGTGTCAAATAATCATTTATTTTGCTGTTGTTGATTTGCCCCTGCCTAAATGACAGGGGCTTAGCTACAGGAAACAATATTCCAACAAATGCTTGTAAAACCCTGTATAATTCCTGTCACATCAAAAGCCTGTGTGAAATTGTGTGCTTTTGGCTTCAGTGCTCTTTTTTTCTCACACATACAGAAACAACACATGAGGAAGTATTTATGCTTATCAAAAAAGAAGGCTACTTTGCTTTGCAAACACAGCACATCAGTGAATCTTAAACTGCAGGTCTGAAGTTTGGGTGAATTTCAGGGCTGATGTCAAATATTGTGCTCAAGAGCTTTTTCATCATGCCCTCCATGTTCCTGTGGTAGCTGCTTGTGAGGTTTCGGATGGCTTCTGTTGTTTGCTCTTCTATTTTGGCAGAGAGGTTACCTTGGGACCCCATTACCTGAAAAGCAGAAGACCTCTGAGCAAAATGAGAGGCTATATAGAACCATGTTTATTGTACTTTTCTTCATCATGTAGCACAAGCATAACACAAACACATCATAGTGCTTCTGAACAGTGAGGGTTTGATCTGGGTTCAACTGTAGGCATAAAAACAGGATTAAAGGCAACTCTCATATGCTCATTAGCAATGGGAATCTCCCCATGTAATGAAAGTTTCCCAGCTCGCTGTGGGAAAAACATTGTGTATGTTTTGTCTCTTATATGGCTCGTTTTAATTTGTTTTCTATTTTAATGACTAGGCAGCTAAGTTCTATCACTATGTGCCTTCATTTGGCCTCACTGAGAGTGCCTGTGAGTGCAGCTAAGGACCAAACATGGAAAAGCCTTCCTGAAAATGCATAATTACAGTTTCAGAGTACTTGAAATGTCTTCAGCAGTTAGTGATGTATAACCCTCAACAGGCCTCAGACAAGGTCTTTTAATGTTACATTTTCTTATCTGGCGAAATACCAGACAGCTTCTGGCACAGTTAATATCAAGACATTCGCTTAGAATTTAATTGACTCTGGACTCACTGAACATTTTAGCAAGGTTATGTTATAAACAGATGCACACATTCCATATCTGTGACTTTGCTCCTTCCTCCCCCATTGCCCCAACATCCCTTGAATTCTTCCCTTATGGAAAAGTCCTTCAGATACCAGCAGAGAAATTGATTTCCAGCTAAAGAATTCCATGAGGGGAGAAGAAGACATTTCTGCATGCTGGCAGAGTAAGAAAGGAATAAGTAACATATTATTCTTGTTCTTGCCACGGTTCTCTGGGGTGGACTAGCAGGTGGAGCTAACCTATGATATATTAGTGGGGTACCTAGAGCATGACCAGAAACAAGGGAGGGGTCATTAACTCTATTTTCTGTGTGGTTTCAGCCCAACTTAGCCCTTAAAAGAAGGAAAAGCATCCTTTGCACAGGCCACCTTCCCTGTTCTCTTTATCAGTACCTGGCAACATAGTAAGACATTTGTCCATAATCCACATGTCAACCATTTTTCAGTTTGGAAGAAATGTAGGTTGTAGACATAATAATAAGTATTAGGAAAGGATTATAGTTTTTTATAATAACTATTTTTAGCTGACATTTTATTATAACTTTTAGACAAGTTGCAAGGGTTGTGTGTGGGAAAGGTTGTACAGCTTAGACCAGATTTATGGAACTGAATTTTTCCACTGGGGAAAGTAACCTTCTAGAGATCCCAGATGGTTGCATGTTATCCAGACACTAAATACTTTTGAAAAGCCTCAAGAAAAGTATTATAATTTTAAGAAGAGCTTCTGCAGAACTTCTTTTTCAGCTCATGCTAATGTCATTTGAGATAATAGTCTTATATAAACTCTTACTCTTCTATACATTTTTCTCTCTCTTCTTCAGCTTCTGAATTTGAGGACCTTTTTCTTGTAGAATGCAGGCAGTGCTGTGCTTAGCTTATGATTTTTGCTGACCTTGAAGGTTTTTCCCTTATTTTTCACATACAGGTTTTATGCTAGTGTCATTTCAAAGCTGATAAAATAATTACATTGGCTCAGAAGCCACAAAATTCAGAACTAGGCTGCACGTCTCCAAAGTTAGGTGACCTCTGAAAATAAGTGAAAAAGCAAAATTGGTTTGAGATCCAGGCAAAAAATTTTGCATGTTTTGAAAAAAGCTTTTCATATCATTATTCTAACCTCAATCTTTATTTTTCTGTTGCTGTTCTTAATTCTAGATGGATATGAAGCCTCCCATAGTATGAGAAAATTTGATCCTGTTTGGATAAAAGTGACACAAAGTAGGAGGAAGAATGGCATTAGAGGAGACTGTGACAGAATTAAAAATACTTGTGTCCAAATACCCAAGAAAGTAAACTGAGCATCAGAGCTTCCCTTGCACTGCCTTTGCTGGAGCTCCTGACTGCCTCCAGACACAGGTTAATAATGATGGCATTTGTCTGGGTAGGTGAATGTGCCACATAATGGGGTCAGGGAACATGGAGGACTGCAAGGATCTTGTACAACATGCTGTCAGTTGAGGAGCAATATGTGCTCTGTCCTGCTCGTGTGAAACATTCCGTTGACAAATAGTGGCCCTTCCCTGCAGCTTTAATTTGGTTGTGGTGAAAAAATGGAGTTCACAAAAAAGCAACATCTTTACTCTTCTGCTATCAAAACCTAGAACAAGAACTCTGGCTTGACTGAAAGGTGAACAGATGTTAGAGGTATTTATACTTTATTTTGGTGTCAGTAAACAACAGAAACTTCACACTTAAGACATTTCTACCTGGCCTGCCTGTGTGACAGAGTGTCTGGGTGTTGGCAGGGTATGATACCAATACTTTGTGTGTATAGATGTTTCTAATTGTTGCAATCCCTGCTGGAAAATGTTTTATGTGAAGTGTGACTGAAATGACAGGTTAGTAAAACAGATTTTGTTTCCTCTCTTTGTTGTGGTTTTTTTTTTTTTTTTTTTTTTTTCCCATTTCGTGTCTGCTTTTGCACAAAACTTTCTTTGTCTTTGCACGATACAACCTGGGGGGAAAAACAAGAATGTCGGAGGAAGGTCACCTGGTGAAAAGAGAATGGTTTGTGAATTTCATGGAAATACTAGAGAAAAATGCAAGGTGCCATAAATGTATAAAATGGCTTTATTCAGATAGGAAAATATTCTGTCAGACCACTTTTACTATAGAAACAGTGAAAAACTCTAAAGTTTTGGTGACTTCAGTTGACAAGGGATGCAGTATTATAGGTAATGAACAGAGACAGCTGAAGTGGAACAGAAATGGAAAAAAACATTTTAAACTTTTGTTTTTACTGACACATCCACGTTACTGAATCCTCCAGTTTCAGAATGGGAACTAGGTCTGTCTGTGGTTATAGAAAAAGGACCAAAAAGTATTTTTCCTTAAGGGACATACATCTTCAAAGCATAAACATGAATCAAATATGGAATCTGGACCATTTTAGTGGTGAATGTCCACAATTTCTTCTACAAATGCATTCAAAGCCTGTGAAAAAGTCCAAATGAAGCATATAGACACTGTAGATGACATCTCTGTGTTTAATCAGTATGATTAAACCATACTGGTTTCCAGGAGTCTCCAGGTAATACTCTGGGAAGCAATTTGGTTTACCATTGAGCAGTTTGGTAAGGCAAAAGAACACATGCAGGTTTCTTACTTACGCTTGTTTCCTTGCTTCTAAATTCCTTCTCCCTCTGTAGTCTGTAGTGGTCTATCTCAGCTGTGGCTTCTTCCTTGGCCTGCTTCAGCCTTTTACCCTTTCCTAGAGGGGCAAGAAAGAAGCATTTATTTCATACCTTCCCTGTATCCCCAAAGATGAATCTCTCCAAATCAGAGATATTTTAGCTGCCATAGTAGAACACTGACTTTTCTGAAAGTCTTGTCCATCAGATTTATTTGCACAAGAATGGTCAGAAGAGACAAAATGACTTATTTAGAATACTTTTTGATTGCTAGCCAGTCAGGCAGTAGGTAGCCCTCTTCTGAGACTAACTTCCCGTGCAGAAGCACACATCAAGTGAAGAGCTTCTTGGTTTGCTGACAACAGAAGTCTTTTTGCAAGTAGACATCTTCCTGCAACACAAATGCATTTTTTTCTAATCACAGCTTGGTGTTTAAATAAATATATCTCTTTTCTTCATCAGCAATAGTAGCAGCCAGATAACAGATTTTAGTTGTCACGGATGGGAAAAGACGTTATTCTGTAAGATTTCCTGTATTGATTGGTTGCCAGAATCCCTTCATCCCACACCAACTGGATTCTGCTTAGAGCTGGCAGATATCCAAAACAATGCACGATGTCTTAACCACTACCAAACTGAGTTGCAACTCTGAGGTTTTGTCCTTTCTTCCCCCACCCTTTTCTACTAACCTTTGTTAAATGCAGAGGTGGGTGACTAAGAGAAGGAGGTCAATTCTTTGCCAGTGCACAGAAACCATGAAAGGGATTAATATTATTTTTCTTTTCATTTTAAACAAGGTGATCTATAAGGTGACATCTAAAGGTGTAGTGGAAACTAGAGCCTTCCTCCTCACCAGGCTTGCTTGCATACCTAATTTTGTTTGCTGTGAACAGTTTGTTTTAGGTAAAACACTATGGGTTTATCAAATCAAGAGCCTGAAAGTCACTGCAGGACTGGACATAAGGTCCTTCCTGGATCTAGCAGAGTTGTCATGTAAAGAACAAGAGTAATGGTTTGATGGAAATGTGCTGTTTAAGGTTCTACATGAAGGAGCTGGCAAGCTTGTCATAAAACCCCTCTGGGCTTCTCTGTCATTTATAAAGTCAGTAAAGTTGCATGGAGCTCCTCAGGATTCTGCTATACTACCTTGTGAGGAAACTAATTTTTAACTGTACACCTCTTGCATGGAATGTTGGTATGCTGTACTTGAGACACCTGGGCTGGTGCTGATTTTTGGGGTCTCTTTCTGCTGTACAGCTAGAATTTTAGGAGCGGGGGGAATAAGGCTGCTCCCTTTTCGTAACAGGAGAAATATCTTCAGTTGCTGAAAAATTGCTTAGTTGCTTAAATTAGGATATCACAAGAACGTGAGAGTGGCGGCCTAGGCAGCTGAAAGAGCCATCTTGATCTCTTGTGGCACACTGATTTATTTACTTATGGTAACAACCTATTTAACACCACTGAGCAATAAGAACCATTTTTTTGGCTTTTTTTTTTTTTAAGACTCTAAATTCAAGCACAGAATACAAAAGAGACCTCTCTCCTTTCTTGAAATCCTAGGAAACATTCTTTGTCTAGGCTAGGAAGATGAACTTAAATATGTCTCATTTTCTCTCCCTAAACTGTTACACTGGTTTGGTTACACCTGAGCTGGGTTCTCAAGCCTTATCAGATGTGTAATATAGCAACTTGCTCCCACTGAGCATGGCATAATGAGGGAGCTGAAGCTTGGGAGAAAGACTGTTTTAATACATCTGAGATTCAGCAAAAGCCTTGGTAAAATACCTGAATCAGCAGGAAATTACTTCTCCAGCTGATTGCTCCTTCCAAAATAATTATCTGCAGATCGGTGAGTAGAAGCAGAGAGATGCACAAAATGGGAATTACCTTTTAAGTCTTGATTCCTAGACTGTTGGCTTATTGTGGAACCTTGGGGGTGGCATGTACACAGGCTTTCTACAGGAAGGAAAAGCCTACTGAGGAACTAAATAGCTTTATTGACTCCCAGTCCATCAGTGCAGGGCTCTCGTCTGTGGGAAATCATATTTCTCACAGTCCTTCTCCCATTGAGCCACTGTACTTATGTATAAAGGGGAGAGAGGCAGTTTTAAACCTAGTGGGTACTTTTCCAGAGTTTGTATTTGTTTGAAAAAGGCTGATTTCCCCCAGCTTCTGCCACTCACTGTATGAAGTGTTGGGACCAGGATGAGTGAACTGACAGATCTGTGTAAGAGCCTGACATAAGTCTGGACAACAAAATTTGGAACCAGGTTCAAGTCTGTATTTTGAAGTTTCCCTTATTCTCTTCTCCAAATTTGGAGCTGATCAGCCTTTTGTAGAGTTTCCACTCTGTAGAGTAGAGCTGGGGGGTGATTCTCTGGAGCTGGCAGTCAGGGGGAGTGACTACGATGAAGCTTTGCCAATTTCACCAGCTGAGGAACTGGATCTCTATAGCAAATTAAATTATTTCAAAATCAGTGGGATTTTAATTTCAAATTCCATCTGGGGGGCCATCTGTAGTAAATATGTTGCATATTTGGCCACCAGATAGATAAATATATCCATCTAAAATGCAGAAAATGGAAAGAGATTAACTACAAAACATCAGTTCAGTTGCCTCTGACAATGTAGATAGTGAACCAAAGAGTATATGCATACATACGTGTCAGCTCTTGACAGTGCTCTGCAGTAAGCACAATACATAGGGTGTCACTGTAGGGTGACAGTCCTTTCAGTTTTCCATGATGCTTTTAGGATTGGCACAGCAGGAACCTGCTGCTTCCTATTTAATTAAGTGGAAAAGCTGTGAGTAAATTACTGCTAGTCCAACAACGTTGTGGACAGAATCGGCAACTGCCAACATATGCGATGGTGCATATGCTGCACCTGATTAAGTTAAGCAGAAACTAGAGCTTAACCTGCTGTCCCACTAGGGACAAACCAAAATTAATTAATCAGTCTGTTGTTAACCACTTCTCTGCTACTGTAGTTGTGCAATACAGGACTGCCTTTTCAAAGCCTTACTGATCTGCTGGGCTGGTTCTCTGCAGAGCACAGCCAAGCTGAAATCAATCAACCTTATACAATGAAGGGTGGTGGAGCACTGAAATTTGGCCAAAATCATGCAAAAAGATGGCAAGAAGTGCAGGAGGATGGGCAAACCAGCCTGGCCCTATGACATTTCCTTAGGATCACAGAGGTGAGGTACAAAAAGCCCCAAATTTGAAGAGATTTTTTTGCCACAAAGGTCATGCTGTGGGGGCCAGGATTTCTGCTGGCTCTATGTTCCTCCTACTATCCTTGAAGATGGGGAGCAGCAAAGCAGCTGTGCTATGCCTGGCTGCTTTGTCCACAGCCTATAAGTTTTTAGGCATTGTGTTAAATTGGCCAAATTTTAAAAAACTTGCTGTGAGCAGTCAGCACTGTACAGGATTTTCTTGCCTAACATGGGAAGGTGTTATTAGCATGGAGAAAGGCTATATTCTTCTTTCTAGGTATTTCTGTGATGTTAACGAAACACTTTGCTCTGGTTAGATCCACAAGAACTGGTGTCTTTTAGGTTATTGGAGTTCTTTAGAGCTTGTAAAAAAGACAGTAGGAGGCAAAAATGTTGCATTCTAATTTGTTCAAACACTAAGTTATCTTACTTTCTAAAAACTGCAATGCTAAAATTGGAGTTTTGTTTTCAAACATATCATCTAGGCTCCTAGCTGAATTTCTGCAGAGAAATCAAGTCATTTGAAGAAGCTGCCAAAAATTAATCATATTTTCTTAAAATAGAACCATTTCAGTTGTCTTTGCTAAATTGTCTGGAAAATGGGATTTGGGGATGTGCATTGTGAGAAAACGATTTTGTACTTTTAATAAAATAGAGGCAGCTGAGCATTATGTATAGCTTTCTCAGTAAATAAAATATGTCTTGGATATTGTCCAAGAGAGCGCCATGGATATAATTCTGTTTGCAATATCTTATTTTGATTAACATTTGGTTTTAATCTGATTTTCTATAATCTTTCATCTGAGTTTTCTTTTTATTAGGCATGAGAAATTCAAGGGGATATATAAAAATCTATAGGAGCACGAGTTTTGCTAAGCCCAGTGTTCATGACATATTTGTTTCCCTTGGTTTACCCAAAAGGATTTTCAGGAATTGATGTCTTGGCGCTGACAATGCTCAGTTATTTCTGGGATCCAAATTGTGCCTAAAGTAAAAATGATAGATAAAGCAGAACCATGTTCAAGAGGTCAAAGGATTGCAGACTGGTTTGGCGTGTGTTTAATCAATCAAATAATTTCAGCCTGGCATGTGTTCATTTAATTAATTATTTAAAATATTAATAATTTTTCAGGTATAAATGATATCAGCTAATGATATCATGCCAGGGAAAAGGGTATTGAGCAAGGAGTAAGAGAAAGCATGTATAGAGGAGCTTTAGCATTATATTTTTGTTTTGTTTAGTGTGTATCAATATAATTTTATTTGCTAATTGTTTCAGTTACTTCAAGTGGCTTTTGCATTACTAACAACTGCACATATGTCAGCAAAACCTAGGCCCATTAACTGTTTATATACAATATTATGTGTGTTCACACTACATTTTGATTGGTTATGTGAGTATCAACTGTAAACACTGAAGGCTTTGCATCAGGGTAGTTTTGCTAGTCCCATTTCCTTGCAAATGCCTTTTCCTGGTGTGTCCCAGAAACAAGCTGCCACCTGATGTCCCAGTGACAGCACAGTGGCCAGACCCATCTGTGCAGTGGTATTGTGCAATGCCTGCTAGGGGCGACAAAGGAGGTCACGGGGCTGGGAGGGCTCAGTGCTTTCCCTGGCAGCCCAGACCTGCAGAGTGCAGGCCCTGAGCAGCAGCTGCTGATCCCTGCCGGTGCCAGGTGGATCTGAGCTGCCCATTCTGGGGTGAAGCAGCCCCTCCCTCCTTGTTCCACCCAGCTGTGTGTGCACAGGTCAGCCAACTGCACTGCACAGATCTGTTGCATTTCATGTATTGCCTTTCAGCTTAGCTTTCATGCTCAGAGACAAACTCTGCAATCCTTTGTTTTGGTCTAACTGCAGAATCAGTGTGGGGAAGAGACTGCTGAAGTAACCCCAACTTAGAATAGCCAGACTTGTCTCTAAAAGAATTCCTTTTGCCCTTGTCCCACAGTATTTAACTTATGCTGGCATAGTTATCTAAGGTGGTGTAGTGACAGTGCTATGAAAAATACTTAAATTAGGGACAACATGGGCATTTTGTTTTGTAGCTTCACTGCAAACTTCTTGCAATGTCGAATATAATGGTGGTCTAGGTAGAATTATACTGGTATATTACATGTAATGCTTGGTTTAGAGCAAAATCCAGGGTGGACTTATTTAAACTGGTTGCCCTTCATCAGCTAAGTTTGGAAATTCTTGAGGTTTTCCATGGAATCACACTGAAGTGCTGAGGCTGGAAGGAGTCCATAGGATGCACTCCCTGATGCAAGGGCAGCTTAATTGGGGCCATATCCAGTGGGTTGTGAATGTCTCTGAGAATGGAGATTCCCCAGCTCTGGGCAGCCTGTTCCTCCCTCGCTGCCACTGGGTTGTTTTCTTATGTTTAAATTTTTGTGTATTGAAATCTTAATTTTCCTTAATAATTTTTGCATTTTTATAAATGCAAAAAAAAAAAAGTGATCTTAAAAGTAATAGAAAAGAAAGCCATAGTGATATCTTTTTACAATGAATAATTTTACTGATAGCAAAATTCTTAATAGCTGTTTTCCTGTAGCTGGTTAATAACTCCTACTGGTGTGTTAGTGTTGAGGTAAACACTGGCAGTGGTTTAATTCAAGTTTCTGACTCAGAGGTGTCTGAAGATACTTGATCTGTAAGAAATCCTGTTCTTATCACAAGCACTCCAAGTGAGGCTGAGGTGGTGACAAGGGAGTGTGTCTTTTGCAGAGCAGAGTAAATGCATCCATAACTGTGTCTGGATTCTGCAAGACATTCATCTTTGGTCATCGCTTTTATGTTATAATTACTCTTTTCATTTTTGGAGTTTCCTAATTTATGAAGCTTCCTTTTTAATTGACTGTTATAGAAAAAGCTAAAGTGACTCTTCTGGTTTTAAAAACAAGCAAAAATGAAATTACAGAAACAAAACAAACCCACAAAACAAAAAATAAACCAAAAAGCCCCAAACCCAAAAGTAATCCACTTCAAGCTAAGGCCTGATTCTGCAATCTGTGTTCAGGCCAAACTCCTCCTTCCACTGAGGCTATGCCTTTGCAGGTAGTGTGCTCTCTTGCTTTGAGGGGCAGTGTGTTTCCTCTGCCCTCCATGAGAAGGGAAAAAACCATCCCTCCCAGAGCTCCTAGTTTGGCTGTGTAAGAGGTCAAAACACTACTCAACTATCCCTTGCCTTCAGGTTTCTGCCTGAGAGGTCTGTTTTATGAAGGTGGGAGGATTTGTTTTAATCTCTATTGTGTCTGCAAGGCACAGGCAGTGCCTGGGTGCTTAGGGAGGGGACTTGCCTTTCTATTTATTTTTGTGTGCTGCTGTACAAATTGATACATCACACTAAAGACTAATGAGCACAAACCAAAGCTGATTCACGTGCAGAAGGGATATGGAAACTACACAAATTATTCTGTTTAGCTTCCATTCCTCCCTGGAAAACAAAATATATTCCTATAATTGCACTCTTGCTCCACATGACATCATTGTCATCCATTTTCTTTGCATTCTGCTGCTGGTTTCTGAAGCAAGATCACTCCGGAAAACAGTATTAATGTTTCAGTGCTAGTGCAGGTCAATGACTCATGTGGTTGTACCTGCACCCAGGAGAATAATTGCTTGTACCATGTAATAAAACTTTGGTGAATGATCTATTACAGTACTGAGAGTGCTCATGGTTTTACTGTGACTTGGATTACTGTCAGGGTGTTGAAGTCTCCCCTTAGTTTTCATATAATTTTTGAAGCCTGGGTTCAATTACGAGAAGTTACTGGATTTTGCAAGTAGAGAGGAACACAAAAAAATTTTTAGCAAGACCTGTTAAGAAAAATCAAGAGTTTGGAGTCTAGTCTTCTAGAGCTGGCATGTAGGATTTTAATTTAAATAGCAAGGCAGTAATGGCATGATCAACACTGAGATAAAGGAAGAACAAATGCAGCTGACAGGATGAATATAACAAAGAAAACATTTTTTAATGTAATAAGGCACATGCACACATAGGCACAAGAACACAGGGTTTTAAGCAAACTCTGAATGTTCAGGTTTGAGTTAATGCCTGGCTGCAGTCAAGGCACAGTACTAGTGCATGTATACAGATGAAAGAATCTTTTCCTGTGAGCTACTGTAATTCTGAAGGGCTTGCACTTGAGGAGTACAGTAAAACCAGGCCAACTACTTACTTTTTTTGGCTTCCTCCAGTTTGTCCTTGGCACGTTTTTCTGCCTGCAAAAGCTGCTGGATTCCCTGAGACTGGCTGGTCATGCTGCTTGCTGGGGATGGTGAACTTCTGTGGAGACTGGAGCTCAGAGGGAGTTTTATACAGCTGCCAGGCTCTTCCTTGTGTTTTATGTTCTGTGTGTTATTGCAACAAGCTTCCAGATTGTACCAACCCAGCTGGCTGTGCCTGGATTGCTGCTGGGCACGCAGGCCTGGGAGTGCAGTCAGAAAATTATGGCAGTGAGGCTGAAGGGAATGTCCTCCTCTCCTCAGGGTCACAGAGAACTTGAAGTCTCTGATTAACACACTGGGGCAAAAAAGAGCACTTCAAATGGCTTATATTTTAATGGGGATTTTTTTTTTTAGGCTCTTATTTCTGAAGCAGAGTACAATTAATCTTGTCTAGGAACTGGAGGGAAAAAATATTTTCTTGGCATTTTTTTAAAATAAAACTTCCCCACAAATGAAGAATCAAGTTCATTCAACAATTAATTTTGGTTGAACACCAAAAACTGCTTGCAGGCTTCTGTTTAATGTTACTTCTTAACACTACTTACTAGGGTTTTCACTTTAAAAAAATTTTTCAATGGGAATGAATTCACTGGGGACTAAAGTTTAAAAAAGCATTTAGTGATTGAGGTATGCTCTTGTAATCTGCCATGACAGAGGTGACTGGAGATGAGATGGAGTGAGAAACTCTGGGATTAGCTCTAAGATCCAGACTCTTGCAAGGTATGAACGGTGGACTAGGTTTTACTTTCAAGTCATAACGCACACAACAGTCAAATGCTTGTGTGTGGCTGTAAATGCTCATCCCATTCCCTACAGAAGGAAAGAGCGGTTTGTGAGCTACTGCAGGAATAAGCAGCATGTTCATCTTCTGAATCCTCATTAAAAAACCTAAAAAATCCCACCTGTTACAGGTGCTTCAGCCATTGCATAGCAGAGGAAATGTCACATTGCATAATTAAGATAGATTTATTTTTTGTAAAAAAATACCTCACAGCATGAGTAAAGTATATTTATTACAGGCTCTTGATAGAGCTCTGCCAGGACTGGAGGTCACCTCCTGGTATAAATGTTTTTTTCATGCTGCAATTTTATACACATAGTTATGTATTTATACATGTGATATGATTTCTGCATAATTATGCATAAAATACATTTATATAAAAAATATTTGGTGCTCTCTGTTAATGGCTCTTATTCTAGGGCCTTTTGTTTTCTGGGGCTTCCTAGGGCAGCTGCGTCATGCTGCTACTTTGCTGTGCTAGGCTGTTACCTGATCCTGACAAGGAAATGTGTACTACATGAAGTAGTCTATGAAGGCTTTTTTTTCCCTGCTAAATAGCTGTAGGTTTGAGAGAAAATGGAAGGAGAACCCTCTGGCCCTATTATTGTCCTTGCCAGTGCCCTGAATGACAGCAGCACTGAGATCTGGAAAAGGAGTTTGTTTTGTTTTCTGTTCTAATGTTTCTGTGCTAATGTTTCTAAAGTCAAATTTCACTCAAGCTCCGCCTTTCTTACAGTGTACTAAACACTGAGTTTATTTCTTCATCCAGAAGCTGTGTGAGATGCCTGCTCATCTCCAGCACTGAAACCAGAGGTTCACTCTGGTTCACTCTGGACAGCAGACATGGCACTGTTTTTAGAAGATATTAATGTATAGCCTTGAAATTATTTTATTCAGACACAGAAGAAGTGATGATCAATTCTACAGAAAATGTGGAAACTGTAGAGTTAGAGAGCCATTTGCCACTGTGATTCAGCTACGAGTGATATTACTGGCAGAGAAAAGCAGAAGTGGAAAATGAAAATAAAAAATGAAGAGATCTGGTTTACTTGGGGCAGGAAACTTGAGCTCAGAACTTTAAAGCAGAAGTTACTTAAAAATTAAATAGGAAGTGGAAATGTCAGGCTCGTCTCAGACATCAAAAGTATATCCCTTTCCAGGCAAAGGGTCTTGTCAAGCAAATCTCATGGCAGCAAGAAATGTTACAAAACTACTGGCAAATTAAAGTGCTTCAGTTTCTGGACTTGGCTGAAAGCATTATGGGTGAGACCCCTTGAATTTTCAGAGCAGTTCTCAATAATTATAGTATTTGGGCATCACTAAGGATCTGAATTTTGACATTTACAATCTATTAATTAATATTTCACAGAAATTGGTTCTCTATGATGAATTTTTATGGGAAAAAGATAAAATCTTCAAGAGATTATGAAGTTCTTCCATTGTGAAAAAACTAATATATTCCTTGGGCAGATCATTTGAGCTGCACATGTCACAGTTCACACTTCTAATGTTTTTCTGACTTTAAAAAAAAGTCTCAGTTTATAATTTTCCTTGTGGCTGGTTTCCATACAGTGGGGTGGTATGCCATGCTGGCCCTCATGGCATCAGGCAGGTACCAGTGCACATCTGCTGGGGAGAAGATGATAATTTATTTTGGCTGGTGCTTATACACATTTTTTTAGACTCCACACGAAGTATTGCCACTACAGAGCTAATTTCAAAGCTTGTCTGATGATGTTGGTGATGACCTCAGACTATGCTGACATGGCACCTCTATGTATTCCCCCTCATGGATAATTCATTAAAATAAAGTAGGTTGAGCCATGGACTGGCCAAACAGGCTCCTACTTCATCACGCAAACCAGTAAGAAACTTCTCTGTGTCGTAGTTGCTGGCTTTCTTTCCAAGTCAGCTCCAGACTCATTTAATTAGAAAAGAGAAGCTGATGTGGTGATTGGTGATGGGGGCAGGAGAGGTGTTACCAAAGTGAGAGAGGGCAGAGAAAGGAGTTGTTTTTTTTTTTTTTAAGTCTCTTTTTTCTTCTCAGCATTTTGTCTATCTATCTTGGCCTCCAGAATTTCCTGAGCCTTTTCTGGTTATCCCAACAGACAGAAGGGAAAAATGGGCTCAGTTCTGTCATTCTTACTCTTTCAAAGCAAAGCTGTAGAACAAGAGCTCTTGAAGAGTGTTACAAGGGATAAAAGACCCTGCTGAGCTCTCCCTGCTGACCCACAGCTTGAACAGCAGACACACTCTAAATCAGGCATTTTGAGTTTTGATGCAGACTGCACAGCTGCTATTTTATCTCTGCAGTGGGAAGGCCAGGGCCAGTGGCTGAATTCACCCCAGGTAATTCAGATTATTTGGAAAAAATCTGCTTGCTGTAACTCAGATTGAGCCTTATCTAGCACGAGTTTACCACCTTCTCAATCCACCTACTATTGAGCAGTAAAGGTAGTGCTGTGGCATCCTTTTATTGTGGTTGAAGTGTGCACAGACTCTCCTGCATGTAGGAGGGCAGCAGGCAGGGTTTCCACTGAAACGTGTTGAACTTGAAGGTCTCCCATGCATTGTGTCTGTGGCTGTACTTCCCAAGGCAAACACTTTTGAAATCTCTTTTTTTTTATAATTAGGAACCGAATTCTTTCCAAATGAGCTGCTATGACTGCTAAGTAGCACACTCGGCTCAGGCTGCAGCTTCGGAACAGCAACATTGATTCACTGATAAAGCCTTAAGATCAGCAGTGTGCCAGGCAGGGCAGCTGCCTCGGTGCTTTGATGGGTCTGAGTGCCTTTTGTTTCGTTGCTCTAGAAAGGCCTAAGTGAGGAAAAGCCAGGTGCACACCTGCATGGCTTCCTGCAGCACAGTGGGGACTGTTCCTCCTGAAAATAGAGCACCCTCTGATGCAGTAGGATCTGTCATGCTGAGAAAGAGAGATGGGCTCCTGTTAGCGTCAATAGCAAAAGGTCTTTGTACACAAATTGGTAAGTATGCCATAAAAATCATCACACATATCTGAAAATCCTGGCTTTTTCTCTCTGAATTCAAAACCCCTGTTTGCTTACATTAGAATAAAAAGTTATTAACTTTGTACTGAAGTTATAATTATGTCTGCAAGCTAAGATTCTTGCAGCAGCCATTTTCTAACACTGACAGTTTGACTCTGATGACATCACCACAGCTGACTTCAGCAGCCTGAATTTCACCCATCAGCCTGAAAAATATGTGAACAAAAAGGTATGCAAAGATGAATAAATATTAAAATATTGCTAGAGGCAGCTTGCTGCCACACTGTCTGGGTGAGCTTATTGACTGCTGGCCAAGTCTGCAAAACAGCCCCAGCTTCAGCTGGTATAGCACTCTGATGACCCTATATTGAACACTTACTTTAAACCAGCTCATATTTTTTCCTGAATGTAGCGTGTGTCTTAATGGAAGTAATTTTTTTTGCAGCTATAGGGGGTTTCACATTTAGAGACTGCCAGTGTGAGCTGTATATTTAATTACTTTTCCTAAAGATCTCTTCAACACCCAGGAGAAAAGACACTTTTTTAATTCTTAAGTGTCCTTTTTTTTTACAGTCTCACTACTCATGTGATAATTCAGCTAGAGCAAATATTAATTTTAAAAAAGTGCAAAAGAAAATGCAGCAGGAAAAAAGCCATAGTTTCTGTGTCTGCAACTTCCAGCCTAATTTATAATTTCACTGTCATTATGGTTATTTCCTATTCTCAGTTTATGGTGTGATCACCTCAGCCAGCAAATCCCCAGCCAGCAGATCACAGACTCCCCCACAGTGGCATGGGGGAGAGAATCAGAAGAGCAATGGTGAGAAAATGTGTGCGTCACGGTATAAAAGCAGTTTTAAAAAGGAGGAAAAAGGGTAGGAGGACACAAACTGACCAAAAAGAAGTCACCTCTGACCTCCCACAAGCAGACCAGTGCCTAGTGAGCCTCCAAAGAGGGAGTACCCAGTTCTGTGGCTGAGCTGGCACTATGTGACACCCAGCACCCCTCTGGGCAGCCCGTGGTGCTGTCCTGGCTGTGCCCGCTCCCAGCCTCCTGCCAGCCCCGTGGGGCACAGAGCTGAGGAGCAGGGAAAGCCCTGACACCCTGCAAGCCCCATTCAGCAACACCTCCGACACTGGTGTGCTATCAGCACAGATTTAGTTGCAAGCTGGCAAGGTGCAGGTTGCGATGAAGCAATTAACCCCAGCCTCAGCACACAGCTTCATTTTAAGGAGTTTTTTTTTTTCTTTCCCCAGTGCAGCTATTTGCTGTCTTCTTTCCCATTCTTCTGCACCATGACAGTGCCTCTTCCCTTATTATATTCTTTATTATATCCTCTCTATGATTCTTCACATTGCTGCCTTTCCCAAAAGAAGTTTGTAACGTCACCAGTGTATTTGTGCACGCAGGCAGGCAGGGAGGGGAAGTGGAGAGCCATGTAAGTATATTTTGAACTGTGTAGGCTAACCAGCAACTCATATCTGTGTCACAGTTCAACATTCACTTGAAGAAAACTGAGTGTACTATATCAGAAAAGTTCAGCTCTGTCTCAATTTAGACTTGACAAGATCAACAAAGATACCAGAAAGAAAATGGTTCAACTTTGCAGCCTAGAGGAGCTGAATCTGTGGTCCTCTGCATTGTACTTAGGTGCTGTTGCTTTCTGTATAGCTTAAGGTTGTTTAATCAATTTTCTAACTTCTAACAAAATCTTAATTTTCTACTCAGTCTTTTCATTGTATTTCATTCCAGCTCTGTGCAACACCAGGTTAAACTAAAAGTGAGAAAAAGGAGTAAGAATTTCCTTTCTTGTAGTGAAAGTATTAATACCTCAATAGGAAGAAGGAAAGTTTATTTGGAAAGGTAAGAAAGAAAAGATGAGGTGGAAAAAATGAGAAATACTGGCAACCTTTCCCTTAAGACTAGAGTAGAAGTTGCTTTAGCTAAGGTACTCTGTAAATTTTCCTGATACAATTCTGAAGGTGAATGGGGTGTTTTTCTCCTTACTTTGTAAAATCAATTTTTAATTAGTGCTCCTAAACACTACCACTTTCCACTGACCTCCAGGATTTTTGATGTAATTAAAAAATAAAAATAGAACTTATCTTCCCTTCATAAAAGAAATCAGAACATTAACTAATTTTAGCCTATCCACCACTTTACATCACGTCTCTGGTATTTCTGTTCCTTGTTTCTCTTGCTTGTCACGTGGCTGTGAGAGTAGTGAGTCTTGTCTCAGGCAGTTCCTCATTTTAGAGAGGGAAAGATTTTTATTGTCAAGCCTTTGTGCAAAAAAAGTGGAAACGCTTTCTTTTTTTTTCCTTTTTTTGCCATCCTCTTGGTAGCTTATAGGGCCTTGGGTTTCCCTTTGCAGAAGGTAATTCTGCTGGTGAGGATCTCTGTGTGATTTAAGGTAGAGCCTCTTACAGGCTTGAAAAGAAGGTCAGAATTCACGATTAGTTCTGCTTTTCTTTCAAACACTCCACTTGCCAGCACCGGCAGAGCATGTGAAGCTAAGCACCACTACAGCGTGTTAAACACGTCCGGAACCCGGCTGCCCACAGGGCTGCGTGCGGGGCCGTGGCTGCACCTCCCGCTCGCCTTCCCCTGCCCGGGGAGCCCTTTCCGCTTGGCTCCTCCCGGGGCCGGGCCGCTGGGCAGGAGCGGGCAGGAAAGGCAGCCTGGGGCTGTCCTGCTGGGGAGGAGCGGGCAGGGAAGGCAGCCTTGGCCTGTCCTGCTGGGGAGGAGCGGGCAGGGAAGGCAGCCTTGGCCTGTCCTGCTGGGGAGGAGCGCGCAGGGAAGGCAGCCAGAGCCGGGGCCGGGCCGGGCTGCCGGCGCTGGGAGCGGGGTGGGAGCGGAGCTGCGGGAGCCGCCGCAGGCGAGCGGGGCCCTCACAACACCTCCCTGCGGAAGGACCAGGCTCGGCTCCGAACCGTGCTTCAGCCCGGGCTTTTTTGAAATTCTCCTTGGCGTGGGATGGGAAGTAACAGGAGTGGTGATCCAAAGATAGGTCAGAGGTGGTTGGTGTCGTTGTCCTGGAAGTGCAATAGACTGAAAAGGTGCATTTCTGACAACAATTATGCTTACAACGGTGAGCCGTGGAGCGTGGGCCACCGTGGGAGAGCTCCCTGTGGGCCTCCCTCACAGCTCCTGCGCGGGGAGTCGGCTCTGTATTTCTGTGGTTATGGCACAAAAGTTCTAGGGGTCAAACTTTGTCTGGGAGAACAAAGAGGAACAAAGATTTTACAGAAGAACATTTTGGAAGATCCTTGTCTATCCCAGGGAATATTTTCTGGCTCTACAGAGAGCCACAGGATTTTTGCTATCACACAGCGTTTAAAGGGGAGCCTCACTGCTATCTGTGCTATTTCGAAGTCATAACAACAACGAGCTGAATAACTTTGAAAAATCAATATTTTTTAATGTGAAATGGAACTTCATTTATATGCAGTTAATATGAAAAGTTTGCTCTAGTAAATATGTGGTCTGATAGGAGCTGCTGGAATCAAAAATAAAGGCAAATTATTATAAATTTGGCAATTCTGAGCAGCTGCCCTTTTTATCTTTGAAATAAATGTCTGGATTTTTTTTTTTTTTGAAAAAAAATTAAATTAGGCTACTATGAAAGCACAAAAGTAGTCTGTCTATTTCTGTCTGAGGATATTGTGAATATTTGCACTGCTCTTTTTTGACGGTATGGGTAATGGCAGAAGCAGCATGGATTAAACCTTTCTCACAGAGCATGGCATAGGCTGTAATAGAAGAAAAAGTCATTGCTTTGAAAAACCTCAAAAGCTACATTAAAAAAAGAGGCTTCATGCTTATGGGTATGGTAACCCTTCATAAAAGGCTACACAGTCTTGGCTCTCAAAACACTCTTGAAATTAAATTAAATCCATTGAAATTCTTTAGTAAAGGCCTAAGAAGTAATAGCTTTTATTCTGTCAGTGTACCCTACTGGATCTTTCCCTTCCAAGCCACCTGAGATCTTCCTCTTAATAGCAGAGATGATTGTAGACTTGTGTCCCAGAATCCACAACATTACAGCAGTTCATCTGTGCATTTCACTTCTCCCCCTTTCGAGATAGGGGGTGAATACTGTATGCAAAGTACTGAGAGTCTCAGAAAATACTCTTTTTCTGCCTCTTTCTGGCCACTTGACTCCTCTTCACCTTCAGAACAAAACCAGCTCTGCTTTTATGAAATAAGCCGTGACAGTATGAGCAGCCGTTCCTGCATTTTGCCCATGCCAGCAGCTGCTCAGGGCCTCATGCTGAGTCTGACATTCAGGCAGGTTTCTGCTCCCAGCTGCAGGTGTAGCACTCCAGCCCTTTTGCTCGCTCCTACAGCCATATTTTTAATGAATCCCATATGGGAAGAAGAGGGACAGACATGGTGATGAAAAGACAAGGCTTTCACTTTGCGAGCTTCAGTGAGGTGCAGGGGCTCACCTGCATATGTCAAATAAATGTTGTGCTACAGTGTCAAGTGGGGATGTTGTGCAAACTGACTGTAATAGCAACAGGTTGATATATTTTTCATAATGTGCATATTATGTCCCATATCCTCCAGGAAAAAACCCCAACAGGAATGTGTGCTGCTACCCTGGGGACTGCTCTGAAGCATTACTGGTAAAGCACTATAATTTCCTTGAAATTTCCAGGTATAAATTACCCCCTCTTATTGTAATATCTTTGATGTCAGTGTTTTCTTCCGAATCTCTCACATTTCTGTTTTTGCAGCTCTGCAGTATGTGAAACACCTGTTGTTATAAGCAGTGATGATACTGAAGAAATAACAAGGCTCTACAGCATAGAAACCTGTGTCAATAGGTATGTGAATTAACGGGTAGGAGGGGAGCTGACGGTAAGTTCAGAAACCTGACTCTTTACAGTAACCTTGACTTCCTCTATATAAAATTTTGCTGGTTTTAAGTTTGCAGGTTAAATATATAAAGGGATGACTTGGCTGTGGGAACTTTCCCCTTTCTCAGACAGTATCTGATAAGCTTGCTACCAACAAATCAAAGGTTTGTGTGAAAATATGCTTATGCCTGTGGTTAGGTGTGTGTTATCCTGTTATTTGGCTTATAAATCTTCATAGCAGCTTTGCAGCCTACCTTGTCAAAGAACCTGTTTGTTTTAAAAAACTGACCTAAATAATAATTTTGCAAGGAAAACCCCCAGAGTTCTCTGCAGGAACATGTTTTGAACACATTGATTCCTACTCAAAAATGAAAGTGGTTTAGTTCCACACCTACCAGCAGTTTGCTTGACCCCTGAGGCAGCAGCAAAGAGGCATCCTCAGCCCCCAGGGTCAACAGCCATGAGTGCTGTGGCATGACAGGGCCTCTACTGCAGTCTGTGGACAGCCTTGTCTGTGCCCTGGCCTAGAGAGGATACAGAAGTGACTCAGTCCTTTCCTGTACCCCATGATGTCTCTCTGCTTGTCTAACAGCTGCAGGTAGCAATGGGGAAAAACTGTTGAGGTTTCATTTTTAAGGTTTGTTCAAGGCATATAAAGAAGGAAAACTCCACATGCATCTAGGCTGTAACTGTTAGAGTTGCTCTCGCTTGCACTAATATCCATGTGGGGAAATTGAGAGGCCTTATGGGCTGTATTTCTTCATCTGTAATCACCCAGAGCTCAGTTAAATGTTTTCAGGCTCATGGTTTTCAGTCATGTTACTGAATCACAGGCTCTGCACAGCAACCATACAGCAGCAGGCTTTAAAAGTCCAGCAGAGCAAAGTCTAAGTACTGGGGAATGGCTTGAAGATGTCATTGCATTTACTACAGTGATTACACAGACTCTGAAAGTTCATTTTAGTAGTAGCTGAGGTGGCAGTAGGCCCTGTGTTTGGAGGAAACCCTCATATTAAAAAGAATGTTTCACAGCAGAAGTGTTTCAGACTCCCATGTGAATACGAAATAGGATCCAGAATGGCATCAATTGAAGCCTTTGCTTCGCTTTTAAAATTTCAGAATTCACCATCTAAGTGTCTAGAAGAAACAATGTCACTTCAGAGTCCCAGAATTTCAGAGCTATCTTGTTAATTATGCTGAGAATAATTAGGAGATGCTTGTGACTGTAATCTTTCTGGTCAAATAAGTAGTTTTTGCATCTACAGAACCTTTATTCTTTCATAGCTTTGTATGCTGAGCATACAAAAATTAAGGTTTTTCCTTCAAACAAAGATAACTGAGCAATCTGAACCTCATTTTAGTCTGATATCTCAGCTTAATTTTCAATTTAATGATGTTCAGAAAGTTGCTCAATGGAGATAGATTATGGTGAATGTGTAGAGAAAAATATTTTTATATTTTTTCCCCTTCAAATATACAACGTGATTTTAAAGAGTTTCAAGCAATCAGTCAGAGTGATTGATTTATTGGGAACTGATTGATGGTCATTATTTGAATTATTTGAGATAGTTTCAAAAATGAATACAATTTTTTATTTAAATATAGATTCCCTGTTACTGAAGGAGGTGAATGGAAATGAATTTAGATATTGAGTAGTCTTATCTGACTTCTTGGATGTTCTTACCACATGGACAAGCATTGCCAGATTAAAATATATTATTGTATGTAGGCTGAATGATTCTTCAGTGTTCAGCGGGAAGAGATTTCTTTGATGAAGTCTAGAGAGCTCCCAAACAAAAACACCAGACACTCATTCTACCATGTTTTGCAGTGTGGGATCTTTCTTCAGTTGATACTGGGCAGTTAGGAATCAGGGAAGAATCTTCATTAGATGTGTGGTGGTTGGTGTGAGCATGTGCTCATGCATCATGTCCACAGCAATGTTGATGAAAAACTCTACCAGTCTTACTCTGTTGCAAAAATAATTTTCAGTATCTAGCCCGCTCTCTGAAACATCTTCAGGATGATTCCAGAGATAAGGAGAAACATAAAGGTGGGATTCAGAAGGCAAAAGTTGTTCATAAACTAGAAGGGGAAAATTCTTTTTAAAATCAATAAAAAACCCCCAACAAAATAAATGCATTGATCACTTTGAACTACCTAGCTAGACCTGCTGCTTATTTCTGTCTTCTGGCTGTTCTACCCCTCTCTTCCTGAAATATCATTTTAGTGAGTTCACAAAGCTGATTTAAAGCATAAGACACCATGGAGTCCTATCTCAGGGAAGCCTTAGCTGATGATAGCAAAGAGTGTGTTGGTTTCAATGTATTCTAACTAAAACTAAGAAGGATGGGATAGGCTTCTCATCTGGATAGCTCTGTGTGGAATGGTGCATGAATATGCAAGCAAATATATGTGTCTAAAGAGACATAGGTTTAGTCATATAAATGTCAGAAAAAGCTGCTCAAATACATGGTAATAGGTTTTTAGTGTTTATTTGGTTCATTATAAATACAGATTTTCTTTCATATGGACTGTATTTTCAAGTTCTTTTTCTTTCTGTCCTTCACCTCACTGAGTATTTAATTTCTTTCCACCTAAGACCAGCAGGAAGTCTGTAAAATTGTTTTTTTTTTTTAGAAAGAACTATAGGATTTGTTCTATAGTTTTAGTGTAGGTGAAAGAAATAATGTATTTTTTTGAAAAAAACCCCAAGGAAAATGGGGACCATTTTGTTTAATACTCCACCACTGTTTTGAGTAATTGCCTTGTACAGTTTGCAAGTCTTTCCACTTTATGTAAATCATTAACTTCTGGAAATCCCTTATAGCTGTGAGGTGGGGCCTTTTGAAGGAGGTGTTCTTTTGAAGGTTCAAGGGTCTCTTAAACACACATTTTCTTTCTTCAAAGTAAATCTTGTAGCCTCCCTGTCACAAATCCTTCTTGTTAGGAAATTCTGCTTGAAGAACTGTTTGAATTTCAATATCAAGTATTTCAAACAAATACATGTAATGCCTCAATACATATTTCTTAGGGTCAGTCAGTGGCCCTAAATGAGAAAGGGAACCTCTGATAATTTGAATTCTATTCCCAGCAACTCTTTGAAGAAAAGAATAAAATAAAATCTGAGCTTTGTTTATAGTTACTCCTGAAAACCAGGAAGGGGGAAGTAACTGTAAAGTAAACTTCCAATTTTTGAAGCTGCTTTCTCTGCTTCTTTATTCTGTGCTCCCATTCCCTCTATTTTTGTAAGATGAGTGAGGAGTGAAAAACTGTAACAGAAAATAATGCAGTAACTTAAAGGTAGGTTTTGGTCTTGACTCCTAAACAGAAGGAAGAATTAAGTATAAGCATATGTGTTATTATCAGTTTAAGCTGTCAAGTGAATAACAGTTAGATTTGAGTTTTCTGTAGTGAAATCCTGTTCTAGAAAATTTTAATGATTGCAGGACAAGTGGTCTGTTTACACATCACTGAAAAAGTGAGTCCATAAGACTGTAAAGCATTTATCTCTGAATTTTTATTGAAGCTAAGAATGGATATTTTTCTTGATATAAATTTGAAAATTTGGAAATGTTATGATGCAAAGATTGTGTATGCTACAAAAGGTACTTGTAAAATTTGGATATGGAGAAAAAGAATATCATACTCTCAAGAAATTTGCATAATAAAAGCTAGAATTTTGCTCAGTGTCTCTGCATCTGTGGATGTGAGGAAGTGCATAGCTCATCTTGGTTTTAAAGCCTTTAGCTATGAGACAATTAAGGAAGAACTTAGATTTCTTAAAAGATTGTCTGGTTTATGTTATGAGATGATACAGCTCAAGGACACCTTGTTAAGAAAACCAGAAGTGTACTTCTTCTTTAAGTCCAGCCTCATTTTTACAGTCAGGGTCTCCAGGAAACAAAATCGTAAATCTGGAATGTTATAAAATACTTACCCATAATTCAAGGTCGGGTTATAAATCTAAGTTGCCGTGTCTCTTGCTAGATATATATTTGCTCTGGTTCTTAGAGCTAAAAGCTTTCAAGAAGAGACCCTTTAAATGCTATTGACATTAATTTTAGCAGCAAATTTGAACATGACCTTTGCTGAGCTGGTTGGTATGAGCTGCTTGAAACAAGTATATGCTCAAAGGTTTTTGTGCAGCATGGAACACAAAACATTTAAAGGATCCTCTTTGCCTGACAACCCTTCCATAGAAAAATGGCAACTATTCAGCAACTTCATCCATCCTTTCATACTCATATACATGTATGTACCTGGAGATACACTGAGAATCCTGTGGATCATTGCCCTTTTGGAACACTTCTTGGGACTTCACAAATGCCTGTGGAGCTGAGGGTAGAGCACAGAAGCCTGACATCTAGGTGGAGCTGGGTGTAGTAAAAGCACATTGCATTGTACCGGTGTCTGTTCTTTCTCTGCTCAGATTTGTACCAGCATCCTACTTGCATATGCAGAGCTCTCAGTGACCACCTCTTCTTGCTCCATGATCTGCTTTTCTTCTCTGCTCTCCTCTTCCCTCTCCTCTCCTTCCCTCCCACTCACAATTGCATTGTTCTGCCAGAACACAAGTGTGCTGCACAGGGCTGGCTGCCAAAGGGTGCCTTTCTCTGAGCACTGCTATGTCCAGGGACAGCTGGGGAGAAAAGAAAGCCTCTGTCAGTGCTCGTCCCCAGCTTTGGAGAAGGGCAACACAACTACCAGTGTACATCATCAGTGATGAAAGTGTTCAAATTATTCCACATAACCCTGCAGAAATGGCCATAAAGTGACAGCTGTATCTTTTTAAACAGAGGAAACTCAACCTTACTCTTCAGCAGGTAAGGGGAGGAAGAGATACTGGTAACAGTGTATACCACAGGTAGATTAAAATATGTGATTGAAGTACAAGATACACTGAAACACAAAATGCATCCCATCAAAGGTGCTGCCCAAAAGGGTTTTTGGGAGGGCTTTGTAGTGGATAATTTTGCTCCATACAAAAGTCCTATCATGTCAAAAGGGAGGTATTGACAAGCTGAAAGAGCAGCCAGGGGCCAGGAAGAGTGAGAGATGTGCTCTCAGCACTTGGACTGGACAGAACTTCGAACGTCTGCACACTTCTGCAACATCTCCCCTGTCCCAGAGCAGGGTTTGTAGGTCCTGCAGCACCTGGGATTCAGTGTCAAGTGTGCTTTAGTTCAGTGCAAACTTCAAATCACCCTGTGTATCATGACAAGAGCTAAGAAAGCAGCTTATCAGTTGAGGAAAACCTGAGGCATCTGTCTCTCAAAGTTTTGCCAAATCTGTAATATAGTCTTTAGATGAGAATATGCATGGTATTTATCTGTCTCTGTACTTTTCTGCTTTCAGTAAGAAAGTGCTGGCACCTGTGACAGACAGATTGGTGAAAAGGAGCTTGGTACCTCTGATGTACAGAATGAAAGCTGAGATATCAGATAGGTTGTCCCCAAAGGATCAATCCTTTCATCCAAACAATCCAAAGATAAGAAGGCATGCACTCACCTCAGGTGTTTCAGTATGTTAAACTGAGGTTGGGGATTGAGGGCTGGGATATCAACACTGCTGTTTTCAGCTCCCAGAGTATTCCTTACTTCAGGGACCCACAGTGGGCTGCATTAAAATGCCTTAGCTGATGTCCAGAAAGTCCATCTGCAAAGAGAGCTACCAGAGACAACATAAATGAAATTATAGCTTCACTGGTGTAGCTGGAATTTCACTTAGCTGGAAAAGAAGGTTCTATTCAGTTCCTCAGTTATGAATTTTTTACAGCTCTGCACCATTTCTGGGCTTTGGTAATTATCATACAGGAACCACAAAGTGAAACCAGCTTGAAAAGCTGATTCACAGGCCAAGTTGAGGCAAGAACAAGAAGCAGCAGTCAGAAAATTTTTATTGTTTTTCAGCTATAGCTTTATTTGGTCTAATAGTCTTAATCTGACAGTCTTGAAAAACGCTGCTAGTGACCTTTCCCAACAGTAAAGTTATTAAACATATCTGATGTTGCAGTTAAACAAAACTTCTTTCAGCTACATACATATTTTACAAATAAAAAGTACTGTCAGTAGTTTAAGTGGGTATTTGTTGGGATTCAAGATAAATAATCTATTTGAACTTTGGGGTTTTGTTTTTCCTTTTGAGCTCTTACTTGTTTGTCTAATGGTTGTAGGTGGTTTGGATGATTGGTAGATAACTTATAAAACTGGTTTCACAAAATTTAACTATTGCAGATCATGAAAACCAAACTATTTTGCCCCTTAATTAGTCTGAATGTTAATGAAAGCATAGAACTATTTAAAATAGGTAATTAAGAATAGATGCATGATCTTCAGAGAGACCCCATGGTTATACAAAGAATATGTACATTTTCAGCTGCTCAACTGTCTAACATGAGCTAGGACATGTATGCAACCCAGGCTTTCTCAAAACTACTTTTTCTACTTCCTGTTACCTCTTGGAGTAGAGCAGAGGCCATTGTGGAAGCAGCAGAGAAAAGCTCTTCCCACCTTGTTTTTGAACTTCTCTTTTCTCACCCTGCTCATGTTCCTCATGCAAAAATATGCTTGGAGCTTGTTTTCCTCAGGACTGGTATTTTGGTGCCCAAAAATTGTAGCAGTATGTGAAAGGTATTTCCAGCTAGAAGAGAGTGAATGTAAGTCTGACCCTACAGATTCATGATTCAAGAAGGTGAACTCTCTGTGAAGAGTACTCAGACATTTCAGGATTTTTTTTAAGACTGATGTGGGAAGTTTGGAGAAGGGAAGGTTCTGAGAGCAAGGAATAGCACCAGGGATTCTTTGATTAGGGACAGTGGGTGGCAGGCAGGTCATGTTTTGTTTGCTATCATCTGTATTTAATTTATTCCTGTTTACAGTAGAAGAAGGAAAGGAAAACGAACATGTTATTTGCTTTTTTTTTGAAAAATTTGTGAATCTGTATTTTTCCATGGTCTCCTTCCCCTAAAATGACAATGTGCTGATAGAGTGGGTAAAGTCTCTCAAAAAATTCACCCCTCCAGAATGTGTGTCTGTTGATCAGAGTGGAGCAACTTTCTGAACCTCAGTAAACTGAAAATTAAGCTGGGATATGAAACTAAAATGAGATTGATTGCTCAGCATAGCTTTGTCTCAAGGAAAAACCTTACATTTTGTTTACCAGGTTGTAGGTTTGACAGACTGACTTGGTTCTAGGAACCAGCACTTTATTTTTGGTTTGCATCAAAACAAATTTTAAATAATGCCTCTGTATTTTAACACAGAATCTCATGAACTCTAAAGAGGATCTATTTATGAGAAGAAGACAAAAACAGACAGAGACTCTTGCTAAATAATTGTTGCATGAAGTTTCATCTTCTGTGATATTTCCTAACGTACTAAGTGTAGGAAGTAACACTTGCTATAAGGCAGAAAGAGGATGTGCAAGTATTTTATGCTGATCTGGGGAGTGAGATTACATTACCAAGTTGGTATATCAGCCTGAGCTTGGTATGGGAAAAATGAGCAGTTCTTGCTAATAATGTATGTTGCCAGCATTTTATCACTTTTTAGAATAAAACTTAAGAAACAATAGTAATACTATGTATTTTGCTTTTTTTTTTTTTTTTTTTTTTTTTTAGAGAGACTAGATTTTTGGCAGTATATAAATGAGCACATACTATAAAACAGTTGTGAAATTGTGGTGTTTCTTAGGGTCCTGTTTTATAAGAAACATGGTAAGGCTTTTGTTTCTTGAAACAAATGAATCTGATACTGTTTTGCTTCTCTTGTGATTCAGTGGTTTACATACTCTGAGAATTCCAGGTGTTTGGGGAATACCACAGCATGGGATTACCAACTTCCCCTCTGCCCCTGCCACCATCCTTTTTTGGTTATTTTTGGCTCTTCCATTGCACTATATGCACAGATTGTATGTATTTATAAGGCCTCAGCAGTATGTTTCTTGAGCTTTGTGACCCAGTTAAAATAGGCAAGTTGTGCTAAATGTCTTCGAGTGCTTATTATGAAATGTCTTATAGTGAAATAGAAATTAGCTACAAAACCCAAATAACAAAAAAAATCTATTTATTTCAGTGCTTGACTTCTCAGTGCTGTCTTTTCTCTTACCTGTTGTAAATCACTCAAACATTTGCTTGACTCTGCCAAAATTTGTCGTGCAGAAGTCTACTGTTTATGATTGTTATTTTAAAAGTATATGTCCAATATTTTTGCACCTCTGTTAGCTGACTCTAATTATGCCCATTAACAAGAAGTGATAAAGAAATATTTTCAATTACATGAATGACTTTTGCATTCCTCTTTTTCTTTAAAGTTTAGAATTTATTGCCTTTGCTAAATATTCTGTTGTTTTTTTAGTGTGAGAATAAACCAAAACATCCAGTGCATCTTTAGACAGACTTTTTTTTTTATTTTCCCAGAGTATCAGCACTATGAACTTGTGACATTTTAAGATGGCTTGTAATGTGTGTGAAACAAATGAACTGAATGGCTTAGAGACATGGAAACAGAGGGAGGGAGATACAGACCCTGATGTACAAGGTAAATAAATCAGTGGGATCAGTTTGAGTTCCTAACTGTTTCAAAGTCAAAGATGACTATTGTGAGCTTAGATTATAGAAATTTTCCAGACTCTTGTAGATTTATAGCAGTAGTTTCTTGACAAGCCACTGAAGAAGAAGTAATGCCTGCCACATGCTTATCCTTGGAGACATCTCTCTAACCCTTTTGGACAGCCCCAGAGAGAAAAATCTGTCACAATGTGTCGAAGGGCAGGAGATGGGCTATCAGAAGATGACCGACAGCATCACTGTGAGCAGACCAGCCTTCTAGGTAAAGATTTGTGGTTTATGCTTATAAATACCTTGCTCAAAGGCATTTTGTGCTTCTATACAGTAATGACTACAATCAACTGTGGGACTGCATGTCCATCCAAAACATAATCATAGCTGGGATGTTAGAAAAACATTTGCTATAGAGTAATCCTATGTTTTATTGGAAAAATGCATACAAATACTCTTGGCTATAAGCACTGTCATCTGACAAGATAGTGAAACACCAGGACAACTTGTAGACCCCAGCTAATAGGCTATGACAATCAATCTGGCACTCCAGGTGAGGAGCAGTCTGGGTGGAAGCAGGATACAGTGGTGGAAGCAAAGAAAACAGAAGTTAAAATCACTGAAGATACCTGCTTGGGAAGAACAGAAGAGGGGACAGAGAACTCACAGAAAGCAAGCTGATCTGCTCATTTACAGCAGAGACTAGAGAGCAATTAGCTCTCTAGTCTCTGCTGTAGCACATTGTAGGATATGCAATATGCCGTAGCATATTGTAGGAAGATAGCCCGAAACATGGAGTCAGTAGCCTGCCCTGACCCTGGTCCTGGTCTGCTTCAGCTGAAGTTGAGCATTAAAAAAAAGATGAAAAAAAAAAAGCCCACCTTGTGTATTACCTTCAGAATAAACAGACTGGTCTTTATATTTGGTGTAGGGCATGCAGGAAGCAATGTTCAAGAGATAAGGAAATACCCAGTGACCTGCAATGAAACCAGAAAGTAAAGACTTTGGAAAAGACTGTAAGCATTTTCTACTTTTTCTTTGTGGGTTCTTTTGTGCTGGCAGGTGCTATTATTGCTTTACTCGTGTTCTGTCAGGCCTTCTGCAAACATAGCCCAACTGTGACTTTATGGTGCAGGTAAGACAGCATTTACTCCAGAGTGTTATGTAATTAATTATAATTCTGCATATAATTTGGGAAAATTAACCAGCAGGTATAGTACCAAGCCATCAGCAAGTAACCAGTTTAGCTGAAGGCAGGGCGGATTTTGTGAAGGTGATATGGGAGACCCTGCACAGAGGGAGCTTGTTTAGTACTTCCAGCTGGGGTGGTATTCCTGAATTTCAGCCTGATTGTTCAGAGGACAATGCCCGGCCTGGAATTCAGCTCCCTGCCCTTTGAAATTGTGGTTCTTCATTTGTTAAGACAGTCATATGAGTGCCTTTAGAACCCAGAAGTTGGTACTAGGAAATGAAACTGGGGGGGGGGGGGGGAAGGAGAATCGGACTAAGAGGGGGAAAAAATCTGCCACTGCTGAAGAGCTCTTCAGAATGAGAGTTCAAGAAGTGGTCCAGGGGAAGCAAATATTCAATTAATTGTCATCCCTTGTTTTCATTTGCCCTTTCAAAGTGAATCGTGGAAGGATAAAAAAAAAAGATGCTATGGGTAAAAATGATTATTTGATGTTTTATAATATAAAATTATCTCATTCACCAGGCAATATTTGAACACCTTATAAAAAGCTAAATCCTGAGCTGTTCTCAGCATCCAGCACTCATTCAGAACCAGGAGGCAGAGTAGTTGTTCAGCACAAATCTAACAAATCCCAGTTCTTATGGTTATGCTGACACTGTTTAAGGGTAGCAGATTCTAAGTGGGCATGATAAAAGCAGCTATTCAAGAATGTTCATTTCACAATAACTGAGCCCACTGTTATCCTGCATTGATTTTATGTGTAAGCAAGAAGTAGGTGCCTGGCACTTCCAACAGCTTCTTGTAGGTTTATTGCTCATTTTGGGCCAGATTGTGCAGAGTGCCTCAGGGATACCAGAATACGTTCTCTGTCCTGAGCAGGTACAGCACAGATCATGCAGGCAACATATGAAGTGAAGATGTCAAATCATCATTGCCTGAGGGTTGATAGCAGCAGAGCAGTATGCTTGCACAAAGAGCTCTATTGTTTACTCTTGACCTTAAAATAATTTGATCCAATATGACACTTTAAGTAGAAATGTTTTCTTTCTTCAGGAAATAGTTCTTGGCAATTGAAAACAAGCCTGAAAAAGTATGTAAAAAATAGATTCCTTAGCAAATGTTCAGTGAAACATTGAGACTGTTATATGTTTTCTAGCATGAACAATGTTTTCACTGTAAGACTTGTCAAATTAATTTTACTGGATAAAATGCATAATGCAGGTAGCCCCCTTGATTTAAACAAAGCTGCCCTTGGGATAAATTTATCCTCTGTCCCTTAGTGTTTGCAAAAGCATGTGACTTCAGTTTCTGTGAACTGCTTTATTCTGATATGCAGTGTGCTGAGCATCACTGTAACTGAGCTGAGTCATATGAGATTACTTCAGTGAAAGGGAAATTATGCAAAAAGAAATCTGCATTACTTTAAATACAAACAATGTATGGAGTATGTAGAATTTTTTTTTATTTAGTTACATGCTTTGTAATTTATTCTTTCAAGGCCTCTGAACAAAAGGAAAACACAGGTGAGTTCTTGAGAATACATTGTTTGAGAAAACTAATTCATACTACATTTTGTAAACACATTAGCACAAAACAGCATTAGGTTTAGGTACCAGTGAAGAACACTATTGCCTGAAATAATCCTCCCCCTCCACGCCATTATACCCTCCAAAAACCAAATAAGTCCCAGTTAAAATGCTTTGTGATGCATACCAAAGTGAAACCATAATGACTTTGATAATCTGGACTTGGAAGGTTGTGTTGTGGGAGGAATGTGAATGCAGCAGAGTTATCTGGCTAAACTCTTAGGGAATTGAACACAGGGTGAAACTGAGCAGCATGAAAACATATGAAGAGTGAACAAACAGAGTGAGGTTTCACTGGCATCTTTCAGTCCTGCTTTCTGTGTTAAATGTGTGGCATTAAACATGGTGAGCACCAGTGGTCATTAGTGGGTGGCACAGGCCCCGTAGGTGTCAGAGTGCAGGGGAAGTCTGGCTCTTGGTATCTGGTGGCAGATGCAGGGTGGGCCAGTCTTTGGGGGCACCCTGTGACAATCCAACCTGAGATACAGATTTATTTGACTTGTGGCTTTATCAAGATGCTGTTTATACCATGGTTACTGCTACTGTTGCCTTGCTTTAATCTTTCCAGTCTATTTCCTCCTGGCTCAGTAGTACCAGGCAGAGACAGGGAATTGTTTGGGGAACACTCTTGGAGTAGAAAAAGGGAATCTCAGAGAAATATCTCATGGTTGAAGATTTCATGCTCTCCCTTCCTGGAGGGTTAATAGTGGTGAGCTTCATGGATGTTCTCTACTTTGCTCTTCCCTTCACTGGAATAGGAAGCAGGTCCTTAGCTTCTCCCCAAAGAATAGTAAGGTATTTTTTAGCTGCATTAGCTTATGGTGGAGTTTTTCTGGGTGTGTCATGCATGTGTGCTTGCTCTCTCCCTCTCTCTGTCACACCCTGCAGTCTGATGCCTCTGGGCCACACCCCTTAGAGCTACAGAAACACCTCCTGGTAGAAAGCAAGTTAGCAGGGACTGTGGAGGCTATGAGAGACCTTGGTGTCTCAGCTAGCTCTAAGACTGTTTGGGATCTGGGCAGAACTTTTGCACGGTCTGGCATCAGTCACTGAGCAGCTACAGCAGTTTAGTTTGATGTCTTATGAGAGGCTGTGCATGTAGATGGGTGTGTGGAGCGTTTTGAGGATCACAGCTCCTGGCTCCAATGCTGTGGTCTTACTAGCAGTGAGAGAACCAGACTATCCCTCCCAGGTTACCCAGGGGGATGAGTACAAAAGAGAAAGACTTCCAAAGAAATGGGTAACTTAAGCAGCTGCACATTTTTAATGTCATTTTAGAAATCTTTATTAATACAAGTGGATGGTTCTGGCTTTGATTCTTTCCAGGACAGGGGAAGGATACTGCTCTGGTTACATACTGACATAATCATGTTGGCCAATTAAAAATTCAGGCTCTGTCCTGAGAAAGGGTTTATTTTAACAGTCCATTGTTTAATGTGCAAATAGATTAAATTAATTCTCCCCTCAAAGGGAAAGTTTTGGGTTTAACCTTGGGAAAGAAGATTGCAGTTTTTATGTCTGGAAAAAGACTTCACGAGTTCTAACAGAATCACAGAATGTTAAAGGTTGGAAAGGCACTTGAAGATCATCCAGTCTCAACCCTCCTTTAGTGAACAGGGATATCTCCCACTAGACCAGGCTGCCCAAGGCCTTATCCAACCTGGCCTTGAACACTGCCAGTGTTTGGACATCCACAATGTCCCTGGACAACCTGTTCCAATAACCACCTTCACACTAAAGAATTTCTTCCTAATATCTAACCTAAATTTCTCTTCTTTCAACTTGTACCTGTTATTCCTTGTCCTGTCACTACAGTTCTTGATGAAGAGTCCTTTGGCTTCCCTCTAAGGCCCCTTCAGACGAGGTCTTCACACAACTTTCCCAGCCCCAACAGCCCCAACTTTCCCAGCCCCAACAGCCCCAACTTTCCCAGCCTTTTTTCATAGGGAAGATGCTCCAATCCTCTTATCAACTTTGTGACCCTCCTCTGGACTTGCTCCAACAGTTCCGTGCCCTTCTTATGTAAATTTGTAACTTTGGTCATTAATTTTAACAGCTGATGGTTTATGGTTAGCAGTATATGTGGAACAGTGTGTGATGTTCTCACTAAATAATAGATAGGGCATGGTGCAATATTTCAGCACTGTGCAAGCTCTGTAAATATCATACAGCCAGAAACATCCATTCTGCAGGAATTTGTCTTGGGGTCACAACTAGAGGAGTTGAGTGAAGATTGTATAAAACTACCAGGGAAGGTCAAGTGAGAATGGAGCCTGGTTCTCTTTGAGAACCTTTATGAGAAATTCTTCACAGGATGTCATGCACTCTGCTCATCAGATGCACGTCAGCCATGCTGGTATGCTGCTTTTGTCTACAATAAAAGGGACTAAGATTTCAGGGCTGTAGGCAGTGTATGGCTATAGTCCAAATTTAATTTGTGACAACTCCAGGATGATGAAGTTATATCAAAATTAGTCTCTGGAGATTCAGAACAATATCATTGGATCAGTTTTGTTCTGAACAAATTTATAATATAATTATTATTGCAGCCACTTTGTATGGAGATATACTGCTTAATGAAAGCTAAGATTTTGGTCTGTGTTGTAAGATTTGACTCAAAGTTGTAGAAGATCTATTTAATCTGACGAGGAGTTTGATTCAGTCATGTCATTTGTGAATTATTATATGAAATTTTGCAACTTTTTCCTGTGTATTGTCCGGAAGTCTGTGAAGGACTTATGAATAGGCAGCACAAAGGTATTCTCTTTCCTTCTTTATCTGTCTTATGGCAGGGTTCTGCTGGTTCTTTTAGAACCTTGGATATTTTCAATAAGAGAAGCAATTGAACATTTCTTCCCCTTGTAATCTGCTATATAAGGGACATGTTGAGAACTGCCTCAGTGCATGCAGTGAGGGAAAATGTCTTTGCTGTACCTTGTATTAAGTCCATGAAAGTGACAATAATTGTCCTGCACTGTCATGGTAAAGAATTGTATTGAGTTCTCCAATTCTAAACATTACAGAAAACAGAATTGGACTGCCTCTATCCATTTGTTATGACTGCCAGAAGAACATCCTTGTAGAAATATTCAGAAATATATCCCACCAAATCCCAAAATAGGTAGGGTTGGAATGGGCCTCTAGAGATCATCTAGTTCAACCCCATGTCTAAATGGTTTTCATTTAATCATCAGTTACTTCACCTGAAAATGCATTTTTATGAAGGCCTTGTTGTCAGAACAAGGGTTTTGGTGACTCGTGGTTAGAGTTTCTCTTTCTTTCAACAGAAATCTCAAGAAACATGTATGGGAATCTGTGAATGTGTGCAGAAAAGTGCACATGAAGGGAAAAAAATGACTTTGCTAAATCCAGTCCTATGAAAAGTGAAGTCTTGTGTAGCTCCTAAGTACAGAGGGAGAAATAGCTGAAAATAATCTACTTTAGTTGAATTAAGGAAGCTAAGTATTACTGCAGGAACCTAAGAAAAACCCCTTTGACTTCCTGGAAACTGAAAGAAGTTTTTTTGAAGAAGTAATTCAAACATGTCTCTGACATCACTACAGTGCATTGCGACTTTGCGAGTGGTTAGTTAGGGTAACAGAGGAAGCAACTCCTTCACAGATAAGCAGGCAGTGTAGTGTATGTGCCCAGTTAGTCTCCTTCTGGGTTCAAGTTTTGTGAAGAAATTCTTTTGCAGACAGATAACATTTATTTTACTTTCCAGAGAGAGACACATGCTGTTTCATAAGGATACGCCTGATTTCCAGAAATAACCATGTTTTTGTGGCTTAAACTCTTAGCATTTGGTGTTGCATTTCTGGGACAGGATGCTTTTCTCAAAGGTAGGTCGCAACTGATCTTTCTTTCTTTCATTTTGGTCCCTCAATTGTGGTGTCCTCTGTAGATGTAAAACCAGTGGAAAGCTTTGCAAAGTGCAAAAATACCATCCTGGTTCAGAAATTAGCATACAATTGTATGCAGTAGTCAGGAAGACTGGTGCATCATGTACAAGGCTAAAATGTCTCCCGCGTGGTCCCCTGTGAGAGTTAGATGGACCATTAAAAAAAAAAAAAAACCACATTTGTAGCTGAATTTCAAAAAGAATACATTTAGGTCTTCTATAACCTGTTCCATGTAGTTTTCATCTTCAGCTTCATCTCACGATGTAGTACTGGTTTTCTGTGTTTAAATTCTTCAAGAAAAAAGTCTTTCCATCAATGTTAGCCACTCCCTGATTACAGAATCTGCTTACAGTTCCTCAAGTTCTGATTTTTTTACTTTATTTTTAAGGGGGTTAGTAACAAGTTCTAAAAGTTGTAAATTGATCTCTACTATTGGTAAATTACTTATTTTGTAAGACATTATTTATTTACTTTGTAAAAACTGCTCTTTAAATAGTCTTTGGAATATTTAATTACCCCACTGCTGGTGAATTTGTTGCTTGACTTTTTAAGAGAAAGATCGAGCTCAAGAGGATGATCTTGCAAAACATGTTAGATGTTACAGATAAATAGAGTAGCAAGAAAAGCAATTAGTCTTGAGGTAATACTTAATATAAATAAAATATTTCTTTCTGTTCAAGAAAATATTTTCTTCAGGAGAAAATGCAACATTTTGATGTATCTTCCATCAGTTTAGCTAGTAATGTAATTTGGGATAGTTGATGGCAGACACAAAGTGGCTTGAAATATTTTTTCTGAAATGGCAGCCAGTTATATGCAGGGCTGAAATATCTTTTCATTTACATTGAATTTATTCATACTTCTACCCTCATGTCACTATAGTAACTCCAGGTTTATACTGATGTAAGCAACAAAATGATCTGCCTTTAGTAGATAACCAGCTAAGAAGAGCATTTGAAGCCTGAGCATTAGTTCTCTTGTCCCTCAAAGTCTCTGAACAGAGACAGCACTGCATAAATCTGGTTGATAGCTGCTGGAGATTATAAGAAAACAAGTGAATGCTGTACTGTAGAGGAAAAGAACAAAATCTCTTGCTTTTCCTGTAGTTTTTTTTTCTTATCTGCTGTCCTACTTTCCATTTTATAAGTCCTTCTGAGACTTCCCACTGCTACCTTTTCTCCAGAAGAGGCAGGTTACTGTCTGCTCTCTCAGCCACCTCCACAGTCACTCAACATGTTAGCTGACAGAGAGAGGGCTGGAAGACAGAGAAGTGGGTAGTAGCATTTTATTTCAAGTAATAGTTATTTTTCTCTGTTCACACCCAGTAGTCTGACTTGAGCCCAGTTCATCCCTGCATTTTCTGAACTGAAGAGCCTCAAGGAAATAGTTTAACTTCTCTCTACTACACTTAATTAAATCTCATGCTGTAGTATCAAGTATACAACACCATATAGGCCTTGTTTTTAAGATGTAGTTTGGCAGAGATTGCATCTTCTCTCAGGGTGACAGCGCCATTATACTTCATATTTGCTGTGCAGATTGCTCTGCCTTGTGGCCAAGGGACACTGGGCAGTCTCCTAGGGAGGGGTTTGTTAATGGAGGAGCAGCATTTTGAAAGAGTGGTGTAGGATTTGGCTTCGTGGCAGTCACTTTTCAGGCACTTGATTGTAAGAGTTTGGTGGGCATTGGGACTTCTTTTGTTATTACCAAAATTATTTTCCAGCAGCCTGTTGTACCTAGTGATTTTTAAAACTTAGCAGGAGAAATTTTAAAGTTGTCTTACTTCCTCCACAAGCTCAAACATCCTATAGAACATCACTTATTTCCTGTAATCACCAAGCCACATTTAAGAGTATCAAACTACATTAAACCAAACAAAATAGAAGAAGATAGATTCTGCACAAAAGCCTTTTCACTGTGTAAGTCCCTCAAATAAAAAGCATGTATCCAACTAATTTTTCTGATATGAAAGAGATATGTGGTGGTAATCAAACACCCCAAAAAAACCGACCAGTACCCCAAAGCTCTCTCCCAAAAACCCCTAACTCGAGCCAAAAAAGCCAGAAAAACATCTTTGCTTCCCTTTAGAAAAAAGAATTGCTTGCAGAACAAGCACTGTTTCCATTAGATCATTATTTCAAGTTCCCCCCTCCTCCACAAAAGTTTTAGCAATTTGACAGCTTTCAAAAGCTTTCACCCACTTCTGAGCCACTTCCTTGATTTCAGGAAACTAAATAATTGCTTGATAGTTTTGGGTGTGACTTATTTTTTCTTTACTCAAGTTAAAAATATCAAGCTTCAGCAGGCCCTCTGTGCTGGTTTTGTCTGGGATAGTGCTAATTTTGGACACAGCAGATAGTATGGGTTTGTGCTGAAAACTGTGTTGATAATAGAGGCAGATAACCACCACCTGACTTCCCATCCTTTAGTGTAATACACAGGTGCTACTGCAGAGTGTTCATAAGATGTCCACCACATGTCCAGTGAGTCCATTGAGTCCATGACTTTGGGCTCTGTGTTGTTGTAATACTCAGGACAGGAGAGGTGGTTTGTTTTGTGGTTATTGGGCAACAAAGCCAGCTCAGTTTAGGTTCCTTGCACTTGCTCTGTTTCTTGTGAGGCTTTTCTTCCATAGGTTTGGGTGGTTCTTGTTGTAGTATTTCCTATAATATGCAATTCAAATCATGGGTTACAACAATTTAAAGGTATTTCTACTACAATCTCTTACCCACTCCCTATCTGGTTTAACATTGCAATGAACTCTTCCCCTGCCATTATTCCAGCTTGGATTTACTCATAGACTGCAGTCTCTTAGGGCTGGACGTACTCCAAGTGGAGCCTTGTCTATGAGGCAGTCTCTTCAGGGACACACCTGCTGGTCTATGGCTTTATCCACAGCCACAGAGGCTCTGAGGGACAGCTGTTCCAGCACAGCCCTGTCCATGGGCCTTAGTGCCTTTGGAGATAGACCTGCCCCAGCACGGCCTCACCCACAGCCACTGTCCCCTCAGAAAGCAAACCTGCCCAGGCTGGCCTTGCTCCTGGCTGCAGTCCCTGCAGGCTGTTCCTGCTCTGCTGTGGTTTTGTCCATGGCTACATGATTTCAGTTGCTCCAGCACGGCCTCATGAACAGCTGCTAGTCCTTCAAGGTGTACCTGCTGCAGCACGGAGCTGGCCATGGGCCCTGACACCTTCAGAGGTGCCCCTGTTGTGGCACTGACACAGCCATGGCCACAGGCACTTCCAGATGTACCTGCTTTGGCATGGAATTATTCATGGCCAGGGAAGCTTCAGGGTATCCTCCTCCCACCTGGGCTCACCCATAGGTCACAGTCCCTTTGACTCAAGCTCACACTGGGGTTCCAGCATGTGCAGTACAGCAGCACAGAAACAGCAGCGATGCCCCGACCATGTGCCAGTCCCTGTGCATCACCATGGCTGTCCTCAAAATGTCCCCAAGCACAGCAGAGGGAGGGGATCAGCAGCACAACAGAGGGAAAGCATAAAACAGCCACAGATGAGCACTGCACTGATGTACTGGAAGGCACCAAGCCCAGGGCAAGCACAGGAGTCTGCCCAAAGCAGCCAAAGAGCAATAACAGCTATAAATTCCATCTAACACATTCCAATCAAAGCTGTTATCTTGAACCTTCTGAGCCCCATGTTGGGCATCAGAATGAACTGTTGTGGTTCAACCTGAGCTGGTAACTCAGCCCTACATAGCTGCATGCCCACTGCCTCCCAGTGGGACTGGGTAGAAGAGTAAAAGTGAGAAAAATCATGGGTTGAGATAAAGACAGTTTAATAAGTAAAGAAGAACCAAAGGTAAGGAATTTATTCACTGCTTCTTCTGGGCAGGCAGGTGTTCAGTCATCCGCAGGAAAGCAGGGCACCATCCCATGTAATGGTTACTCAGGAACAAAAATGCCATCACTCTGAATGTTCACACTTCCTCCTTCCTTCAGCTCCCAATACTGAGCATGATGCCATATGTAATGTCTCTTTGGGCAGTGGGGTCACTTGTCCCAGCTGTGTCCTCTCTCAGCTTGTTGTGCACCCACAATCTCCTCCCTCAGTGGGGTGGTATGAGAAGCAGGAAAAGCAGAAAATTGACTGTGTAAGCACTGCTCAGCAGTAATGAAAACATCTCTGGATTATTGACCCCATTTTTCATCACAAATCCAAACATTGCCCCAAGATAGGAGATGTGAAGAAAATGAACTCTACCCCAGTCAAAACCAGCACACACCTGAAATTCTGGTCATGTAGTCTCCATGCTCAAGAGTAGTGCAAGTTTCCAGCTGGAAGTGTTGCATTTTATTTTCAGATAGCTTATCCTATGGCTCTGATTTTCCATGAAAATCTTTTTCACAGGTCGAAATTGTCTGGCCAACTGAATTTTCTAAGCAGTGGGACTTAGTAATATTTGTTCATTTTATGTGTAGGATAAAATATAAGGGGAATTGCTCTGGCAGGAGAATGTATTTAAAGGTAGAAGAAAGTGAAGACTATCACCGCTGATGCTGTCCTCTTAGAGATGCCCTACTGCAGGTTCTGTTTGAGACAGTTCTTTTTTGTTGTACTGGTGCACTCAAGGGTTTCAGAAATGCATACCCCAGAGTCCTGCACTCACGAATAGAGTCCTGCACTCAAATTTACAACAAATGTCCTGCTTTACACGCTGTGCACAACCCCAATGCTTTATTCCCAGTGAATGGAGGCAGGGAGTGGTGTGCATGCAGGTGGCTGGCAGCTCTGCTCACTCCCTGGGCTGGCCAGACACAACTGCTGAACTGGAAGCAGTTCAGTTTCATTATGGTGTCATACCTAAGCTACAGGCAGGACATAAGTTGGTTGGAGCTCAGCAGAACAACTGGCTGAACAACTTTGTTTCTGGACTGAAATTAGATACAGATTTGGACTAAATATGTGATTGATTTTTTTTTTTTTTTTACTCATTAACCTAGACTGTTCAAACATAACAAGCAGATGGCTGGGTTGTTGTCACCGACATAGTTTATGAAAAATCCTTTACTTAGGAATTTTCCTTTCCTGAGAGCTGAAAAGCCTCAGGAACAACGGTAAACAATTCTTATCTGCTGCTGTGGAATGCCACGGGAAAATCTGTGATTGGCCCCGTCAGACTGTTTGCAATTAAGAGCCTATCACAATTCACCTGTTTGGCCCGTCTCGGGCTGAGAAGACTTCAGTTTACACATTCTTTACTATTCTTAGCTTAGCTTTGTAGTGAAATCCTTCTCTTTATTCTGTTAGTATAGTTTTTATATCTTATATATCATATCATAATAAATCAAGCCTTCTGATGCATGGAGTCTACTGTCTCATCTCTTCCCTCCTCCTGAGACCCCAGAAAACCGCTGTAATAGGTTGTGGATGTGCTGTAGGTATATCTGTTGATGCAGACAGGACAAGAGACATTGGTTCTGGACTAGTGAGTCTGTCTTACATTGTAGGGAAAAGACAAGTTCTAGTCATTTTTATTCACTCACATCAGTATATTGATATACTAAGAATATTTTACCCGTATAGACCTAAAGCCAAAAAAACTCATGCAGAGACCAGTTCTAAAGAGGGTCCAGCTCTTGGTGGCTTCATATTTGGAACGACTTGTTTAGTTTAGTGGAACCTTGAAATTTTAGTTTCAATTTGGTGAATTTATATATTAAGGTTCTGAAGAACAAATCAACAGTAAGCATGTTAAAAACACTGTATATATAATGAAATAAGGCAGAAGAAATGGGGGGAGGAAACAGGATGAAGTGACTTTCCAAATGTGCTGAGTGTCAGGAATCAAGCTCTGTTTTTCTGACTCCCATGACCTCTCTTCAGAACTGCCTGCTAGTCCAGTAGCATTTGTATGCATTAATCCAGCAGCAGTCTCCACGCTGAAGATGGGAATACATTGTATATATTCTGTTTTCCTTTGCTGTGCAGCTGCATTGTGGTATTTACTGTATCCTGCTAGGAGCTAGGAGAGAACAGCAGGCCATGGAAATGTTCCTTCTCTGTTTACATTCTCTATCTGCTTTAAGAGTTAATATTCATAAGCATAAACTTGGTCCCCCAGGAAGGCAGAAGAAATTCACCCACGTTGAACTCTGCTGACATGGCTTCACTTTACTCAGTCAACTACCTGGTGTAGTTAGCTCAAGTATCTCTGAAGTGTCTGCATGTCAGAGAAGGGCAGACTTAGTCATTCTGCCTTCTTTGGGAGGCTGTTCCTCCTCTGCTGCAGTCCCAGGGTGAGAACCAAAGTGGGGAGAGCACAGCACGGGGGTGGCTGCAGAGATGGAATCCAAACCAGCAGAGGAGTGAGAAGTGCTGCAGGAAGGTGTGAAGTGCTGGACAAGGCTTGCTAGCAAGAGTTCAGCTTAGGAAGGTGTGAAGTGCTGGACAAAGCTTGCTAGCAAGAGTTCAGCTCTGTGGCTGTGAGTTCCTCTGAGCCCCAGCAGAGGCTGTGTGTTACAGGAGTGCATGGCTTGGCAGGGCTTGCCCGGGTGTTTGTGCCTGCTCAGAGCAGATGGGCTCACCGAGCTGGCTGCTGGCACTGTGACTGCCAGCTCTGCCTGTGAGACAGCAATTGTCCCCAAGCTCTGCTGCTTTCTGCATCCTCCTGAGATACCCATCGCTCACACTGATTTATCTTAAATCCTATATAACAGAAATCAAGCAGGTTTTTTCTTTCAGACAAACTTATGAAGTGCATCCAGTATATTTTGGAGGAAGTAGTTGACTCTCTTCAAAGCTCAGTTTAGGCCCTAAAGCACTTCTGTGGAAAAAAAAAAAAAAGAAAAGGTGAGAAGTTTTAAAGAGTGGCAAAACCCTGACTTCCTCCTGTAAATATCAAGATTAAAATAACAGATAGAGTTACGAAAGTTGTTTGTTTTCCTGCAACTTGACTGTTCTTTTAGCCCGCATGTCCTGATGTATTTCCAAGCTATCCATGCACTTGCAAACAGGTCTTTTTCACTGGTGTTTCAGTAACTGTTTCAGCATTTTATCTATTTCTAGGCTTTTTTCCCTTTCAAGTGAAGCAGTTTGGGGCCTTCAATGCCAGGATTTTAGAAACTAGCTGTGAGCACTTCAGTGCTAGCTTATATTATCCATAGTGTTGTATAGCTAACAGGATCCACTTCTTTTCTTTTATACCACTACTTTGCAGTACTGTTCTTGCAGTTATTCCCTCTGTGTCAGTGCCTTCTCGGCTGGCCTGCTTGCTTAGGTTTCTATTCTTTAGTTTCAAAGACTTCTCTCACAATCTGTCTGTTCTTCATTCATAATCCCACTGCCTTGCAAAGAGCTCTAGAGGTACCTTTTTTTAGGGCATGAATGACTTTTTTGTTGTTTCAAAAATGTGGACTCCACGGAGGAATATTTTTAATTGCCTTTTGAAATAGATTCTTTTCCTGACAGTAAGAGAAATAATCAAAATAGCTGTCTAATAGAAAAATGAAGCCATACAATGAAGCTCTTTGTAAAATATATAAGGAAATAGTAGTTCGTTAACTGGAGCATATGTCCTGTATGAGTTGAAAGATTTTTACACTCAGAGAAGTATATAATACAGAACTCAACTGAGATGTTACAAAAGTACAGGGCTACCATTGCCTTTACAGATAATCACCTACACTGAAAAACTGAATTGAATATTTAAGATAGTATTAAGCCTTGAATTGTTTATGGAGGCTTGTAAGTTAAGATTTATGTAGGGGAAAAATAGGGTAAGATAAACAACAAAGTAGAGTCAGGCTTCTAGAATAAGATCTAAGAGACAGAAGTCAGCTGCAGTCTAGGCAGTCTCAGAAACTCCTGGTGTGAAGTGTTGCTTTCATTTCTCCAGACTTCAGTTTCATCATCTGTCACATTGAAGATAGTAACACTTACCTTGCCGAAAATGCAGAGTTCTAATTCCTTAATTATTTACACGTATGCCTGTGTCTTGCAACATGAAAACTACCACCAGTTAATGTGATGAAACTGGCTGTGCATTAGAGTATTTTGGGTGGAGGATCTGAGCAAAGAAAGCAAAAGTATGGGGCAAAGGACTTGTACATAAATTTATACCTTTTTCTCAGTCCTAAGGCACAGGTATTGTCAATGGGGAGCTGATAGTTTTATGCTGAGTAAGAACAACCCATACTGTGCTTAACCCTAGCAAATCTGAAATTCTGTAAAACATGATCACATCAAGTGTAGTTTCTATTTTACCCATTATTGGGTGAAATATCTGAAGCTGGTGAATGAGTTCTTGAGACACCAGAACAGGACCACCAGCCTTTTATTTCCTGTGTCAGTGGATGAGCTGAGGTGTGCTAAACAGACCACAGCTGCAAAAGGATTCATGTTATAAAGAATCCTCCACACCTAAGGGTAAATACAATAGGAAGCCTGTCTAGTAAATTAGGTGTTTTAGGAGTCTCAGTGGTAGCAGTTATAAACCTGAACAACTGTTCTAGAGAAGTGCAGGCCAAGTTGACTTTGTCAGCATATAATATAAAATCGTACACTCACATAAGCAAAGGAAAGATGACCAGTGCTGCTACTGCAGCAGTTTGATTAACCTCTTAAGATAGATCTTTGATGTCTAAAATGAATGCAAAATCACATGTGTACACATCTTAGAGAAACCTTCCAGTTTTAATGAGTTTTGGATAGAGTATCTGGAGGATTTCTTTATTCATATCATACTTTTTTGGAAGACTTTAAATGATGAAACATATTTTTTAAATTATGTGGAATTTTTTTTTACTTGGTCCCTGATGGCAGTAAGAGATTATTGCCCTAGATCTCTTGTATGCAGTACACAAGGTCCCTCCTCCCAAAATGCAGTCTGTGAATATGCATGCCTGTGCAATGTGTGTGAGTGGAAGGGTTATATTTGGGAAGGTAATACCTCAGACTGTCTAACAAGTATAGAAAAAAGCTTGACTTGGTTTGCAGCTTCATTAATGCTGCTGTGCTCAACTGTGCTGCCTCAACAGAAGTGAAAGATCTTTCTACATCCTGCACACACCTGCAGTCTGGTGTCTTAGTCTGAGGTAAGAAATGTGGTTAAAGTTTGAGGGAAAGATGTGAAAGAGCAGAAAGAAATATGCGTTAGTAGACATTAGTAGCATTTCTGATTTTGCTGTCTGTCTGCTAATGAAATGACAGAAATAAATGTTTCTGAGAGACATCCAATATTCCTGCTCTTAGAAAAAAATGTATGAGTAATAACAGTTTAACCCAGTGTCAGCTTCCTCTCTACAGTTTAGAAGATTTACAGTGGAATGGTGCTGAATACAAGGGAGGCACCTCAAGGAAATGAATGTAAATTCTGTAAAGAGTTATATAACCTTGACAGTAACGGATCAAGGCTTTGTCATATTCAGACATGAAACTTTCATAAAATCCTGTGTTGTTTGGCTTGCCAAATTTAGCATTTTTTACTTTTCTGCACACTGATCGGTTTGGCCATGAGGATTTTGAAGTGATAAAATAGTTTTACTGTGTACTAATATCATAGTAAAACTGTCATAATTTTACTATGATATTATTTATAGAAGCATACAGTTCTGGAACTCACCTACAGATGCCTTTTGAATCAACACATGATGCATTAAATTAATTATAAATCACAGAACAGTTCAGGAGAAAAATGCCAAGATATGTGGATCAATTGTTCCAAAAGTTAATAAAAAAGCAACAGCTGCATTTGTCTTCCTCCTGTAATTAATGCTGGGTTCAATGGCCTGCTAAGATGCAGTTTAGCACTGCCCTGAATAAATAGACAAATGTTTGGTGCAGTAGCTGGTTGAAGTTTTTGTGTTAATATTGGAAAGAAAACCATTTACAATGTGGATGTCGTCAAGTGTGTTGTCATTGCAGGAGAGTGCCTTAAATGGCAAGGGAAGGACTTGCCTGCAAACCATGGCTTCTAAAAACCACACTTTTCACCAAGCAAGGGAGACATTTTCATAACAAAATGCATGTCAGAAATGCCATTTTCAACTGATCTCACTGCAGCTGATGCTCTCTGTTTCTCTTCACAACAGAATTGCTGCTCACCTGAGTCTCACCTCGGTGGTGACGTCAGTGGAAAGTCTGGAAAGGCTTTTCAGTGTCTTACAGAATTTATTTTATAGTTCTGGTTTTGCTAGTTTGGGTTTTGGTTTTGGGTTTTTTGGGGTTTTTTTCCCCCTTCTTTTTTTTCTCTTTTCTCTCCTTTAAACCTACTTGGGGGTCTTGGACTCCAAGTCCCTGAGAAACCTGTTTGGAAGAGATATCCCTGGCTTTGACTGTGAGCTCCAAAACACTCAGGAAATGTTTTTACATAGAATAAAGTGATCAGATTTTCAGAGGACCTCCATGTGTTGGTCACTGAGACAATGGGAAAAATTGTGGTGTTCAGCTGCAAGTTAATGTTTTCTGAAAGTTTTTCTGGATACTTGGAAAAGAAAGAAAGAGCTACTTAGGAAGTCAGGAAGGAGTTGCTCCTCTGTGTGGTTGTGACTATCTTACTGCTCTGTTTATAGGAAGGCTATTTTCCATAGCTGTGGTCTTGCTGGGCCAGGTGCTGCACAAATGTAGGATGAAGTATGGTCCTGTCCTCAAAGGATTTCTGATCTGATTCTGAACAGCGTGGATATTTCTTTAAAGGGAATGCTATAGAGGTGAGAGGAAAGACTGATAATGGAAAAAGTGATAGCAGCATATGTGGCCAGCCAGAGAACTTGCATAATCTCCTGTGCTATTTATTTCCTTTTCTGAGAAAGGGACATACAACACCTCAAAATATTCAAAGCAACATACAATACATTATTCCCAGGATTCAAGATAAACTGTCCTACACAGGCCCATGTATTGCACATATCATCACACTGTGCTCTTAAAACCTTTATACATGGCAAAAAGTGGTGTAAGTATTCCTGGGATAACACTTTATGGTAAAACTACTGTGGGTAAAGAGGTAGCTCTTCTCTTGCTGCGTGGAAACCAAAAATCAGGTCACATGCAAAGGCACTATATTTATTTGCAATGATTATTTTCTCCAGCTGTTTAATCCTTTCATTAACATATTGCATTCTCCCATCAGAGAGTGAACTACAGTAAACAAACAACAGAGTGTGTGGATGATGTGTTACAAACACACACACATGTCTGGTATGGGAGAGCATGTAATCCCACCCTCCTGATTCTCAGTTCTTGTAGCTGTTCCTCTACCTGCAGCAGATGAGCTATCATGAACAGCATCTGGATGTGGAAGAGAGGTTCCACATTCTGTTCTGTTCAGTTCAAAAAAATTTCAGGTTGCATTCAGCACTTTCATATCTAAGTGCTCATAAATAGTAATAACAATAATAAATTGTTTTGACTTGTGATTGACCTAGCTGATTTATTTAGACTGTAAAAAAAAAATCATGTTTTCTGATTATCAGAGCATGAATTCTGTAGATGCAAGATCTGGAGATACAAGCTCTGCAATTAATTCAAGTGTGACCTGGATCTGTAATACAGTACAGAATATCTTTCTACAGATATCTACTGAACACTGCTGAGGGTTGGGGTGTTTTGGTTTGCTTTTTGATTGTTTGGTTTTTGTGGAATTAATTGTTTTTAATTTGCAGTGTGTGATTTCACGGTCATAAGGACTTTTGGGTTCTAGATGGCTGCAAGTTTTAGTGAAAAGGTTTTGTCATGAAATGTTAAGCATTTGGAATGGGTCTGTTTGCAAATGCAGTAGTTGATCATAAGATACAGCTGTAAGCAGAGCCTTGAATGGAGATGCATTGTGTAATATGTGTGTAATAACTGTTTACTAATATAATCTTTCTGTAAAATCTGGTCTCTGTCTGTTATGACAGCCTTTCCTCGAGATAATGAGTAACCATAGGGGAAAGAAAGCAGGTACAGTAACCCTACACACTTTTAAAAAATTGCTTTAGATCTCTAAGGTAGTGTCTGAAGAGCACTGCAATGATTGAGTGATAAAGCTGACATATGGCTGATACCAGATCTTTGCAGTGGTGGTGGATGCAATCAGTATCTTCACTGAAAGAAGTTCTTCAGAACTTCAGAAAGGGGTTTTTCCTTTACTGGATTCTCTTTTCTGTGAAGAGAATGAAAATCTGTTCAGTGTTTTATATCTATGTTGCTCAATGCTGTGTTGCTGTGCAGTTCAGGCCATATTTACAGAATTGCTACTGAAAACTTTCTACAACTAGAAATACTTGTTTCTTTTTCTATTTTTTTGAAGCTGCTGCTGCTCATTTTCTCTAGCTAAGTGCAACACACATATAGATTTCCATACCTGTGATGATAAAATGGCCCAAAGAGAAGATCGGTCTAATAATCAGAAAAATTAACTGAACTTAGGGGTGCTTTAAGGAGAGGGGTTCTTGTCTCCGATTAATTTTCAGTTTTGAAAGGTCACCACTTTTGTCAGTCAGACTGGTATAATTAAGAACCTGTTAAATGCAGACCAATTAATGATTGCTGCATGTAAATTTTAGTGTGAGTACATTTTGTAACATCATACAAGAATTCGGTGATGAGATCTGGAATATTAATCCTGTTACCTAAGCCACCATTTCCCTACTTAGCTGTAAGATCTCTGTGTTCTCAGGGCTCTTTGCCTCCCTCACTTCATGGCTCAAGCACAGAATCAGCTCTGCAGGTGAAAGACATCTTCACCACCTGTTCTGGAGCCGTGTTCTAAGCCAGACCAAAAGAGCAGTCTGTGATCGTGGAAGAAACCTCTCTGTGGATGTTCAGCAGTGTTAGGAAAGGAAAAGGACTGGTGCTTTTGCACTGGCAATACAAATAGATATTTGCCAGCTCTTGAGTAATTGCCTTTGCTCCCTAGACAATGACTTTTGGAACAGCTTATGTGTGTATGATTTTATTATAAAAAGCAGTCTTGATGCTGGTAAGCATTATTTATTAAAGGAAATGCAAAAGAAAAGAGCTTTGGGACACTTGTTCATCATAGCAATTTGTCACCTCATAGAGCTGATAGGAACTATTTCTACTTCATAAATGGACTTCACTGCTCCTTTCTGAATATCTTACTGTTCCACAGAGCTCAGAACACTTTAGCAAGTAAAAGCTTTGTACTTTATAAAAAGTCATTGTTTTCTTTCCCTGTAAGTCAGGGAGTTTCTCATGAAAGAAGTAAATTAGTACTGCAGGCACAATCACCTTTTGGCATTAGTCTAAAGAGGATGAAAACCTACTGGCTTATCTCCAGCATTTCTTCAGTGATAGCATTTTTTTCGTCCTTTTCTCTTTTTTGTCTTTTCTTTTTTAAAACTAGTGCTCAGTGTCCCATACTCATACTTTCTCATAGCTGTCAGAACTAGTGCAGAAGTCTAGTTAGCCCTTCCTGGCTGATTTCCTACTCAGCCCTTTGTGCCCTGCCACCAGCTCCAAAGCCAGGGAAGAGCTGATTGGAGGGCCACAGTGGAAGAAGCTGTGGAATCTGCTACCAGTGTAATTCTGAGCATGCTTGGAAACAGTCATGGAAATAATGCACTTCATTTTCTTAGTGGTTATATCTGATCTGTTTTGAGGGAAGAGCACTAACACTCTTGAACTGATTCATCAGGATAGGTAGCATCTTGTCTCTAGATGAGTATGGAAAGTTACCTGACCTTTGATGGATATTTTGATAAAAGCAGACACACAGGCCTAGGCCCAGTTTCCAGGAAGTGTAGGCAGAACATTCTCATTCTTCCAGTCTAAGAAAGAGTATAGGCAATTCTTACAGGTGTGGGGGGAGGAATTCTGCTCAGAGAAAGGATTATAGTGCCTCTTCAGAAGATTCTTACCCAGAGAAGCTCTCATGTTTGTAAGTTTTGCCTAAAACAACATGGCTTATCTTTAAAATCAGTGTTAATAATGTTTCAGTGTCTTACTTATTTAAATCTGTGCCATTAAAAAACCAGAGTTATTCACTAGTTTAAATTTGGTCAAATTTATTAGGATTCCTTATAGAGAATTTAAACTACATCATTTATCATGCCAGAGACACAAGGCTTGATCTCTTGGCCACCCCACAGACACCATTCAGGATTCACAAGCCATGAAAAGTATGTATTTGCAGAAATCAGATCACTTATTTATTTCAGTAAGTGCTGATAAACATTATTTATTAAAGGAAATGCAAAAGAAAAGAGCTTTGGGACACCTGTTCATTATAGCAAATTGTCACCTCATAGAGATGATATAAAATATTTCTACTTCATAAATGGACTTCAGTGCACCTTTCTGAATATCTTACTGTTCCACAGAGCTCAGAACACTTTATCAAGTAAAATTTATTATTTCTGTGTTAAACAGAATAATTCAGATAGTTGACTTTAAAAAGGTCACTTGAAAAGCTGCTGATCAAAAAGAAATGCTCTGGAGCTTTTGCTGAGTAAGAAGCCAAAAAAAAAAAAAAAAAAAAAGGATCAGAAGTGAAGACAAAAGAAGGAGCATTTTTTACTCCAAACATTGAAGTTGATTATTTGTGACTGTAATTTCATAAAGGAAGTCACATTCTTTGCAGCAAACTGAAGCAAAAGCCATATTGAACAACCCAAACTGAGAGTATAAGACTGATTAATGCATGAAATGAACCATTAATTTAATGAACCCTGTTGGTCAATCAGCAGCATGGTAGGAGGCCTGTACATCACCTCAGCCAGCTGCAGAAATCCTGGGTCAGCCTTCTGCATAAAGTACTTGTCATCCAAGTAAGGGTAGACATGAAAACTTGATGTGAAATTCAGCAAAGATTACTGCAGGAGGACTTGAGGGCATTAATTCTTCTTCCTGGGAGATGATTGTTTCATCTTCAACAGAAAATTTCTGCCTAATTCCAGTCAGAGGTATCAAATTGAGCACAAATAAAAGAGTTGCTTGGACAGTTGTTTCAGATCATAGGGTGGCATTTTTTAATGAACGTGAGCAAGAGTAAATCAAGACCAGAGTAATAACAGTGATGTCTCAGTAATTTTATAGCAGGGCTCAGTATGTTCACAGTTCCATTTATTTTCTGATCTGGAATTATTGTGGCATTGCAGGAGGCAAATGCAAATGAGAATTAACATGATCAGGGTGATGGTAGGTCTTAGTGAGGCAGATTGTTATAGAAGTAACCATGTACCTTTCTTGTGAAATAAGTCCAACCCCCAAATCAAAACAGCTGTGCTGGTGATGCAGAGTCCTGATCCAGGACTTAAGTCAGAGTGACACATTTCTTTGAGTCCTCTTTCAATCTAAGGGACTGTAAAGGCCTTTTCACTGGAGGTGGAAGGTGCTGCAGAGTGTCTGTTGCAGTGTTGGTGCAGTCATAGAGGAAGATAAAAAGTCTCACTACAGGAAATGTGATCATTAGGGAAATGATCTGTCACAAAATTCATTGTGATGCCGCATTTCAGAACAAAAAGTGCTTCAAAGCTTTTGGCTCAAAAACAAGCTGAAACCCAAATCCCTATGACTTCTTGTCATATAGAGACAGGAGATTTCACTCATAATAATCCTGGGAATGGCTGACAGTGTGTGATGCTGAGTTTTTGAAATGTTAGATGTTTCTTGACCACAGATTCCATCTAGATGCTTCACAATGCAGTTGCTGGAGGAGAAACCAATTTGATTGCAAATACATCCCAGCTTGGTCCCTCTACTCATTATCTTTATGGTACACTTGCTTTTCATATTCCTGCTGTTGTTTTAATATTGAAAATTCTTTCTGAATTTCAGCTCTTTCATGATTATTTACTAAATATAATTAGATTTAATATTGTTTTATTGTCCAGTGCTTGCAGTCTTACTGGTGAATCTTTCTAATATGGTTTTGATGGACTTATTAATATAATGATCAAGTTGGCAAGCACCAGCCCAGCTTGTGCCTTCTTCATAGGTGAAGCCTTGTTATGGGGAAAACAGAGGAAGTAAAAAAAAATTGCTTAGTTTCTCAATTTGGATAGGAGTTGTCTGCATGCTACAGAAACAAAAATGAAATATAAACACCACAGTGGGCATATTTTCCACATCTAGGAGGTTCAAAGGATTCTGTGGAGATGCAGGGGTTGTTCATCTTCTGAAAAAAAGTTCTGACCACTTTTCTGCTTACAAAGGTTAGAGGCATTTCAAGGGCACACCCAGGTCCATTACACTACCTTTGTGCTGTCAGCAGATTAACAATTAAATAGAATGAATTTTCTGTATTTCTTTCCACTGGCATTTATGATCTGTCTGTCAAGGCAACTTTATTGAAATCAACTGATTTTTGCTGTTTTCTAATATTTGTAATTTTGTTATGCAGATAATATTTTTTATTTAATAATAAGGGTTTTTTAATGCAAATTAGAGAAACTGTATTAATAGGGATCTTTTCAAAAAGCTTAATAATGCAAACCATGAAAAAATAAAAAAAAATCCATAAAATGATAAGGTAGGAGAGGAGAATGGTGTGACATCCTTGCCTGGCTGTCAGCCCTCTGGCTGTCCAAGAAGTCATCCTGACACATGTGGCTGCTTCCATCTCTCCTGCAGATTTAGGCTTCCTTCATGTAGAGCCAGTGTGGCAGATGGAGGTGCTTCCCCTTTGGTGTCAGGTGCTTGGTCTGGACCTGCAATCTTGGTAGCATTGTCAGGATTGTTGGTATAGTGATATTCATCCATTTCTACTGATGCAAGAAGGATGGAACTTGAGGCCATTTGGATGCCTTTCATCATACTCTAAGGCAGTGTGCAATTTTTCCAGTAATTGATTTGCTCTTGCTGTAGTAAGTCACCACTTTTTACCTTAAAAACCCCTATGACTTGGATTCATGTCATGTTTTAATGCTTTTTGATGCTTTTTCACACATAATATATTCTACTTTAAAAAAGCACAAGTAACAATGTGTAGCTGCAGTGATTTGTTTTAATGGTCTGAAAAATCCTCCATTCCCAGTGCTTGGGAGTGCACACTAATTGAGTTTTCATTCTTCTTTATGAGGACAAGGCACACATTTGTAGAATCTCACTGCAAACACCATTAAGTTAGACTGGAAATTGGGCATACAAAGAAACAGAGTTAATTCACTCAGTTGTATCAAGCTCCCAGCATACCTAACCAAAGGACTGCTTGCACAGTTTAAGGCAGTGGCAGAGATATACCATGAAGAGCTTCTGTATTATAAGTAGTATTTGGAGTTAGTATTGTAAAAATACATGCACAGTCAGTATTGGAAAGTGAGAGATGTGAGTATGTTACATATATCCAATGTATTGAAAATGTATATGCTATCTTCTGGGTGTAATTTAAACAGTAAAAGTTACATCTCCTTTGAAATCCCCAGTGCTATTTCTGCAGAATATGAGCTCCAGTCTTCTCTGGGACAAGAGTTTAAAAGTTAGCTCTAGGAGAAAGCATTTTAGAATGTTAGGAAAGAAAGTATACAAATATAAACTGAAATCCTAGAACCTGTCAGGAAATTATGACAACACTGTGCATGTGTGTGCCTCAGGCTAAATGGAGAGGGAGCAGTAAAGTCAGAGAAAAAAATAAAGGCTGAGTGTTTGTGTAGGTAGTAGTGGTTTTCTGAAGATGAAAATCCATCTACAGTGATACTAACTAAAGATTATATCTACTACTGTAGATAAAATTCAAAGTAATTATTACCAAAATGAAGAAATTAATTCAGGAAATCATATAAGCCATAATTAATTAACAAATTATTCCAATGTATGAGAAAGGCTGTGAATAACTCGATGGGTCTGCTAGATTGTTAAAAAATACTAGAAGCAATAAAACTGGAGACTAAAGTGCCTTTTTACCAAGTTTTCATGCAGTCAGCCCCAGAGAGGTTCCTGTTCAGTGCTGGAAAGTATAAGGCAACAGTAGAAGGCAGGGTTGGCTACAATCTATTAGTAATGTGAGGAGATGGCCCAGCAGTTCAGGAGCACAAGGTGTTTGCTTCTGGGAGCACTTGGGAAGAGCAGAAATGGGACCTGTTGCCTTCTTTTTTTCTTTTTTTCTTTTTAAACTAATGCTGGATTTTCTTTTAGGAAAGAAAAGCTTATGAATAAGCTTATAAAGAAAGCTTGTGGATTTTGTCTTTGGGAAGTAAGTTTCAGAGCTGAATGGTGTGGAGTTCACCCAACGTTTATTGAAGAACTTATTAATATGAAATTCCAATTTAAAAACCCAAACAAAACAACAAAACAGCTGCCTGAGCATCAGCTGCTGTTGTAGAGGTAGCCAGGGGATCATCATTTCAGTAATGGTGGCTCTTTAGATAGATCAAATGAAGCTTCAGTAGTTAAAAAGACTTGAAATAATAATAGCAGAAGGATGAAAGAAAAAAGTGCTTTGGATGTTTGTACCGGGCAGCTCAGCTCATCCTGGCCCAGAACAGTGTCTGGGTATTCTGTGCAATGCTCACAGAAGGGAAATGACAGCCTTTGTTCTTAGATATTTGCCATCTCATAGTGTACCATAGTGTACCATGAAGTTTGTGTCATTGTGATGGTTGCCTGTGTTGTGCTTTGTAGCTAAAAAAGCACTCTAAAAATGAAAAAAGTAATGAATCATTAGGGCAACTACACTTTCTGGTTCTTTAGTTTTGCAAAATTCTGTGTCTTCAAACGCTGTAGGCTGAAGTGTTAATGCTTCTGTACATTTCCATCATTCCTCTTACCTCAGTGAGGAAGTTTACTCATTTGTGGGTTGACAGCCTTGCCTGGGAATGGGAAGGTGCTTGCTGGCAATGCAAGCTGAGAACTGCTTTGCTAAGTGCAGACCAGTGCTCTGCTAAATGGAGATAAAATTCAAGCACCCACATCCTGTCACACCATTTAGTTCTTGCTGACTGCCATATACCAGGAAGTTGAAATAAGTCTATTAGTTCCAAACACTGTTAAAAAACAGCAAAGACTAAAAAGTTATGCTTGATTTGCCTTGTACTGTGTACAGGTGAAAGTGTGCCTTGGGAGCTTAACCCTCTGCTCATGCAACTCTTCCTGGTGGTGGCAGAGGAGGAGCAAAACCAGCTCTGGCTACTTCTCTGCCATATTAGGTTTGAAGGTGAACAGGAGTAAATTCACAAAACTGGTAGCTAATGGAACTCTTCTTGTACATCTGTAATCATTATTTGCTGCCAGTTCCTGTGTCTGTTACCCTTCTACAAATGTTGAATATGCAGCTTAAAATTATTGAAAAATTCAATTGTGTTTGATTTTTTAAATACATACATGTTTCAGATGAAATTATTGACAGGGAAGTAGGCATTCTCCTTTTATTACTCTATAATGTTAGCAACTTTAATTAAACTTTAGCAATAAATTATTAAATAGGGCAGAGTGGGTCTATTTTGGAAATTCTTCTGAAATCAGTATGTCATTTAAAAAGAAATACAATTTTTAATTGAGCTTCTTGTTTTACCTGAAGTCAAACCATATTATCCCAGTGAAAACTGGTCAAGACCAGGAAGATAAACATGGTAATATGGTTATGCCTCACAGGCTTGCTGGGCAAGCAAATCTGAACTACACTCTCTGTAGGAGACAGACCTAATCCTTGTGATCTTACCACCTCTGAATTTCAGAATTTCTGATCAAGTTGGCAGAGACATAGCAAACCATCAGGGCTTCCTAAATGGCAGTCTGGGTGGTGGGTCTGAAGCAGCTGTCAGTTCCTAGTGAAACTCTGGTGCAAGTCAGTTTTTGACTACTGAGTTAGACTAAACACATCTTTCAGATTGTGCTGTGGAGGCACCATCAGAGTTGTGTTTCCTGGACTGTATTGTAAGCTGATGCACAATGATAAGATAATGAGGAGCCAGGCAGGTAGGGACCAGGTTCCTGAACATGAGGCCATTGCAGTTTAGAGGTCGGCTGCTGAAGGAGCATCGAGTCAGGAGCTCCTACATTGGCTGGCAGCCAGGGCAGGAGGCAAAAAAGAGGGCAGAAAGCCGCCAATCACATACAGCTTTTGCAGTTTTAAGCTGCACAACAGAGAGTAGCATTGTTGGGTGGATGTGCAGAAGGCACTGGAACCCTGCAGCACCTGCCCCAACCCCCCCCTCTGAGCCCATTCATGTGTCAGCCATGCTTCATAAGCTGTTGTCAGTTTCAGCATTAGCACAGAGCCTGGGAAGGAAAGGAGGCAGGCATTTTGTCAAACTCATACTACAGACCAAACACATATAGCAAGGGTTTTATCTGCTTTTAAGTGTTAAAATAATTCCCCTGCCCCTTCCTGCTGAGGTGGTGGACTGCAGTGGGTTTTATCTGCTTTATGTGATGTCTCTATATCTCTGCCAAAGCAAAACTTAGAGCAGACTAATGGATAAATACCAGCATTGTCTCTCAGCTTTGTCCCATAAGGTCTGAAGGCAGAAACAAGACAATGGGAACCCTCCCATAGTTAAGCCACTCAAACCTAACCTGAAGCTGATTTAAATTGAAAAGGGAGTTAGATGGTGTGGCTGACTGACTGTGATGAGTCATAGCCAAAAAGGACAAGATTCCACAGTACAGCAATGCCAGGCAGAGAGGCCCCTGAACAAGCAGTAACTCAACTACTGGCGGAAGCAGGACTTTTTACAGCCGCATTCAGGAGTGCAGTGCCAAAGCTCATTAACTTTGATGAGGTAAAAGATGACTTTCATTAGCAGCTGCCAGTAACTTCAAACTGAAAGACAAAACAAGCTTGGCAGTTAAGCTGTTTTAGCACTGTGCGCCTTTGCACAAGTAAAAGCACTTGCACTTCTGGCTAGAGGGCCAATGCTCTGGCAAAAGGCCGGTATTCCTCATGTAATGTAGACTAAAGCCATGGTCAAGTAGATTGCAATGGTTCTAATGTGAGAAGTTCCTCATGATACCAAGTGCTGTGGGATCCCACTGAGCCATCAGCAGCTCATCTCTGCAGAGCCAGCTCCTGTTTCTGCTAGTTGCCAATCACTCATGATGTGGGATTGAGCAGGGAGGATCTCAGCTCAGTGTTGGAGATGTTGTGGACATTAGTGGCATTTCTTGCATTCATTGGAAAATTATTTTAATAAGTTCTGTTTCCATTCACCAGAGAATCCTGTTCCTTTGGCATGGCTGTTGGCCCCATACATGTGCCAAAAATGAATTGACAGCCTTTAATTCAATTTTCTTTTACACCATCTGCTATGGCCCTGGAGGATTAGCTATTCTACCCTAACAGAAACACATTATATCCTTGGTACAGGGTTCCATTCCCTGATCATTGTGTTCCTTATTTTCTTGAAAGTTCAAAAGTCTTTGTAAAGCTTTCTTTTGACCCTGTCAACCTTAAAAACAGTCGGACACAACTTTCATTGCACTATTTCAGACTGCTTTATGCTCTTGTCACTGCAGATAATGTTCGTCTGTCCTTAATTTCTTTCGGTCTTGCTTATGTAAATGTATATAGAGAACATATTTTATATCCAAAAGGAAAGAATGATCACAGTGTGTTAACAAGGCAGAATTTATTATTCATCAGCAAATGAGCAGAGCGTCTTGACCATGGAATTTCTTGACCCATTATCCTTGATCATGGAATATCCTACAAAAGGATCTTATGTGGCAAAATGGAAATCCAGAAAGTAGAGTTTTACTCGTTTTGTAGATTTTTCGAAGTTTCTGCTCATGAGAGTATTCTTGATTATCCTGCCTAAAATGCTGCAGTCTGTCTTTCTCAGTTGCCTTGCTAGTGTTGGGCACCATTACAAATGGTGTTTCATATTTTTAATATGAATTAAACTACCTTGAAAGTTTCAGTTTCAGCATCAAGTATAATGAAAACTGAAAAATTTGATAAAGAATTTGAGTGAGGGTGCTGTAGGTTGTGCAGGGCTTTGATCATAGTTCAGTTTATCCAAGTACTCCTAACTGTTTACATGCTGTTATGGAACAGCCCATGGAAATCCAGGTGATCCCACACTTGAGTTGATCTCCATGCACCAAATGGAGGTACAGAGAAGGCTCATGAGCCAATAGAACTGAGTGCTGAATTAAGGACTGTCAGTGCCCACTTCCTGCCTCTGTGTGCTGCTGGGGGGTTATTAAGAGATCTGTTACATACCTGACCCTATAGAAGTCTTGACATACATTATCTTTCTTCAAAAGATGATCTTTTTTCAAGCTATACTTAATTCCTACTCAAGTAAATGACAAATAACAAATTTCTGTGTTTCCTTGAACACCTACCAGAAGGTTTTGTCTTTTTTAGTTTGTTTGTATTATCAATTTGTGGGGCATACATATGAAATGCAAAACAATAGGTGCTGAATAATTTCTTCAAGTGCCTTAGTGTACACAACTGAAAAAAAACTTATATATTTCCATATTAGAAAAAAAAGAGCAGTAAGTTTTACCAGTTCATGTGGCCATGCATTCACCACTATTTCAAACAAATACTGTAAAAGTATAGATTTAGAAAAGCCTTACCCACATTTGCACGTGCTTGTGTCTTTCTGCTTCAACTTTTCCATCTGTCATCACAGCAGACAGTACACACACACTGCTTCCAAACTGCTCCATCTATGGGGATGTGTGTGTACAAACTCATACTTGTGTTACAAATCCAGTTGGGTTTCTGACCACCCACCTCCAAGTGGGAGTTGTTATTGTCATAAGATATGTAATGCTGCTATATACACATTTCTTATTATTAGACATAAGAAATGTTTACAGGTCTGTGATATTTCCCAGCTTATGAATAGCTGTGCCTATATAGAGTGTAAAATTATTTGGAGCATGAAATTGGATGTTCTCTTAACTTTGGCCTGAGGGCTTTCCGTGGGCCCCTATACATTGAAAGGTCCATATAATACTTTTCCTAAATAAATTCCTGTCTAGCATCCTTATCCTTTGATTTTCCTTTTATTTCCCAGACCATTCATTTAATACTTTTAAAATAAAAAAATTAAAATAAAAAAGGAAACTTGAAATGCTGATGAAAACTGCTTGCCACAAAAGATGCAAGGCAAAAGATGGAAGGACAGACTATTTATGTTCTTTTTGCCTTGAATTATTTAAAGAGATACTGAAATCAGTCTTGTTTAAATCTTGAGGAACACAAGCTTTAGATTTTTGCTGGAATGTGGGACACCACAATCCCTGTGAGCAGAGTGGAGTCCTTCCGTTCTGTGCCTTTTTTTCCTGAAACATTCAGCATACAGTCTTTTAGAAAAGGATGATCAGCATAGGATTTAAAGAAAACTTGGATGAACTGTTTTCACCTCTCTTTGCTTGTGATTATCAGGTGTTTTTTTAAATTTGGATCTCACATCTCCTGTTTGTTATAATGAAAATAGCAAATGGAGAAAGAGGAAAAAAAGAACACATTTAAAATGCAGTGAAAGGCCCATTGCTGGGTACCAAAATTACTGATCTGGTTTCAAAAGAAAAATAAAGGAGAGGGGATCAAGAAATCACTTTCACTTAATGTTTTTATTGAATTCCAAAGGAGTTGTGTGGACTCTGCTCTCTTCTGAAATCCATTCGTCATTTCTTTTGACATGACATGAAGTAAGGGCCCCTTCATGACCTGCTCAGCTGCTCAGCTTCCCTGAAGGGACAGAGCCCAGGTTTTGCAATCTAGATTTTGAGATAGTGAGAGACTTTTGTAAGTGTGTGCAGGGCATTCTGGGGAGCTCAAGTTCAAGGAGTTTCTCTCTTTGCAGCCTGTTCCTGTTTATGCAATCAGACGGATGTGGGCATATTTTTTATGTCACTTTCAGATCCCTTGTCTGTGAAATTCATAATTTTATATTAATTTCTAGTTGCAATATGCCATTATCTCCACTTTGCATGGGATGTTAGAGAGACATGGACATGGAGGGTACCTACAGCCACTCATGCAGTTAAATGAGTAAAAAGTGGAATTCCTGTGTAGGTCTTGGTCACAGTTCCAATTTTTTTCACTCTAGCTGAGGACAAGATGGATTTCAGGTCACACATCAAATATAGGACATTTTGATTAATTGAAGTAGTGTAATTTCTGCCTTTCAGAAGCAGAATCCCAGAGTTAACTAAGTTGGGCAAGACCTTTGAGATCATTGAATCTAACCTATGATGTAACACCACCTTGTCATCTAGACCATGGAATTAAGTACCATATCCAACCTTTTCTTAAACAACTCCAGGGAAATAATAAAAAAATGAATGATAAATTTTAACAGGCAGTGTTCTGGAAGATAATGATATGCATCACTGAATGATTTACTTTTCAAATGAGTTTTGCATGAATAATGCTGGTAGAATCTGACCCTTACATGATGTTTCCTATCAGCATGTTGTGTGTATAGATTACTGTGTTTTAAATGGCACCCTAACAAGAATGCAGTTGATTTAGCTGTTGGTCAGTGAATTCTGGCTGTCAGAGTATTTTATTAACAATAAAAATGTTATTCAGTAGCATTTTTGATGAAGGATATTCAATTCTGATAAATTTTGGCCTGAATGTCTGGAGGAAAAAGAAAAAGTGAAGATAGTAGCCAAGTAAAATCAGTGTCCCTTGAAACAAAGGGACATTGCTGGCTGCAGCTGGCAGCCCCGGGAGGGCGAGGAAGCTGCCCAGCAGGCAGAGTTGGTATGGGAATAGTTCTCCACTGAGCTGCACGATTTTTTCCCCTCTGTACTCCCTATGCTTTCAAGAAACAGAAGCTAGTTGTCTATCAGCCAGTGCTGGTTAGGATCTTCTCTTCATGCTGGAAGAAATCTGGGTCATAGAAGATGACTGAGACTAGCAGGATAGTTTAGAGCATTGCTGCTTGGAGATGTGAGGCTGGGACTTCACTTCATGGAGCACAGGGACTGCTGAGGGTCCTGTTAAGCTTGGAGCAAGAAGTCACAGAAATAAAAATGACAGATCACTGGAAAAGGAAATTTTTGTGCCACATCTTTATTCTGATTTGTGAATCTTTCAGAGGCTGAGGCTGTGCAGGCAAAGTAACTGGGCACAATAAAACCCAGCACTGTGACTGGAGATACTTGTGCATTCTCTGCTGTGGAATAGAGCAGCTAGTTTTCTTTAGGCCTGAACTGAACAATCATCAGATTATTCAATTAAAATGTAATGTTTAATTTTGTGAGTAGATAAAGGCAGATCCTCACTCAGATCTTCACTCTGACTCCAATGTGCCCATTTGAACTACAGGACCTGTTCTCATCCAAGAAAGCAGCTGAATCCCCCAGCCCCAGCATTTGACTCTGTAATAGGAATGTTTCAGAAGCACCAAACATCACTCTATCACTCAGAGCAGCACTCCTTTGAGCCAGTTGCCATCTCCTAGAAGTATCAGAAATGTTGTTTTCACAGCAGTGTTTGAAAAGTATGATTTTTGCAGCAGTACTGATTACCTCAGTGAAGGGAAAAACTCTGAGAACGGTGCAGCTGCAGGTGTACATTCACCTGTGTCACTAGGCCAGAGAAGCTCTGTGACTGCAGCTTTGGGGGCTCTGGATTCTTTCTTTTTAAAAAGCTTGATCTTTTTGAAAATCACTGATTAGAGTCCTCACTGATATAATGCTTCCAGTAAGTAAAGAGCTGTTGATCCAAGGATTTCATGCTAATAGAACTCTGAGAAACAGAAGGTATTTCTGATTTCAATAGGCTTTATATTATCAGTGGCTAAAATGCTGATCTTAGAATCCCAGACTCTCAGAAAGACTTGGGTTAGACTAGACCTAAAGCATCATTTACTTGCAGCCTCCCCTACTCTTCAAATGGTACTAAACTGTTTAAGGTTTGAATTTGAGCTAATGAAAGACAGTTTAGAGAAGTATTTCCAGGTTGATTTTGTTTTTTAGAGCGAAGGATCCATTTTCTATAGCTGGCAAAATTACATAAAAAGTTATATTCAATCAGGAAGATGCAGAAAACCAGATAATGCTTTAATCTTGAAGAAACCTAAAGATATCTGTCTCTGAGAAGCAGAGAAGTGAGTCAGATATTTAAATAAGCCGTGGTCCACTGAAGGGCCTGAAATTAAGTTTGCCCCTTGCCTCACACTCTCACCAAGTCAGTCAGTCAGGCTACTCAGCTGTAGCCTCTTTTTCTGATCAAAACTCTTGAGAACTGAGCTGCCTTCTGCTATTCTCCACAGCTTCCCATGACCGATAGAGTCAGCAATTGCAAAAACTGTGGGAGTACAAATTGAGAGGATGATAAAATAGGTTTAAGTTCTTTCCTCCTGCTTGCCATAAACAATACACATTCAGCAAATCCAAAGCCATTCTGTCAGTGCCATTAAGCAGAGCAATATGGAACAAGTGTTTCTGTTCAAGGTAGATGGGGGAAAGGAAGATCAAGGAAGGCTCCAGCAGGGCTGGAAAAGTCATGACTGAAGTTAGAGGAAAGTTAGACTGAAGTTAGAGCTCAGGCCCTGGGGAGCAGAGAAGTTTAGCATGGGAACAACTTGAATCTGGCTCAAGACTTTCTGTGCATAAATACTGAAAATATATCAAGGGCAAAGCAAATAGTAACACAGATTTTTTGCACGTGGCATAAAATTGTCAAACAAATATCACAGCCAATCTTTTATTCTTCATGTATAGGTGTTTTTTAATGACTGGAGAGTACCCAGCATTTCGCAGCTGAAGGAACTGTTACATCAGGGTTTGATATTCTCCTCTCTTGCAGACAATTCACATGGTGACAAGGACTCCCTGCAAAGCAGTTTGGACTTCATCCCAAAGATTGCCACCCCTCACTGTATCATATTAATGAACCTGTACAACTGAAAATAATTACAAATGCAAATGTGATGAAAAGGAGTTTAATAGGGATGTTTCATGACTGCACTAGAGAAGTGGTTTAGCACTAAGATAAGTCTGATTGCTTGGGCATGTGGGTGCTATGGTAACTCCGTTTGCATTTGGAAGCACTTAAGCTCAAAACCACAGTATGCTGCACCCTCTTCCTTTTGAGCAGGGTTCTGTAGAAGAAAGGCAGAAGTAAACAGCATGAGAGAAACCACAGGGCAGCAAGGGCGTCGTTAGCTGTAGCTGTACGAGTGGGTTACTGCAAAGCCGTCCTGTGAAGACTGAAAATGTAATTTAAAGTATGGTGCAAGTGATTGAAATCCCCTCCTTCTGACTGCTAAACACACAATATTCCTGGGTATTTATTTTAGGTTTTCAGGAACTGTGTTAGCAAAAGGAATTTGATTTGCTGCTTTTGGTTTTTGTTCTACTTCAGGTTTATGGTTTTGAGAAATTCCACATATCACTGGTAACAAGTATTACTTCCATTAATGTTTCTTCAGGGAAATTTCTCTTTTACTCTGTGTTTTTATTTTCTTTTGGAAAAATTATACTCCTATGTTTATTTTGCATAATCAGAACCAGAAAAATACTTTTTAAAAAAAACGGTCAGAAATAGTCAACATGTATTGTAACATTGTGTTCCTCCTTGTATCTGTCAGTTGTAAATTCTTAATTCTCTCCCTTTCTTCTGGTTGTTCCCCTTGTACTTGATTGCTGGCTAATTTGAATTTTTTGCCTTCTCCATAGCTGTAAATGCTGATTAATGCTCACAGCTGACTCAGAAGTTGAGGAGGATAGGGATAACTCCGGTCTTGGAAGGTGGAGAGCAAGGAGAGGGATCTAGAACAGGCATTAATTTCAGAGGTCAATTTTCACTAAAAGCCTAACACCACATCCTATCACTGGCTGTAGTTAGAGCAGCACTCACTCCTGAGCTGGGCTCCGCAGGCAGACCACGCCTTCCCACTGCAAGTCAGCCCTCAGCACTGGTAGGTGCTTGGGAACAAAAAGGCCTTTGACTCTCAGATAATGCTTGAGCCAAAGGTTAAAGGGGTAGAAAAGAGTGCCAGGATGAGGCTCTTGGGCAGTGATGCACTGTGTGAAGGAGTTGCTATGGGAGGCAATTATTAATGGACTTGTACAAAAAGAAATATTTTGAGAAATCAGATAGAAACTATTTTAATTATAATTCTGAACAGTCAGAATGACATTAAATCCAGATATCAAAAGCAAAAAGTTGGCATTTCTTAATCAGAAAATTTTAGAATTTCTGTTGAATTAAATTTACAGTTTCAACATTTTATCCCTAATTTCTGGTGAAAATAAATATTGTAAATATTGCCTGTGAAAAAGAAATTTGCTTGATTTTCAAAAAGCAGCAGTTTGTCCAGAAACTGGGAATATTATTAGTTTTTTCTTCCCCAGAATTAGAGATAAAGAATAAAGTGTAATTCTGTAGTCTCTGGTTATGAAAGCATTCCAGCACATGTGATCCCACCTATAAAATTTGAGGGGTCCTCTGTGCTACAGAATTACTCAGATCTCTCAGTGTTTGTTAGTCTATTCTTAAGTGTGCCCAGATTTGTTTATAAAGTAGCAATGGATCCCTTGGTTTTGTGTTTTCAGCAAAAATAACAGTAACATCTCTGGCCCTGATGCTCATTTACTTTAAGGTCTCATTAGCTGGTTCTGGCAGCACCCGGGAGCTTTAAAGTAGGTGTGAATTACATCCTATCCCACTTGAAGTTGAAAAATAAATCAAAGGGCGGCTGGCAGCATTTTTTAAGGCTCCTTGCCTTACTCACCCTTCACCTCCCACCAGGAACTGTTCTTTTTTTGCAATTTGGCGTTGGCTTGCAGGGGAGCTGCAATGTCTGTGCTGTTTGCTAGGAGACCCCCTCAAAGAGCTTTACTCCATCTGAACAAGTAGACCACATCCTGTTGCTTTCTGTGCAGATGTGAAGAGCCCTGACCCTGCTGAAGCAGTGCTGTTCAGCTGTGAAAAGAGGGAAGGCAGAATCTGGACTTACATTGGTTGCTTGGTGTAAAATGCTGCCTGGTGGGGGTTGCTGGGGTCTGTCCAATATACTAAAGGCTGGAGAGATCCTGGGAAAAGGGCAGCAGCTCTGCAGAATCAGTAAGCATTTTTCCTGGCTGCAAAACGTGGCTGCCAACTGTTTTACAGAGACAAGGCTGAGAGGAAGGATTACTTCCTCTGCCCCCTCCCAGCTCTGGCAAAGACACGAGGAGTACAGCTGGATGTGAAGAGCCAGCTGGTGTGGAACCATGCTAGATAAAACACCAAATGCACTATTAGCAGAAGAGCATCCTCCTTCCCACATTGCTCTGTGCTGCGTCTGTGGAGGAATGCAGTCCTGCAGCAATCCTGTGCTCAGAGCAGACAGCCTCAGCTGCTGCCATGCAAGTGTAGCCTCCTGGCCAGTCCAGCAGGAAATTCAAAACCAGGTCCATTTTACTCACGGTGTAAATTAAGCAGCAGAATGGAATTAAAAGACATGTTCCATGTCATCAGCTAATGGATTTCTGCCCCTATAAACATGGTAATATTTTTAGGCTCTTAATGCTGATTCAACAGGATCTCCATCTTATCAGCTGGAGTTTGTGTTATTAATAGTACATGCACACAGGAAATGTGTGCTGGTTCTTCCTGCTGCTCGAGAAGAGATCACACCCTGGACTTCCTTGAAACACATTTTTATCTTTTAACATATTGTAGGTCCCTGTTGTGTTCTGTTGAGTTGCTTGGTCCTGCCAAGGGAAAACATTTTCCTAAGACAGCAAAAAGCTGTCTCCTTATACAATTGGACCTCTTATACAGGTGCAACCAGACCACTGCACTGAGTACAGAGTCAGTACTGCCGAGGTGATGCAGCAGCTCCTGTACCTCCAGATGTGACCCAGAGAGCCTACTGTCCTAGGGGTTTGAGAGGTTGGCTTTTTGTTTTGGTGGCCTGGATTCTTTCATAATTTTTCCATTTGCTCTTCTTGTTGAATATCGAAAGTACTACATAACGCAGTACTCCCATGTTTCACTCACAGGGCTAGTACATCTTTGGGCTTTCAGGAGAGAGAGTGGTGAACTCATTTGTTTTAGGAGTATTTTGTTCTCATCGCAAACCTTTCTTTGAAGCAGCAGCTGCATTCTGTCCACCGACTAGTAGGAAGGAGAATGGAAGCGATTAGCCAGGCTCCCATCTGCCTGTGGGATGAACTGCTGGTTGTACCTTTTTCCAGGGCATGTGATAAAGGCCAGATCTGCTCAAACATTACTGATGAATCATTTGAAATCTTTTAGGTATGTCAGCAGGAACCAACTGGGGGTAAATCAAGAGAAGGGAGAGTGAAGCTTAAAAAACTTACTACAGTAGTAGGAACTTTTTCTATACTCTAATTCTTCCATATGGGTTATCTGATGTTATCCTTGTTATCCTACACATATCATCTTAAGAATTGTCTTATGGTTGGATGCAGTTTAGGCTCTGAGAAAAGTTTTGGGGTAGTTCCCATTTAAACTCAGACCAACTTGCTTAGTTTGGCAATCATCAAGCTTTCATACTGCACAGCATGTGTTTGTGGGATTGGACATCCTCATTTCATTTTAAAGATATTTGTGGATTTCAGCTTTCAAGTTTCTAGAGTTATGATTTAGAGTATAAACATGAGCAGACAGTTTTGTCTTTGAGGTTAACTTGGTTAGCCTGAGGTTAGCTCAGACATTTGTCAGTGCTGGGACATTTTTTGGAAAATAATAGTAGCAATATACCTATTAATCTCAGAGTAACAGAGTCTGGAGTGTTGGGATGCTTCTTGATTTTCCTTCATTTTACCCAGTACATGATTTACCCAGTACAAGATTTCATGGGGAAATGCATTTGCTTTTCTTTTTCAGAGGATTTTTTAGTGTTCTGGTGCCACCTATTGAATTCTTTTCAACTGCATCCTATTCCATTGCTATAATAAAGCATATCAGGGAATAGAATCAGAGGAGAGCAGGAGACCCTTGAAATGCTTAGAAGGGCATAAAACTGCCATGAAGTTCTGTTAAAATGATAGCACTTAGTTATAGGTAGGAAAAAAAGGGCAGTGTCAGACTATTATTTCCCATACTGTTTTAAGACACTGCTCTGAGCAAGGCAGTGGGACCAGGTGACCTCTTGAGGTCTCTTCTAACCTGGATTTCTGTGATTATGTGTGATGTTCAGCTTCTCTCACTGGGAGTGGGCAATAAACCTTTCACTCTACTTAAGCTATTACCATTATTCTAACTTTACAAGAGGGAGGATGGGGAAAATGATTTTCACAGGAAGCTTGAGAAAATGAATGAGGCAACACAACACCGACAAGCTTATGATCCCCCTGATCTTTTATTGTCTCACTTTACTTGGAAGAGGCAATCTTGATGTGTATAATTTTTTCTATTATGTTTGCATCAGAGATTAGTAAATAGCTTGAAAAGTATTTCTGAATGTTTCACTAATCTGAGCAGAGTTTAATTTAGGACTTTGTCTGCAACTTCTTTTATTGTGTTCCTGGAAAAGTTTCTAAGTGAATGTCAATCTGTGACAATGCTCACAGAAAGTTAATATTTGGCTTGAGGTATATTTGATGTGCTAAACCAAAGTAAGATTTGGAAAAGGAGGGGTAATAATTGATTCTTCAGCTAATAAGCCTTTTGAAAAAAGAAAATCACATTATGGAATTTAAAAATTATTAACTGCCAGCTATCAAACACTACATTGAAAACCATGAAAATACATTGAAAATTTATTGCTTATGGTAAATACGAATGGATATGAAGGGTTCCTTGGCAGCTTAATGCGTATAGTTACAGATCATGCAGTTGTTGTAAAGAAATGTTGCAGACAGGAGGTTTCAGGTGCTGAAGGTACATTGAAAGTTCAAAAGATCACCTATATTTTTGTTTCTTATCTGTAACCTCTCTTAGGTTAGGAAGCTTCATGTGCTAACGTTCTGTAACTTTGGAAAGAATGCATGGTCTGTGTTTCAATGAAGGAAAAAGATATAAATGAATTAACATGCTAGACCTGTTAATATAGTGGTTAATACCGTGGCTTCTACACCCATGTTATTCAATCTGTTCTCAGTCTGCTACATTTTAGAGCTTACATTCTTCCAATTAAGAGCAATGTTATTTTGATAGTTTCATATGATTTCAGGCAAACCTCACAGACCCATGTCCTCATCTCATGGACCAGATTTTAGGCAACACCCTTCCCCACTTCTGTAAAGAAATAAACACTGCATTTCTGCTTTTAGCGAAACTTCATTTGACTTCTGTTGATACTTTTTCTGTAAGGTACCAGGCTACTGGCTTTTTTCCAAATTGTCTGTTGTATTAAGAGATCTTGCATAATGTACAGTGCACAACAAATTAAGTTGCTGACTAGAAAAGCATTTGCAAGACTTTAGCTTTTGTGTGCATTCAAATTCATATAACGGCTTAGACACACTTCATGACAGTTCTGAGCACCAAGAAATTCTCACTCCCTGCAGGTGACATTGCCATCACTGGTTGTGTGTTTTTAATGGCTATTGTCAGCCTTCTGAACTGTCCATATGAGGTGGAGAATCCATGGTGGCCACTGAGCAGCCAACACTGCTGCTGCTTGTCAATAAGGAGAAAATCCCTGGAGTCCCAGGGTATCTGCTTATGTTGATCTTCTGTGTCAGAGAGGAGGGACATGGTTTTGATGCTGACACATGAACAGGATACTGATGTATCCCTCACAAGTATGGCAGTTTCTCACATAAACCTGGCTTTTTGCTTTAAAGGTTGAAGGAGTTTATTTTCAAAAGAGTAAAGATACAGCAGTTGCAAAGTGCCATGTAGTGAAGCTGAAATAACAGGGAAATGATAAACAGGGAAGTTCTATCTGAAAAACACATGCCACAAGAAAGAGATAAATAAACATAATAGGAAAGATCTGGTAGAAAAAGAGCAAAAGAAGGAGGAAGGAAGAGCCAAACAGGTGGCTGGAAGTTTGTTGGATGGGGCCCTGAGCAGCCTGATCTGCTAGGTGGCATCCCAGCCCATGGCAAGGGTGTTTCAACTAGATGATGTTTAAGATTCTCTCTAACCCAGACCATTCTGTGATTTTGTGACTGAATACTTGGTATTTTGGGCATCTGGTTGTTGCTATATCCACTAAAGATAACTTAAGAATGTGTAATTTCCTGGGGAAAGCTTAGCTGATATTTGGGAGGAAGGAATGTGTCTTTATATTTTTGGCAAATTCCTTGAAAGTTTAAGTTACACTTTTCCTCTCTCTTCTCTTTTTCAGGGGAGGAGACAACGACCACACCTGATACTGGTAAGAAACAATTTACATGGCAGAATTACATAGATTTTTTTTTTCTTGACAGTTTCTTCTTTCATTTTCTCACACACAATTACCTCACAGAGTAAGGTAATTCACCCAAAAAAATGAAATATGCTGTCTCAATAGGCAGGAATATCAGACAAGTCTGGTTTTGAGTAATGTATTTAGGTATATTTCAAAACACAGCATTTAGCATGAAAGGCACATTCCTAACCAAAAATGAATACACTCACTGGTTGTTCATCTGACACCTGTTGAATTACCTGCATTTTGAATGTTTGATGTGCCTTTGCTTCGTTAAAAATTCCCAGCGTCTCGGTATGGGAGTGCTGCAGCACTGCTCCCTGGTGGTGTGGGCAGCTCTGTCCCTCCTCGGCCGGGCCCACTGGATGGAGCATGACCGACCCTGCTGTACTCTCACCGCAGGTGCCAGCCTCGCACACAGCACGCACTTCTCCCCCAGCACGGCCCCGAGCAGCCCGGCACGCAGCAGCGGCTCCGCTGCCCTCGCCGCACGCACTCCCTCTGCCTTCGGGGATGCTCCTGCAGGTTTGCTCTCTTCCCTTGGAAGCCACGTGCTGCTCTCAAAACTCTAGGGGAAACCGAAGTCGTTCAGCACCAGGGTAGCCTTTTCCAGCTCATTTTCATCAAATGGAAAAGGTGTCTGTGCTTTGGCATGGCGGCAATGCCAGGATAATGTGCAGGACCTGGTATTGGAGGGCTGAGTCTTGCAGCCACCACAGTAGCATCAAAATACCAGCTGCTGTCAACAAGACTGCCCCCAAAGCAAGAGCAGTAGGAATGAGCCTAAAAGAGAATATAGAGACCAGTCAGTGGTTTATAAACAGGGAGATAAATAATGAAGTATAGTAAGAAATACAGTGAGTGAGCAAGGTACATGACCCAGCAAACGAGTGCTACCCAGAGTTGCTGTCTGTGAAACAGCACAAGCACTATTCGTAATTGTGTTTTACTGTAAGAATATAGCAAAATGTTCTAGTTTTTCCCAGTTCACAGATTGTGATACTATTTTTATTTTGACTTCATCTGGAATTATGACTAAGTATTGACCAAAAAATTGTCATTGTACATAGCAAAATTAATGTGTAAGTGGTATACTCCTAAAAATTTGCTTTCTATTTAAATACTCTTTTTAAAAAATTAATATATTAACATCACTTTTCCTTCAGCAGTCTTCTCTAAACTACAAAAATCCCCTAAGAAATAGAACAAAAAGAGAGAAGTGCTCTAGTGTAAGACATTTCTGATGGCAAAGCCATATGGAAGAATGAATTTCACTTTTTAATGCTGATATGTTGTTTATTTTCTTACAGATGATTACAATTCAACATCCTTGCACAGCACCACCTCATCAGTCAACACGCCAGCAGGCACTGGGATCAGCCCCACTCCCAGCTCCACTTACACAATAGGTGACAAACTTGCACACAGTTACCACAGTTCTGATACATCAAGCACAGAAAATGGATTTGAATGAGGCAATTCATTTGGAGTGTTTTAAACCTAAGCATACAAATTCGACATGCAACTGCATTAAAATTAAGGATGTTTTTAGGAACCTTACTAACTTTTTATGAGTAATATTAAAGATACCAGATTTGTTACTTGTTAAGAAAGTGCAAAATGGAAATTATTTCTACATAGTGGCATATAGCAGGAGGGAAATCTGTAAATTATGGTGTAGTACTTCTCTTGTTATTCACAGAAATTTGCCCAAGCAGCAAAAAAGTGTGAATACATCTGAGATCTGTGTGCCTCTGTGTCTTCGAGTGTCTTCCCTTTGGTTTCACACAGCAGTAATACAGTAATTCTTGGGATCTAGTATTACAGTGATTTTAGTTGCCATTGGGCTGTAAGGAATTAGTTAGGTCAGCAAAATACATGTATGTGCTTGTGCAAAGTACATCCAGGAGCTGGACACTTTCCATCTTGAACTGTCCTTCGAGTAGCTGTAGGCTGCTGCTGCTCTTTGACAAACTGAACTTCGCTTTTACTTGTGGGTGTTCTGCCCCTTTCTGTCTTGGTCAATCTCCAGTGGTCCCTCTGTTTGCCCTCTCCTTAGGGCCACCATCCAGCTGGTGACTGCCAGCCTGGAGGCAGACAAATCTAGGGCCTACCTTCTATGAAAAAATTAGATATTGGTGTGTTTTAGTGACACCTTTACCTTGGGATATATTAAGTAACTGTTTTCAGGATGAAGTCCTTTGCTCAAGCTTCTCTACAGAAAATACCAGCAAAAATTTCTTTTGGCTGTTCTGGTGTAAAAGTAGTCACTAAACAATCGATACTGTTGTATAAATCTCTTTCCAAAGGTAAGAGTGGCAGTGCAGAAAGCAGGTAAATTTTATTTCTTTGGTGACATTTTATACAGCTCAGTTACCCATTCCATAGCGTAGATATCCTGGAAAGCTGCTGTAGTTTATCATACTGCTACAAGAATGTGTGACTTTGGAATAATCTTGTGTAATTTTGTACTCAGAAATGTCACTAATAACCAGTTTGATTTCTAGTTCATTGATGTCATTGAAAAACTGTGAAAGACAGATGATCGCTAAAATAACTAGTTAAAGAATGGGTTTATGAATAGCTGATGTTTTTTTCTTCCCTATTTCAAATGTGAGAGGATGCTAAATACATTTACTTGTATTGAATATATTGAAAAAATGTTTGGGGCAGTACTTGTCACCCTTCTCCAATGCTTTGTGGAAAAAATACCCAATCTGCTATGACAGACCTTCATATTGTTTCCTTTTTTTTTAGAACCTACCACAGTGATACCTGAAGCAACTTGTGGTAAGAACCATACCCCTTATTCTCTCCTTCAGTCTTGAAATGTGACCAAATAGTAAACTCAAATACAGAAAATTGGTAAAGCTGATAAAGCAGCAAAGAAATAAAACTGATCAATTAGCATATAAAACTGATCAGTTGGTTATTTTATGAAATGTCTTCCAGTTCTGGAAGAAGTAAGATTAAAGTTATTTAACAATTCTGGTCTTTTCACCTCCATTTACAGTAGCTTTTCTTTTAGCTATTATTGAAGACGTAAAAGACTCTAAGAACAACTCTAACATGGCTGAAGTTTTCCTGAAAATTCACACAAAAGACACAGAATACATTATTCTGGGGGATGACAGAAACAGAACTGTGAGTTCCAGCAACCGTTCCATAGAGCTTCCGAAATGCCGGAGTTACACTGTCAAAGTTAAAAATGGCAGGTGTACAGATGGTACTTCTTCTTCTTTTCTTGTTCCAAAAGGTAGGTGTACAAGGCTTTTAGTAGTTTATTTTCTTCTTTTTTTAAACATTTATTTTTACATGCAGTAATTCAGCTTCCCCAGGTTTCTTTGTCTATTCTTGTTGCTTTTCAGTTTTCATATTTTGTCAATGGTTTGCAAGCTATTCTGAAGTTGTATATTAAAGCTTCTCAGTATTTTCTTAAAGAACAGTGAAAACAAACCGTAGTTTTTTTATTCTAAAGAAAAAAGGGAACTTTAACTGCATTGAGCATATGCGCTGTGGTAAACAATAACAAGACCAGCCACCACTTCAAAGCTGGTGTTAATGCTGAATGTCTGCACTAAAACATTAATTTATTATTTGAATACCTGTGTGTCTTTGTCTCATGAAGGCTTTTTCAATTTTTGCTTTCCATTTCTTATTAAATTCTTTGTATATTATTCTATGCTGATTGTATCTTCATATTGCAGAGCAAGTCAAAAAACATAAATTAACTGTTATTTGAAGACTCAATACAGCCAATGTCACAATGATGTATAATATTCTTCCATTCCAGTCACCAGGGAATCTCTTAAAGTCGAGGAGACAAACAGCACACGAGCCTTGTTATGTTGGAGTAGCTCACTTGCCTGTGCTACGGTGACTGTTACCTGCCATGAGACAGTATTTTCATTTCCTCCAATGCATTCTGAAAGTGGGTTATTTATTTATTTCTCTTTAAAAGCATTGTTGATGTTGTCTTTTGGAGAAAGACTGGCAGATTTAAATTGATTGTGCCAGTCTGAGGAAAGGGTAGCTCAGAATTCCTGGGATTGCCAGTTGGAGGGCTACCATCCCCAAGTGCAGATCTGGGAAAGTTCAAACCCAGAGACCTCTTTTGCTGAGTTGACCAGTTTAAAAAGTTGCACAAATTCTGGAGATTTTGAGGTCCTGTTTGATTTTCTGAAAGGGTGCTGAACAGTTTGGAAATGCTGCAGTCGTGCTGTGAGCTGACCCCTTGCAAGGTGCCTTGGCCACTGGCTGTGCAGGCTCCTGGATGTGAGGTCAGGCTCTCTCCTCTTGGAGTCAGCCAGTTTGAGGACATGCTGGCTCAGAGGTACCTAGTGTGATAGGGCAGGTATGGCTGCTGAATGGCCTTCTTTTTCTGACCCCAGAAAAATGGATGATGAATGTCTGGGGCTGGAGATTTCCTGCTTCAGGGAGCTGAAGAGCTAGGAAACCATTCCAGTGTTCTGCCTGACTCCCCATGACATGTTCTGATTTCTGTAGGAAAGTTGTTTCCTTAGAAAGTCGAACTTTACTGATGAAAATAAAGGACTATGAAAACTAAGTTAGTATGCAAGAACCTCAAATCTAGTTATTGGATTGGGTTGAACATTTTTCTGTTTGGAATATCGTGATAGTTTATTACAAATTATATGAAATAAATGCAGTAGAGAAAATCTCAGAATGGTGCCACAGACTTTAGGAGCTGTGAAAAATATTGATAAAGGTCTTCTTGTGTCTACAGATTCAAATTCTCCTGATAAAAATCAAATTTGTGATGTGCTGAAAAATTTATTACCAAACCGTCTGTATAACTGCATTGGATCCATAGGTTTTAATGGAAACAGTGTTGCCAACCCAAACTTCACCCTACTTACAGACTATGGTGGTAAGTGTAATGCTTACTTTTGGTTTACATTCCACGTATTTCTGGGAACTCCTACTATGAAACCCATTATTATCAAAGCTTATCTTGAACCCCAGGGTTTCCTGGGGTTCAAGATAAGCTTTGAGCAGCATTCTCTGCCACACTCAGCTTCTCCTTCAGCTCCTCCTTCCTGGTCTCTTGCCCTAGTGGTTGTTCTTACATTGCAGTCACTCTCTCAGTCTTCCAGTCTGAGTCTTTCTTTCGTTCCATCAGGGACTGTGATTGTTTTTTGTTGTTGTTTTGGAGACTGGGAACTATATGGAATGGTCAACTATAGGGAATTTTGAATGATGATGCACATATAAAAATAGTGCAGACCTAGTCTGAGACAAGTCTTAAATACTCGATTTGAAGACATTGGACAATTTTAGTAAAATGTGATGTTGCTGTATTCACCTTGTCCTGAATTAATTAAATTTTTGAAATTACTGTAATATGATGCTTTTACATATACTCGGTTTATACTTATGTATACCTTCTTGAAATAGAGTACAAAAAAATTACATGTTATTTTTAGTGTCAGATGAAATTTAATCTAATTAATCAAAATAGGTCAAAAGAGGAATGCTTTTATTTTCATTTATCGCAAATTATTGTTATTTTTCTTTTACAACAGTTCCGGAAGCACCACAAAACCTTCAAATAGTACATAAAAATACCACAGGTGTAACAGTTAATTGGACAGCACCTGGGGACACTTCCAATGGTCCCATAGATGGCTACTTAGTGCAATTCTTCGTGGAAGGCGAACGTAAGTAATTAAATAATTCATTGCATGTACATAATTACAGAGCACCAGGCATAATGCACTAAGTCCTATTGGACTCTCTTTACACTGCAGTTTATTTTAGACAAATGTTAAAATTTCCTTCCTTTAAGGTTGTTCCAGTTGAATTTTCAGTTGAGATTATTCTGTTAACCATGTCAGGACATGACCCTGTCAACCTTCAGTTGGCACAAGTGCATGGCAGTTAGGCATAAACATGTTTAGATGATTATAGCCAGGGGATTGTCTTCTGCTAAATGGCCACTGCTTCTAGATATGCTGGTCTAGGCCATCTTACATTTCAATGAATCTTTATATGTAAATACTCTCTATGTGTTTATGTATTTCCTCTTCTTCATGAGCCTACACTTAGCATAAGTAAGCAAAGCAAAGCAACCAGATTAAGGTAATTAAAATAGAAGTATACGTGACAGTGGTTTCAGGTAGCTCTGATAAAGTGTAAGAGTTCCTGTACTCCTAACATAGACTTAATTAATATGATTAATTTCATTTTTCAGGGCATCCTGTTCGACAAGTCAACACAACTCACTGTACTTACTATGAATTTCATCCTTATACCAGAGCTTCTGTGTCTGTCACTCCATATACAATCAACAAACACAATGAAATGGTGAAAGGTAGCAGTGAGAGCCGTGAATTTACGACAGATGCAGCAGGTAAATCTGCTTGCTAACTGTTATGACCTAGGCTGGTACAAACACAAAGAATTTCTACGTTCCTAGTGTAGTTCATTGTATTTTATACACAGTATTACTATTAGCCAAGAAACTGATTAAAATTAAAATAATTATACTGACATTCATATAATCAGTGTCCCTTTTAAAATTACTTAAAGTTGATCTATTTTTAATTATGCACTTCATATTGTTATTTTTCTTATATATATAATTTTAAAAAGATTTCCTCAATTTGAAATTCTTGTGAAGTCTTTAGGAAGCATTATATCCCAATATAAAGAAAAAAATTTGAATTAAACAAAAAGATAATTTAAAAAGTTTAATATTTTCTTTGTGGCATGAAAGCTACAAAGATGTGCAGCCTGTACCTTCTGTTGTGTAGTTACCTGTGTGCTTGAAGTAGACCCAGGCTAAACCAACACTGTCCATCTGCAATGGATGTCAGTCAGTGTCAGTTTGGATGTACCTGTACACAGCTTCCAACATTAGGTTAAAGATGACAAAATGTGTGCAAACCCTTCTGTTGACAGAAAGGTCTGTGCACCTTTTTGGGGCTATCATTTCAAATGTATAGTTTGAAATATACAGAGATCAGAATTGTCACCTGAAACCCCACAAAAAAAAAAAAAAGGTGATAAATTAATTTACTGATAAATATAAACAGGTTGATCTGAGAAAGTGATGTCAAATGAGAAAGTGATGTCAGATGTAAGAGAGATTTGCCATCATACTATTTTTGCAGTCTGTCAGTAGAGCATTTCAGTTCCACTTCACATATTTTTCAGCTTAGATAAGCTCATGATTAAGTCAAAGCTGATTATTTATCTTGTTACTTATCTCATTGAATTAGGACTGAAATTTTTAAGGAAGAAAATATATGAAGTTATTGAGAGAAGACAGGAAACAGACATGAGCACATACAGCTTGAAATGTTGAGTTTGAAATAATGAGAATAGAGCAAGTAACCCTGTTTTTTGTCTACAGTACCAGAAGAAGTGAGTCACATTAAAGCAATATTGACAGCTGATAATGCTGTCCAGATTACATGCAAAAAACAAAAAGAATTTGGACCACATGCACAATTTATATTGGTTTGGGAGAATGATAGACAAACTGAAAACAAAAGCAAATGTGAATTTATCAGAGAAAATCTCTTTTACCTGACAAACTATACGTTTAAGGTAAGTTAGTTTATTGTATTAAAATATATAAAATATTGCTGCATTTTCACTGTTTAAGTATATTATGCTTCATTTTAGGGGAAAAAGGCAAATATGGTGGCAGAGAAGTCAATTTATAATCTATAGACCTCAGGTGTAAAAAAGTAATTATTATTTTGGAACTAAAATGCATATGTGCCTAACCTATCAAGCAATCCCTGGTGTGCTATTCCACACAGGTTCTAACAGCAAGAAAAATGCAAGCAGAATAGATTGTTTGTACTTGGCTCAGGAGAAGTTTGGGGTTTCCACAAGATTAAAACAGTTTCTTGAGTATGACTGGTATTTTAGTTTTTGAAACATATTCCATTTGATGGATGAAGATTTTTGGTTCTTCAGGGCCTAATGAGTGTAAAGGAGTTCAGATCCTTTTGCATGCCATTACATCAGCCTCTTACAAGCCAGTCCTTGTGTCCATGCAAAATATAGCATCCTCTGTTTTCACACTTCACTTTCCTGAAGGCTTCCTGCCATTTTCTCTTCTGTCAGGCATTTCACCCTTTTGGGGTTGCCTGCAAAACCAATGGTCTTGTGTGATTCCCTTAATATGGCCAGTAGGAATATTTCTTATATCCTGATAGCTCCTCTCAGTAAAGTTTAGGCAAGGAAGTAACCAGTAAGAGTGATGGAGTTTTATTACTTTGAGGAAGCAGTTTCGCTAATTCCCCACAGTCTTTTCCTCCTTCTCTGATTTTACCTGCAAAAATGCATTATCAGGGAACTTGAGTAATCTCAGTTTCATGTCAATATTTTGTCAGGATTTTCCCAACAGATGCTGCTCAGAGAGCTTTATATTTGAAAAATAAAGATGAGGTCCTATAGGAGCAAAAGATTCTTGCATTGTCCTAGTAGCACAGGACCATTGTGCTATTTAAGGGTTTTTGTTCACCACTTTCAGTGAGCAGTTTTCCTTACAGAAGGAATTTGCTTCTGCACCTCTAAATCCTGGCTTCTGCTTTGCAGATATTTTGCTTAATTCTTTCCCAAAAAACAGGAAAAGCCTTATGGGCTTAGCTGGTAATGAAAGGACTCTGGTCAAGTTATAGAAAACTCACAAGGAAAAAAAACCCCAGTGTGAAATATTTGACTGCAAGCAGTCTTTTAGATCTGACAGGAATTTCTATTAAGGAAATATAAAAGATCAAATAAATATTAAATATATGACAAAACAAACACAATTGAACAAAGTAAGTGTTTTAACACCATTTAAAGTACCCAAAAGTTAATGATGCAAGAAAACACCATATTTAATTAAACTTCTATGAATTACCGACCCATACATAAGTGTGTACTAAAATCATCAAATTCAGTGGAGTATTTGTATATTTACTGTTGCAGCAAATGATGTTTTTATATATTGCACAGCTATTTTTCAGATTTGAGAGGCTTAATAAAAGATAAAATTGATTTTACTTTGAGATGCATCTGATTTTTTATTTTTTAAAGTGTGTTTCCTATTTTTCTAAATTCTTTTTCCTATCATCTCCATATTTCTGAATCCAGATCTTGCTGTAACTTGGGTAGAAACCTGAGCTGCACCATAAATGTCACTACAGAGATCGACAGCAGACACTGCTGTCAATGATGTTGTCAGTAGATGGATGAATTTGAAAAATCCATTGTAATTTGTTTTTTAAGAACTGTAGGCAGAAATTTTTACTTGTCATATCTGAACATCTCTATTACTGTCACCCATTGCCTGCAGATCTTCGTCTTTAATGGAATACACAATGGGAAAGAAGTAGTGGGGAGTATAAAAACCAGATGTAAGTAAATATGTACAGCATTTTTCCCTATTGATTTTAGCATAATATAATTAATGTAAATTGTCAATCCAGTTAAATTGCTCCTAATTAAAAATCCAAACTTCCTGTTTTATAGTTAATATTTGATCTGCCTTTAAAAAATATCCCCATTCAGTATTAATGTAGCAGTTCATGTTGACAAGTCATTAATCATAACTTAGAATTATTACACAGCTGTGGTTTCTTCAGGAAACATTCAAATGCAAGTAGAAATTAATTTCTCTGACTGACATGATTCACTTTTGGATTATTTTCCTGTGTTCGGATCCTGCATTTCAGGAGCTGAACATCTGTGACTTGGCAGAGATTCCCAATTCCCAGATCAGGAACAGCTGAGAGCTGCACTGTACAGGTCACACAGAGCAGGAGACAAGCACAGTAATGCTGAACCAGTGAGTTGTAGCATTTTGACAGGTGGACATGGAGAATTTAAGGAAAAGTTTTCTAAATGAAAACATAAAATTCCCTCCTCTACTTTGGCATAGCAAACTCAAACCTGTTTAGTTTTTTTCTCAAAAAGGACCCCAAACCAAAAATTGATGAGCACTGATTCTAGGGAGTATACAGGTTTAATTTTTTAAAATAATTTTAAAATATTAAATGTGTTGTTTTTCTGTTGGTAGATAATTCTAGAGCCTTGATTATATTTTTGGCATTCTTGATCATTGTGACTGTAATTGCTTTACTGCTGGTTCTGTACAAAATCTATGATCTTCACCAAAAAAAGCTTAGGTAAGCCTCATGTTTGTCTTCCTCTCTTACACAAATGGAAGGGGCATGGGTGCGGCTTTTGGTTTTTGCACCAGATTTCACAGTGGGTAGTGACAAAATGTTACAAATTTGATGTTTCATTAATCCTGGGAAAAGATATCCTTTTACCTTTAAATCATTTTAAAAGAAACTAATTTTTTGGTGTTTGTCAAACAAAACAAATATAACGACATGGATTTAAAATCTCGCTGCTCTACCCTTGTTTGAGGCACAGAACAAAATGAGTAGCCCTCTTGTTTCACAGACAGCACTCTTGTTTCACTGATTTTATTAACTTATTATTATATATATCTTACTGGTCAAAGCATTTACAGGTGCTTTTGCTTCTTACAGCAATTCTTCTGAAGGCGTGAACCTTGTTGCAGGTGAGTATCTTTATATATTTAGCAATTCATATTTATTCCTATTTAGCAAATGGAAATTAAAGGTCTCAGGTCTTACTACCGACTTTGGGTTATTTGCATTCTAGGTTGCATACACAGATTACAGATCTCAACATTATAACACCTTATATGGAGGACAAAAAGACTTCAGTAAATACATAGAAGTATTTATACTTTAGTGAACTGAAAGTTCATCAGTGTCCGAAAAATTCTTATTTATTAGTCAATTAAAAACTCACTTATAGTTATCCCAGACAATGTTTGTGATATGTTTAACAGTGAGAATAAGTCCAGAATAAAAAACATAATTTCCCTTTTCTTTGCATCTTTTTCCAAAACAAGAGACTGAACATTAGCCAGTTAATTTTACTGAAAAAATTTGAAGACTTTCAAATCCCAAAGACTGAAAATTTTGTGCACCTTTTTGCACAAAATTTCAAAGCTTGGGAAGAAAGACAAGATCAGTCAATACCAGAAAGCTTAAAGAAAAAAATAATTTAGAGCACTAAAATTCACAGAAACTAACTACATTAAATGGGAAGTAGGACTTTGTTGAAATTCAAACCATTTGCTTAGACACAACTTTTCAATGTAAATGAAAAATTAATATATGTCTAGTAAGAGGTGTTAAAACTTGTTCAGTTGTTATTTTTTCATTCAAGATGATATTGCAGATTATTGCAACTCAGAACACAAACTGGAAAACATGTGGAAAGTCAGGTGATACATGTTCTATTTTAATCACTGACACTGGCTGACCAGAACTGAGGCAGGAGGCAAGGCTGTGTAACTGTCATGGCTGTTGAGGCAGTTGCTGTGCCCTGAACATGGCAGTCACCACTTTGTGCAAAAGTATTGATGTGCTGTCCCTGCACGTGGCCTCCTCCAGAGGTGTCTCCAGTCACGCAGCAGAGCTGGAAAAGTTCTCTTATTCCCACAGCCTGTTTGCTCACAGCTGGCTCAGGCAACACCAGTTTTAGAAAAATAAATGCACCAAGTTAAAAGAAAGAGTTTAGTTCTATTGTTAATTTATCTGGCAGTTTTAGAATCACATTTACTGAAGTGTGATGTAAGTTTTCAACGTCAGTAACAATAAACATTTGACTTATTTGCACAGTTAAAGATGATGATAAGCAACTTCTCAACATAGAGCCAATACCCTCAGAGCTATTGCTGGACACATACAAGAGGAAGATTGCAGATGAAGGAAGGCTCTTCTTGGAGGAATTTCAGGTTTGTCCTTCCCTCAAAGTATACCACAGGTTTTTATCCAGGTGATTGGAAGAATTCCATCCAGGAGCATGTTTGAAGTACATGTACTAGTTAGAAAGAAAGAAATAATCTAGAAATGTCATATAGTCCAAGTTAAGGTCAAATAGTCCTCAGTTAATTTTGCTACCAATCTCTCCCCATTGTAAGATGAAAATACTCTTTTTCCTGAAGGTGTTCTTCAGCAAAAGTATAAAGTATGCAGTCTAAGTACCTCTCATCCTAAAGTGCCTTTTAAGACATATTTTTAAACGTTGTCTTACTGTGTACCCATGGGGATATAAAAAATATTTAATTGTGGAGATATATACCAACTATATTAAAGAGAAGAATTTTTTTTAAACTTTAGATACAAGAAATATATGAAGTAATATCTTCTGAAGTATAGTGTTACCTTCCAGATTCAGTAATTCCAAACTATTTCCATATTCATTTGACTATTTTAAATCTAGGCTTAACTAATAAAATAAATTTTGTATTTTACAGAGTATTCCTAGAGTCTTCAGTAAATTTTCTATAAAGGAGGCCAAAAAGAGCCATAATCAGAACAAAAACCGTTACATTGATATTCTTCCATGTGAGTATATTGTTGAAATGTTTTAGATATGTTTGATTTGTCACTGCCTTGAGATAATATAATTATTTTGGTTTAAATGATTTCAACAGATGACCATAACCGTGTTGAGCTCTCAGAGATGCCAGGAGATCCAGGATCAGACTATATCAATGCAAGTTATATTGATGTGAGTGACTTTTACTTTAAAAAAGTCTTAGACACCATGGAAGAAATCCTGTAGTCTGTGCTGTTGAAGCATCAGTACCTTGGAAGATTTCCATTGGGGTTGCTTTCATCTTTGTAATGTATTTGATATTATTGAATTTTTGCATATTGAATTTATTTTTAAAGTTGCATATAATTTAGATTGTTCATGCTTTCTTTCTAAAAGTTAATAACAATGTACTTTTCACAGGGCTTCAAAGAACCAAGAAAGTATATTGCTGCACAAGGTAATTTATAATCTTAAAAGAATATGCTTTATTTATTCAACCTTTTTTTGAGTAGTAAAATCCTATTAGTAATCTTAAAGGAAAAATGAAAATCTGACATTTTGAAATATAATATGACAAAGTTTTCAATGAATTTTTGCTTTGGGAATTTTGTGGCAATTACTTCAAAGTCAGATTTCTCATGCTGTATAATTTTACACCAAAAGTTTTCAGATTTCATAGCTATGCACTGAAGATACAGATGAGAGTTTTTAAAGCTATAGCAATGGCAGCAGCCATAATGAAAACAAGTGTGTGGCTGTTACTTGAATGATCTCTGGTTAGCTCTTCAGTTTGCCTGGCTAAGCATGCAGGTGTTTTTCCATGTGGCTGCACTCTGAAGAAGTCCCTTAAATTATCTCCTCCTAGGCCCCAAGGATGAAACCACAGATGATTTCTGGAGAATGATCTGGGAACAGAAGGCAACCATTATTGTCATGGTGACTCGCTGTGAGGAAGGAAAGAGGGTGAGAAATACACGTCCTTCCTTCCTTCTGTCTATTCCTCCTCCTTTTTCCTGAAAACAGAGCTTATTACTGTGCTGTGCTGAATTACATACTCTTCAGTACTTGTTTTTCATTCTTTGCTGTTCTCTCATTGTGGCAGAACCTGTGTTGGAAAGCATGCCAAAATAATGTTGCCTTATGAATTACCAGTCTCACCAGAAAATATCACTTTAGTCACAGCAGTATGTAGCAGAGGGTGAGCTTCCAAATTACAGCTAATTAATCCAGAAAAGGGCTCAAGGTAGAACTGTAGCTCTTCATAGATCTGTCAGGAAAGGTATGGTTTCTATTTTTCTCCTGTCTATTCTGATAACCTGGCCGTGCCCTCAGTAAATCCTAGAAAGAATATTTTATCTCTGTTGCCTTTTTTTAAAGTAGAAGGCTAGGTGCTTCTGGCCTGCTTTTGTTCCTTATTCCAGGTACAGCAAGAAGAAGGGGAAATGCTGTTTTAGCTGCAGTTAAAGATGTTGACAGCCTGCAGATCTACAGCACACCCAAGCTGATGTTATAGGCAGACAGGAGCAGCAGCCCTCATTGAAAACTGAAAAGCACGGCATGGAAGTTGCTGCAAACATTTCTCCAGCCATCAGGCAACAGTAGCAATCACTCTTCATTGTTTCAACTAGTGTACAGGATTTTTTTCCTCCACTGTACATCTGAAATTAAATTCTATGGACATAAATTTCAGGTCAGAGACCTGAGTTGTTGGATATATGGAACTGAAAAGTTGGAAAAGCTATACTGAGTTGCCATCTATTTTAAATTAGGCCTTTTTCTAGCTCTGTTTTCTGCCACATCCCCACATCACTTCCTTCATCTCTTCACAGAACAAATGTGCCCAGTACTGGCCATCAATGGAGAATGGGACTGCAACGTATGGGGACATCATTGTGAAGATCTATGAAAGTAAAACATGTCCAGACTATGTCATTCAGAAGCTGCACATCACAAATGTAAGTTGATTCAAAAGTGTGAGACTGACTGGAACTGGAGTGTCGATTTGGAGTCTGTGTTTTAAGAGACAAGAGCCAGCTCTCAATGGAAGATGCTTTGCTGTCTTTCCTAAGCATCATATAGCTTCAGGGAAAACTTAGATGTAGGTGCAATTTTTTGCAAGAAATATGAGTTAGATATATATTTCCCAACTTCAAAAGGTATTTTTACTTAATCCTCTGGAATCTACATTTAGGATTATACAATTAATATGCTGCTAAGTGGAAAAAAATGAATATATACACTGCAGTGTCTTTATATATTTAGTTTGTTTTCTAACACAAGAAATTTGCTGCTTTGTGTGTATGTCAGCATAACCCTCTGCAACTAAAATCAGTGCAACTCATTTGTAACCAATATTTACCCTTCTGATAATTGTACAGTGGGACAATCACAAATTCTGGTAATCTGGAGTGTGTTTATAAATATAAGTGTTTTAAAATCACCATTTAGAAATGTGTAAAGTCATTAAGGCTGGATAATTGCTCTCTTTCACACATCTGAAGTCACATTAGTTGCCCTATGTGTAATTGAGAGCAAAATTTGCATCAAAGGCTAAATGTTCATCTCAGGCCCTTTGCAAAAATATTTCAATGATAATAAATGGAGCCTAAATCATAGCTAAAAGCATTCAGACTCCAAAAGTAAATCTGCTGGCAGATCTTCAGCAAAGCAACAAAATCTGCCCATCTTGATTCATGATTACAGCTGGAAATTCCTATTCTGTTGTCTCATTTTGCATTGGAATTTACTCAGGAAGTGGTCTGATTAAAAGAAAGCTGTAACTTTGTGTGGTCAGTGAGCAGATCAGGATGTTAAAAATTACCTATTTAGAAAGACACTGCTGTGTCCCTTAAGGAATGTGACTTTAGAAATGAGTGCAGCAGGTTGAGGGCTGACATTTTTAGGACTGTCTGCTCTTTGTTCAGCTGACATCATATCAATAAAGATAAAATGGATATTGGATGGGGAATTGAAGAGTGGTCCATGGCAAGAAAGTGGAGAATTCTGCAGTTCTGGCAGAAGAGTGATGTATAATTACTGAAACAATGGCAAACAACTGTATGAATAGCTCAGCCACATTTGGATAGCTCAACTACAAGTAAGAATTTTGAGGTTAATTAGTGGAAAAATGCCTGTAGAGGCATATAAAATCTTGGCCAGTAAAGGAATGTCATTGAAGGGTTTTTCTAATTTATTTTTATAATCATGGTTATTGAAATTTATGTCCTCTCTTTTAGTCTAGCAGAAACATACCAAAGTCCACTTAAGACTCACATGCTTTGGGCTTTAATGTAGTCACTTAGACTTATGTATACAACTATATACACATACTAATGGATATATAGATTGATATATATTAAAAAGCACACTTCACTTTTTCTAGGGAAGAGAAAGGACAGCTGGAAGAGATGTCACTCATATCCAGTTCACAAGCTGGCCAGACCATGGAGTCCCTGAGGATCCACATCTCCTTCTCAAACTCCGACGCAGGGTTAATGCCCTCAGCAACTTTTTTAGTGGTCCGATCGTGGTTCATTGCAGGTAAATATATATTATTCTTTAAAAAGGTTGGTAATGTTAAATGACTGAAATGAAGCTATTCAGAACAGGGATCTGGCAAAAATCTTTGTCTGATCCCAGATTTTGTGACTTAAACACTTGCAAATGAGGCAGCAAAAGATACACAAGGCCTGTTTTTGAAGGATATGAAAGAAATTCAGGTTGATAAAACCTGAGGATACACAGACATTTGAAAAACAGCCAGATCAATGTTGGGCTGCTCTGGCTATAAGCACCATATTTGGCCATGTTGGCCTTGCTTTCACTAAAAGATACTAAAAATGCAAACTCATCATTGTTTGTGTTGCTAATTAATGCCATTGCCTGTGGATAACCAAGTCCCTCTGTGCACGGCAGTGCCGGCGTTGGGCGCACTGGGACCTACATCGGGATCGATGCCATGCTGGAGGGGCTGGACGCGGAAGGCAGAGTGGATGTTTATGGATACATTGTGAAACTGCGGCGGCAGCGATGCCTCATGGTCCAAGTAGAGGTATCTCCCTGAGGCTCCTGTCACCACTCTCCTGTTCTAGGGCTTCAGCAGTATTTCTCACAAGGGCACTGCTCAGTTCAATTGAAGCTGTTCATAGAAAATATAGCTCTGAAAAGTATTAAAAGGGAAAAAACTTCCAACATAATTTTTTGATTTTAAGAACTTCAACTTTTTAAGTTCAGACTTTAGAAGAGGAAGCCAAGGAGAACAGCTTTTTGGCATACAATTCATAAATGCAAAACTGAGCTTACAGAGTCAAAATTCTAAAATACATCTGCCCCAGTGCAATTTTCATAAGTGTTGAGTACAACAAAAGTTATGGACTGATGCATTGCATGTTTTAACTTATTTCAGCATTTTAAAGTTGTAACACTTGAATTTGATATCTGTTTAATGTTAATGCTTAATAATACTTATGATATTATCACAGGAGCAATAGCTTTTAATAATGATTTTAAAAAGTTATGTGATTTTTTTTTTTTTTACTCTTTAATAACTTCATATGTAAACTCTTCAAATGGGAAACAACAGTCACAGTACATCCTTATTCATCAAGCACTGGTGGAATACAATCAGTATGGAGAAACCGAGATCAGTCTCTCAGAACTGCATTCCTCCCTTAATGACCTGAAAAGAAAAGACCACCCGAGTGAGCCTTCTCTGCTGGAGGCAGAGTTCAAGGTAAATAAGCTTTGCATTCCAGTTGCCCTTCCTTCCCTCTTAAAAATTGCCTTGCACAATAGTCATGAGCTAGAGAGATACCACAGGTAACAGATCATTTAGGTGCTATGTTATTTCTCTGGCACAGAAAGTTTCTTTACCTTCATGAAGAAAAGCTGTATGCTGATGAAGTTTTATTTCTGCTTTGGTGTTAATATTTTTAAGACGGATGGAGCTCACAGAATGATTACGTGTGTCTGTGTTCATGATTTCCTGTGCCACTGTACGTGGTGTAGCAGGCATTTTTACATGGTAGTTCAGATGGTACCAAAGTTTAAAGAACCTAAAGTAAGGAGAGAGACACTGCAGGATGAAGAGTGGGTGTGAGATTCCTGAGAAAGCAATGATCTCAAGAACCATTTTAATCAAGCATAATATCAAATATCCTCTTTCTTCAGCGATTGCCTTCCTATAAGGGGTGGCGTACACAGAACATTGGGAATCGTGATGAAAATAAAAGCAAAAATAGGAATGCCAACATAATTCCTTGTAAGTATTTTCCATTGCCTTATTTTTATCTATTTTCTTCTATTAGAAAAATTTTGAAAAAATTAGCAAATCACCTTATAGAGTAGTATTTGATTAGTTTTCTGAACACTGTAAAATTCTAAACTTCTTATAGTGATTAAAAAAGAAGAGATGAGTTTTTACCAATGTGAATTATTGAGAGTCTTTATTTCAAACAAGGTGGCCTTGGTTCTGCAGTCTGTTGTGAAAGGACTGGCGTTTTCTATTCCCTGACCCCCACAAATGCCATACCCAGGGGGTGTGCTGTGACAGTGACACTTTGTCTCACACAGATGACTTCAACCGAGTGCCCATCAGGTATGAAGAAGATTGCAGTAAGGAGGGTGAGCATGATTCAGAGGAGTCCTCGGATGAGGACAGTGACTGTGAAGAATCCAGCAGATACATCAATGCTTCCTTCATAACTGTATGTATTGAGAGCATCCACTAAACGCATTTCACAAGCTTTCAGCTCAAACTCCTATTCTCTTGTTGGCATTACAATAGATAAGAATTGAGTTGAGGAAGGAAGGAAGACAGAACTGATGGCTGATTGGCAAATCCATCTATGTTTAAAACCTTTAGCCTTCAGCTGGCCACATGATAACATATATTTCCATTAGTGGGCATCTGTCTACTGGTGGAACCAGATTAATATTGTCACTGTTAATGAAATGTGACTACAGTTATTCACATGGACCAAACCCTACCAGTGAAAATTGGAGCCAACAATTTTTTTGTACCATTATATATTCAAAGAAGAACAATTATTGGTCATAAATGAAGTAACTGATTTTAATGGAATTACTAGCTAAGTTCCATTTATCTGAATCCTTTGAAATGCTGCACAGTTAGGATACCTATTCAGAGTAAATGTATCTTTATTTTTAGGAGAATTGACTGGCGCACCAACTTTGTGTGGTATAAACAGAATTTCTTAGTGGTAAAATCAAATGGCTGTGTAAAACAGAATGCTTTACCCCTTAAAAATATGCTTTTCAAAAAATGGCAGGGTGAGATCTCAGCCACTGTAGCATCAATATATCTTGTTGTCAGTCTGAAGTGATATTCTTAGGAGGACTGAGGTTAGTGTCATTTGGGTTGTAGAACTCCTGTACAACCGATGTCTACTGTGAAAGGCATGTTTTCCCTGTAAAAAAACAGCATTAATTTATTTCATGGGATATTCCTTAAATTATGAGTTCTATTGTTTGACAATCACATTTCAAATGAATTAAAGAAAAAGATTATTTCTTTTCTAGGGTTACTGGGGTCCAAAAGCCATGATTGCAACACAGGGACCACTGCAGGAAACTATCTCTGACTTCTGGCAAATGGTGTTCCAAAGAAAAGTCAAAGTCATTGTTATGCTGACAGAGCTGAAGGAGGGAGATCAGGTGGGGGCATTGTCTGCACACTGAATATCCTCTGCATGCAAACAAAACTGCACTGCACACTCTCATTCTCTTGCTCAAATGTTTTCCATAGCATGAGGAATTTGCATTTCCAATATATTTCGCCCTATCATTTACCTACTTAATTTACTTTCCAATGAATTTTTCAGGGAAAAGTGTATGATGCTATATTTTAAAATACCATGAAACTCCTTTATAGTCAGTACAGTCTCTAAGTGCATGTGGAAGGCACAGTAAAAAGAGATTTAAGTAGTAATCACTGACTTTTATCCATTTTAGGAACTCTGTGCACAGTACTGGGGAGAAGGAAAGCAAACGTATGATGGCATAGAAGTTCAAATGGCAGATGTCAACTCTGGTCCTGGCTATACCATACGTGCATTTGATGTTGCACATCTGAAGGTGAAAGTTTCTTTGCAAATTCTGAAATGTGGTTTTCAAGGAGTTTTTAAATTTAAAACTAAACGTATAAACTTAGCCTCAAGAAAGAGAAGAAACAGTTCCCTCTGCAGTTCTAAGAACTCCTGCTCTAAGAAATGGAAATATTTTTCTCTTCCAGACCAACAGTCAATCATGAGAAATGCTATAAATTATCTCAAGATTTCTATTTAGTGAACTGCTGAGATGATGGTAGGGGAGTCTCAGGAGATCAGCTGTCTTTTGTACTTTGAACAAAGCTTGGACGTCTGCCTACCTCATATTCATGAGGCAGAGCCATCATCCTGCAGTTCCTCAGGAATATAGTTTTCCTTTGTTAATCAGCAGCAATAGAGTTGCTGTGTGAATCCGTATTATATCCTGAACATTAACCACATCTCCACTGCTGTTTTGCAGACAAAAGAAACTCAGAAGGTGTATCAGTATCAGTACCATCAATGGAGTGGCTGTGATGTTCCAGAAACCCCCAAAGATTTAGTCAGCATGATTCTCAACATTAAACAAAAACTTCCAGCCAGACAAGTCACTGAGGACAGCAGGAGAACCCGCAGTGTCCCACTGCTTGTCCACTGCTGGTGGGTCTGAATTCAGCACACACATTCACCTAGCTCTAAGGTCTGGGTGTACATAGCAACCATAATTTTGGGATTATTACCTTTTCTCACAAGCCTTTCCGTGTGTCTGGAGACTCAACTCTCCCAAGAAGATTCCTTGAATTGCTCAAGCTTGTTCTTTTGGATTGTAGTGATGAAAAGAAAGCACACTTTTCTTGGGCAAGTGTGGGCACAGAGCAGGTGCTATGAGCAGCTCCCCTTGGCTGGTGCACCTATTTTGTGGGGAAATGCTAGGTCAGAGTGCACTTGCAGGATGCATTAGTGAATATCCAGTAGAGTTTTTAGGATCATCTCTCACTCCAGGATACAGGTGCACTTTTCTATGACCATTTCCAGGAATAGCCTTGCATGCCATCTAAACCAGAAGATAATCCTGCTAACAGCAGTTGAAACTGGAAGTCTCAAATTTTGAATTTCCTTCTTCCCTTAAGTGGTACTTCAGGTGCAGGTAGTCTCTAGATAAACTATGTCCTGTGTGCATCCTACATGGATACTTAATTGTGATAATTTCAGTTCAGTAAAAAATGCTTTGGAAATATAATTCAGTATAAAGTTTTAAAAATATATCTAACATTTAGTCAGAAAAGTTCTGATTTTACTTCGTAAATTTACATGTATATTTTGCATTATCCTCTAGTGATGGATCACAGCAGACTGGTGTATTTTGTGCTTTAATGACCCTTTTGGAAAGTGCAGAGACAGAAGAAGTAATAGATGTTTTCCAAGTAGTAAAATCACTTCGTCGCACCAGGCTGGGAATAGTCTCCACATTTGTAAGTAAATCTTATGAATTAATAGCAAAAAAAAAGAGAGATTACTTACCATGATCACTAATATCCCCATAACCTTGGGCATAATTTCTGTATAGGGAGCACTGATTCTAATCAGAGCATTCACACTCACCACCATTTGGGCAGCAGCACTTGCTGGTAGGAATGAAGGAGTCTGAGATATCCAGAGCTGCAGTTCTGTACTGCCTTTGGCAAAGGGTGTATAATATCAAATTACAAATTGCATAAATTGCTGTTCCTGCAGGTGGTTCATGATGTACATGCAGTGTCCCCTCTGCAGATGGGAGATGAACTCCTTGTGCAGGCTGGCAGCCACTGAATGTTTTGTTTAGTCACCCCAGAGGAACTGTGGCACACACTGTACAGTTGCCACAAACCAGACCTGGGTATCATCAGTATAGTCAGGTTATTACATGACCTTCCATACTCAGTATAATACATGTTGTTTGCAACCTAGGTACTCTAAAAACTGTATTTTTGGTACTTTATGAACCAAAGGACACTGAGTGACAGCTTGGAATATCTGATGCAGACAGATTCAGAAAAGTTATGTACACATGAAGTCAGAATAAACCATAGGAGCAACACTCTCTATGCCAAAAACTGTGGAAGTGCTTCATATACAGTCTTGCCTGTCCAACTGAATGCTACATTCCTAAAATGTAGGAGAAAAAAGAAAGAATGGATTAATTCTTGGACTCAGAGCATTCCATTAATCCTAACTTCTTCTCTTTTTTTTTAAGGAACAATACCAATTTCTGTATGACACCATTGCCAGCACCTACCCTGCACAGAATGGACAAATAAAGAAGAGCAGCCAGCAGGAAGATAAAGTTGAATTTTGCAGTGAAGTAGGAAAATCAGATCAGGAAACTGATTTGATCACAACTGATCTTGCTCCACCACGGCCAGAGGAAATTGAGCCACCTGAAATATGTGATGGTTCTAAGGCTGCAGATAGCACTAAGGAAACAGAAAGTTCTACAAATGGCCCCACAACTGCAGTTCTAACTTAGAGGCAGACTAAAAAAGTGCTTTTTTGCCTGCAAAAAATCTTAAGCAAAATGGGAGGTATAGGAGTTCTTATTCTTCCCACTTTTTTTTGTTTTAATGATAGTTATTTTTGGTTTTTGAAAGGTACAAATTTAAAGGAATACTTGAAAATTTTAGAGAGTGACAAAGAACTGTGGAATTTTAATTTTTGTGTGGATTTGCATTGAATACTTCTTCAGAAAACTTCACTATTTTTATACTTTTCCTTTTAAAACTTGTACAGTGTAATACTATGCTGAGGAGTGCGAAGCAAAATTTTTTCTTTCTGTAACAAGAAAAAAAGCAACTCAGAACAAGATTATTGAGTTGCAAGAACAGGTCTATCCTCAAAACTACTAGCAAGTAAGTGAACCTATAGGTAAGCATATATTCTAGTATTTCAGGACTAATGAGAGCATTAATAATACTCTTGGGACTTGTGGGAGTTTGCCAAACAGTTTTAAGAGTTTATAATTTATATCACGTGGCAATTCCAAGGAATTCCAACTTACATGGGATGTGTAAGTCCTCCCATATCAATGCAGAATTGAAATTTTGCATTTTTCTAAGTGTCCTCAAGGTGTCCTTATTGCTCCACATATATTAATCTGATACTCCTATAGGAGTTTGGAGATGGGCATTTGATCATTGAAATGGTTCTGGTGGAAAACATATCCTGTTTACTCTTAGAGCTTAAAATACTGACTGCTTTCATATCCATTTCTTATGCTTACATTTATTTAAAGGACCACTTCCCTGAATGCCTCCAACCTCTTTTCAGAATTGGAAAATACTTTGAGAATTTTACTTTTAGATTTTCATTGGTACCGGATATTTTTTTTTTCATAATGATGTTTTGTATGTTACAATTTTGATCTTTTTACTATTTCTTGCTGGATTTTAGTCTACTGTTTTCAGAACAAATAAAAACGGTAATTAATAGTTGACAAGATGAAAATTATTTTGCTCTTTAGTACTATGCAAACTGATAATTTCCTTCTAAATGTATAAAATCTTGTGCTGTCTCATACATGGATAAAATTTTAAAATGTCAGTAGGAAAACACATCATTTAATTCTTCTAAAACTGTGAGTGTACCCAGGTAAGTGTCATGACTCTCTCAGAACGGAGAAAAGAGGCTTTTATTTTGCTTGAAGCCATCAAAAGAGCAGTCACGCAACAGATCCATTGCTCCAAGTTTATCACTGCTCATTCCTAATTTCTCATTACAAAACATAATTGAAATCACTTAGAGAGCTGTCTAAACAACATGTACAGTCACACTTGGTTAAAACCTTGATTTAATTGTGCTGTTAGCCTAGATCAAATATATCATTCACAATTATCAGCTCAGACAAGTGCTTGCTGGCAGTCTTGCTTCAGAAAGTGGCAGCAAGCAGACACAGAGCAGGGGGATTCCCCTTGGCTGTCAGCTGAACTCCTTTTCAGCAAGGAGCTGTGTTAGGTGATAAACTAACAAAGCTGAAGGAGTCATGTGTGGAGGGAAAGCTCTAGGGACCACATGGGAAGATAATCTAAAAGATATTGTAGGCCCAAAATCTGTTGGCTAGTTTTAGAGGAACTAAAAATAAAATTTTAAATTTAGCATCCCTTGAACATCAAAGTATAAAGACCCTTGGATGCAGATTAGCTCACTGGTGTTCATTACATGCCAGAGAACAATAAATTTATTTTCCATTGTTTAAGATTTGGCAGCTGTAAAACCTCTCTTTCACATAGAAAAACTAAGTAGTGGGTGCTGCTGTCTAATGTAAGGCTGTGGAGACAGAGGCTAGTCACACTTTTAAAAATAACTGAAAGTGTTTCCAAAATCAAAAATTACACCAAACGTTTCTTGTTTTAAATCTGAGGGCAATCATATACTTCAATTCCTTGAAAAAAGATTCCTGTGTTTTTTAGGCTCCTGCAGCACTTAGGCTGTAAAAATCTTGCGTGATTTTGATTTGTTTAATTATTTTCTAGAATGATTTCAATGTTCTTTTGCTGGTATTTTTTAAAAGAGAAGAATGCCAAGTTAACTCTTGATTTATGCATGTACTTTGAAAGGGAAATCCTTAAATTTTCCTTTGTGCATGTCTTCATTTTTAGAGAAAAGGAGCTTTACACTGAAACTGCCCTCATGTGCCTAATGTGAACCACTTTTGCAGTAAAGTCCCTTACAGTCCAGTCACAAGGAGGTAAACTGAGCTCTTGGCTTTTAATTATTTTCAAATTAAAGAACATATTGTAGAATTAAACCTCATTAAATCCCAGTTCAGTGATTGAAGGAGCCTGTCTTAACACAGTTTAGAAGTTCTGATTGCTTCCAGGAACTCTCCACGTGTGTGCCAGGGATGCTTTTTTGCCTTCTGTATTGTCCTTTGTTTCCTGAACATCCATGAGGTGGTGACACAGAGCTTCCAGAAGGTGGTCCTTATGCTGGATGCTGCACAGTCACTTGGTTTATTCACTTGTAGGATTAATCTCACATTCCTCTGGAACAGGGCAAAACATTTTACAGGTGAGACACGAACCCCGAGCTAGAAAGCTTTGCTAGAAACTGCTTTAGCTTTGTCAGGGCAAGAACAATAGTGTAGCACACTGGCTTTGCATAGCTTGAAAGTTGAGAAACAGTCTCAAAGTAAGATGAAAAATGTTTATCTCATGAAGTACAGCTAAACCACAGAAAGCATGCTAACCACTGCCTCAAGCTGAGCAAACCCCTCCTGGAGAATGGTTTAGAATCTGAAGTCCAGGATAAAAACAACTAAGCAACAGATGAGCTGAGAGAGGACTTTGAGCAACAACAAAAAAAAAGGTAATCAAGTGCTTATGTGACCAGAGGGACTAAATTTCTCCCACGATTTGCTGGGTAGATGCTGACATAAAGGTGGGTATGTAAAAATTACAGTGCTGTGTTAGTGGAATCCAGTGTGGGAAGATGGGGAAGAGGAAGGACCTCAGAGTCTACACAAGATTCTGCTCTCAGGTAACTGCAATGAGGAGTGAAGTGTGTGTGCTTTTGTTTAGTTTTTTCCTGTTTCTTGTGCTCTGTAGTGAAGAAGGCTGCTATATTAAGACCTTTTCAGAGGCTGTACATTATGATGCAACACAAACAGGGCCTGTACACAGAGCCCTGGCAGTCGGGGTTCCGGGAGATGGCAGAAGCCCTGCTGCTCTCCCACAGCCCAGCTGCCAGGGCTGGATTTGTGCTCCTGAGGGAATGGTTGTGCCTGCTCCTTTCCCCTGCACTTGTGCAGACAGTGTCCACCAGCCCGCTCTCCACCTCGGAGCCGGCTGGTGCTCCACAGCACATGCTCCAGAGGCACTGAGCTCACTCCCACTGGAAAAGGGAGGGCATTCTGCCCCTTGTCCCCAGCGGATGGGCTGGGCACAGCTGGTGGCCACACGCAGGAGCCGAGGGTCGGGGCAGGCCTGGAAGGTCCCTATCTGTCCCAGCCCTGTGCCCCTGTTACCCCCTGTGCAGGAGGGCTGCTGGGGGAGTGAGGTAGGCAGTGCGTTCTGGGCTTTGCTGCAGGCCAGGAAGGCTGGGTGGAATAATCTGGTGTGAGAGGCACAAACTGTGCTGAGTCTGAGCCACAGAAAGTGCTGAGGCTAAGAGTTACAAAGGGAAGAAAAATCCTGACATCGTGAGCTGTTAGTTTGTGCGAGATAGCAGATAAAGTTAAGTGAGTGGTGCCTCCAGACAGGTGTTTCATTAAGCAAGAAATTTTATATTTAACATTCCTCAGAAAAACTCTCCAGCACCAATGCTCATCTCTTTGACAAGGAATCTTACTTCTGTAAAGACCCAGGGTTTTTTCTGACATGGTACATTCTACAGATTGCCTCTAAAAGAAAATCAGAAATTCCCTGAGGGTTCTACACAGCTGTACCACATCTATTTTTCCATTCGTAAAGCAACTGTTTGCCAAGAACCAATGTGCTGGTTTTGGACTAGGGAGAACTACAACAGAAGAATAGAGAGTTTCAGTTACAGAATACAGAACATTTCTATGTACATCAGCTCTACTTCAGAAAAATCTCAGATAAAGTCTTCAGATAAATATGATTCAATTATTTCGAAGGTACGGCAACAGAGAATATTTTATACAAAAGCTTAAGTCAATCTGTTTTTTCAGTGCAAAAGGAAGGAACATGATTCTAAATGTACTGTGCAATTGATGCTCAAAAGTCTTCCTTATAGTGATAAAAAATTATTTAGGGAGGATACTTGCTACAAGTTATAAAAAAATATATCTTTAAATAGTTTTAGCTTTAACGAGTTATGTCCTGAGACTCAGAATTGCCAGCATCAGCAATGCATAACATTACTAAACTTTCTAAAATTAAGATAATAAATCTTTTTCAGAGCATTAGGCATGGATCTATTTACAGCTGGGCATCTCTTCAATCCCCCATCTGTGTAGTGCCCTGGCAGGCAGTACTAACACAGCCGTAAGTGTGACTGTCTGACACACAGAGGGAAAAATAAAAGGCAGTTTATTTTGGATCAGTTTCAGCACTCAGATTCAAATTTTTGCTTTTGGAGATGAACCCCCTGATAGCCTGACCTTGCCTGGCAGTCAGCTGGGAGTCAGAGCTTGCGCATGTCAGTGCTCCACAGAGTCCTTGGGGCAGCCCTTGTGTATTTTCAGAGCTTCCCGGCAGGCTGTGCTGAAACTCTTCAAACGCCTTTTGTTCACTTCCAAGCCTCCTGCAGTGCATCCAGCTTGCTCCATTTCAGTAACATGGAGCCATTTGAGGTAACAAAGATGGCATTTGTTTATGCAGCACTGCAGAGCTTGTGTCTCCCCAGGACCAAGCTCCAGTTCAGACACAGAGGGTGTGCATGTGTGTGTGTGTGTGTGCGCATGCATCGCTCATTGCCTCAAGTGTGAGATTCCATCCCCAGCCAGAAATCCATGAGCTGCTGATTTGGCAGCTGCCTGGCTTAAAGGAAGGAAAATTGAGAAACAAGGATGATATGGTGATCCTGTACTAACTTTTTTTTTGTGAGGCATTGCAGCTGGTGGTCTTTATAAGCTGTTTTCAGAGATAAATTTGCAAAAAGTAAATTACAGGTGAGGTGCAGGAGACTGCATGGCTACAGAGCACTCCTGTTGTCACAGACTAAATCAGCACTGGCATCAGAGGCTACCAAATACGTATTTGTCAGCTCTCCTGATATTGCAATAGAAGTCAGTGTGCATGTTCTTCAACTGCAGAGAAAAATGGTAAAAAAATGACAACAGAAAGTTACCACTGGAAGATGGTGTTCTTGCCAAATGTGGACATTTGGTAAGATATGTCAATTTTGAATATTTTTTCTTGAAGAATAGTGAATAATTTTAATCCTATTTTCATAATATTAATATGTCACTTTGAGAATACAATATCTTGTTTTATGTTTAGCACTATAGTTCCTTTTACTACTGCTTTTTTCTGAAATACTCAAATATATTATTTTTAATACATCATTATGTCACTGAAACCACTTCAAGACTAAAACAGTTCAGTATCATTAAGTGTTTCCTTTTTCTAGGCTGCTTTCTTAATATAATTTCTATTCAGCAATAAAATGAAATTCTGACTTCATATATTGATTTAGCATAAATAAAATTCTCACAGAACAGGAATTCAATTTCTTAAATGGCATTAGTAAATTATTCCATAAAGACTTATGTCTTGTTTCTAAGAGAGCAAGGCATTTCCACTATCAAATGACACCTTGCTGTGCTCCACACACAGTGGAAAGACTTTCTGTGGCAGTGCAGGGCAGACAAGGCTCAAAGCCCCCTCACAGACAGCTCTGCTCTCGTCTTCACAGTCCAATTTGTTGAAGACTCTGACTCTTCCTTCTGTAGCTTTTCTCAGTTACTGGATTGTGATATCTTACCATCTGAATAATTGTATCAGGTTTCTAGGTTTTCTTCTGATTCGGAAGCTCCAGCATTTCACTGACTTGAAAAGCTATCTGTTTTCCACAACAGCCTTCTGTTTCCATCTCCCAGCCCAGCTCTGTCCCCATGCTCCCTGTCCCTTTCCCCCCATCCTGGGTGTCAAGGAGCAGCAAGAGCTGTCTGCCCTGCCAGGGAAGTAGAGCTGAGCTCGAGGACAAACAGGAGAGGGCCGGCCCTACATGGACGCAGTCTCACTGTGCTCGAGAAGGGTGAGCAGAGCAGGGCTGAGACAGTGACCAGCCTCAGTTCTGGCAGGTTGCATGATTCCATGGGCCCTGCTTTACTGCTTCAGAGAAAAATGCAGATATTTTAGGTCTTGTATGTGTAGATGACAGAAAAACTACTGATTCCTGTAAAATCAATGCCACAGGTACCAACTTCATATTTGGACTCAAACTCCAAATTTTATTGAGAAAAAAATATTAGTTTGGGATTACCTGTTCAGGTAGAGGTGAGAAAGAAGCAAGTAATTTGAATTTATTGCCTTACAGATATGATGCTCATGGATATTTTCATTCAAGGCCCATTTCCATTCAGAGCTACGTCTGCATCTTCTGCCTCTATCATCTGGTCAGCTGAGGTTTTATTCTGAAAGTTCATCTCATACAGGATAGGAAAGAAACAGCCACAAAGTAGATACCATGTTCTCTGCAGTTCCATCATGCAGGAACAGCTTTCTGATGGGGTTTTGTGAGCTACAGCTTCAGGCTTGCTAATTTTAAATTCCTAATTCAAAATTCTAAAGTCATGAACGGTGCACTGCTGCACAGAAATGCATTAAAAAGCGCCTCATATCATTTTCTGGTCTTTTGTTGAAGCACAAAACTATATAATGTGCTTTATAAATACTGCTGTTTTCTGAGAAAGCTGTTTCCCCCTTTTTTGTTTTTAACAGATGGGAGAGTTGGGATATGAGTTACTTCTCCTTTTTTCCTCATTATACCCAGACAGGGAGGAAAAGGTTCCTTGTCCAAACAGATGAATGTACCCAGACAACATCACAACTCATGACAGGCTACACTACAAGCAGGTGGTTAAGTCTGGGCTACAGTAAATTTTGGTCTTAATCTGTTTTGAGTTTTAAAAGCCTTGAAGCCTAGGCCTCTGTTCTAGTCTAATACAGAGTAGAGAGGCACAGCTATGAACTGACAACATGCATGAAATCGTGATCTCAGCCCTGTTCATACAGGAAAAGTCTGTGCTGCTGTCATGGCAGTAGCTCTGAAAATCAAACTGCTTGGCAGCAGCTGAGCACCATGAATGTAGATTGGTTTCGAGGACATCAGGACACATTTACGAGGTTGTTTGTACTTGTAAATGTCATTTTGGTGCATACATTCCACAGTCTTCCTGTAGGCACCTCCTCCTAGTGAGCAGCTTCCTCAAAAGGAAGCAGAGCCATCCTGAGGCCAGCAGTGGTGCCAGCTGCATGGCAGGATGCTCCTGGCAGGAGGCACTGTGGGAGAAGGAGAAAGGCAGCTTGAACTGAGGTGGCCCCACACTCACAAAGAAATGCTCTGGAGGCATCAGATGAATGCCATTAGCAGCCAGTTCAAGCTCTTCTCCCTTTTCTCCTCCAGAGTGTTTGATGGAGCAGGTGGGTATGGGCTTCTGTATATATGTGGATTTTTTGTTTTGCTTTTCTTCTTTTCTGCATTGCATTTTTTTTAAAATTGCATCTAGCACTCTATTTAAGCTTTTGCTAGTAGCTAAAAATATAAATAAATCAGGAGTTTGTTTAGTTTAATTCCTGGTACTGCAAGTTTTTGCATCCAACTGTCATTATGAATCAGTTATTTCTTTGCTCAAAACCATCAAGTATAGCAGCATCCAAGGTAAATACCTAAGTAAAACAAGTTTGATAAATTAAGTAGTTAAAACTTCAGAAATCTAAGATAAATAGGAAGGAGAGAATATTTTTATAAGGTTTATTCAGGCTTCCTTGGCAAGACCTTGATCTACAGTAGACATCCCAGCCAGTACTTTCCCCTGCAACCTGACACTCTTGGCTGAGAGACATCACAAACACAACCGAGTGACCATGTGATGGTAACTGCTCTGAACAGCTACAACTGTGTGCTGATGGCTCCTCTGAAGTGGTTCACAAGCTGAGATCACATGTAAAGGCCAGTTAGAAGGTAGCCTGGATAACCCAGCCCAGGAATGAGAACAGGATATGTCTCCGTGGCAGGGTAGCAGGCTGTATGCAAGAAATAAATGCAGGTGTCCAGCTATTCTGCTGGACCTCTAGATTGGAAAAAAGACACACGAGATTTAGAGAGGAAGAGTTCTCTTTTTTTAGCCAATTATATAATTTTATAGCAGCATTTAAGGGAAAAAATGCAGTGTGCACTTATTATTTTTATTGCAAATTAATGAAATAATCTGATAGGAAGGAACACATTCTCTCCCTTTGCTCCCTCAGACTGGCTCCCTACTTTCTGTCCTGTAAAACTGCAGCATAAATACTCTGTCAGTCTGCCCCTGATCCTCAAAAGATCAAAGTAGCCTCTTCATAGAGGACTGAACTGTGCAGGGCCAGCAGTACATGCTACGATAAATATCTGAGCATCCATTGTTTATCAAGGACTAAGGAGAGCAGAAGGTTATATTAAAGAAGAAAGGAGCAAATTTTCCTGCTGTGAATGCTTTGAGGTAAAGGACAAACCCAATATGTCAGAGTTCAGCACTGGAAAGGAGAGCTCTTGAAAGAGAAGATGTTTCTTTCTGTCCAAAGAGGGGATGCTGTGACAGTAAGTGTGTCATCCTAGTCCTCTGTTAAAGAGCATTTTAGATGACGTTAACCAGACTTTGGAGGGCAGCTGTTATGAAGCACAGCTCAAGAAACTGTGCTGCCTCAAGGCCTTGGAGCAGCCTTTTTACTTTTATATCTTGGCTAATGAATAGGCTGCCCTTTGGCAACTGTTATATAAGTGAGAGCTTTTTAAACCCAATGCATTTCACATTCTCTTGAAAAACAAAATTTTTGACCCAACAGGATAATGCGTAAGCAATTCCCTGAGTTATAGCCTTCTCTGCGTTTTCCCAGTGTGGGTTTTTGCTCCATAAAGCACATTGTGAGCATGGGGAAAGCAGTTCCATGGGCAAACGGCTTTTGCAATATTGCTTAGAAGTGTCCAGTGATGTCAATATGATCACAGCATTCTTCTGAGCCAGGATTCTGTCCTATATCAACTGAAATTAGTGGGATCATTTCCAATGAATTTGCTGTGCAGTAAGTTGGGATTTGAATAAGAGAAGCAAGTATGAATAGATTATATTCAACATATTTTTCTCCTCAGTACCAGAGAAACTGATACTCACAAATACTGCCTCTATGCAGAAAGTTTCCCTTCTTTAATAAGCTCTTTCTTCTCCCCAAAACTAAGGGGAAAACAGGTCATCCACATAAAAATGTGCATTTGGCACACTACTTGTCTTGAAACAATTCAGTTCTTGGATTCTGCTGCCCTGTAAGTGGAGAACAGATCTGGGTACACTTGTAGTGGACTCTGTTAACATTAATGTTCTGCTTCTTTAAGGGAAAACATGGTAAAAATAATAATCTGTTTCAAGTTTTACCTGGAGTCCACTGTTAAATTGGTCCTTGGCCAATGGCAATCTAAGAATATGCTTTCCTGCTAATTTGGTTCAGTGATAGGATTGCTTGCCAGCAGTACACAGTGGGGGAAACTCAATGTGGTTAGCCCTGGTTACCTGGCAAACAGGCATGCAGTTTGAACAGCCAGTGAGAAAATCCTATTGACCTGCTTATACTGCTTTTTAGAGTCATACACTTGTCTATTTTTCAGTGCTCTCTTCCTCTGCATTAGTTGCTCCTTGGGATTATTTTTTATGCATGTAAAAGATCAAAGCAAGAAGAAACCTAAATTTGCTCTTACAAGTGGCTCCTGTTACATCAGGATTGAGACCAGTAGACTAAAAATTATCATGTAATTT